>NC_137036.1:4801978-5015052 GCF_032717465.1 Coenobita brevimanus | reverse complement strand
GCTTGAATGTTGAGGGATTTCCCACATACGGCTCTTTAAAACAGGGTGGATTTTTTTTTTTTTTTTTTTTTTGTCTTATCAACTCGCCTTCTCCTACTGACTCCCTTTAACTTCTATCTCTTCGTCGCAGTGTTGCATCTTTATCTATTTACTGATGCTATTTCAGTGGACCCTGTTTTTTTTCTGAAATGTCTACCTGCAAGTCTTCTCAATTACGGAGGCCGCGTAACACCCCTCTGGCAGCATACTTTTATCCTATTTTCATCCAATTCTACTACAAGAGCAAACAGATACTCTTAGTCACTCATTTATGCAACCGGTCAACTCTGAAACTGTCTTCCCCAATTTGTACTGTATTTCCCCCAGCCTATGATCTACAGTCTTTTAAATGCAATGTGTCCTGACATCTCGAACTGAATGGATCTTCAATATGGGTTAATTTTGTTATGTATTTCCTTATAAAGAAAGCCTTGACGAATTTTAGCTCTTTATTGCACAAATCATCATTAGAATACTATGGTAACTATCCTGGATGGTAATTTCTTGACAGCTTAGATTTGAGCTCAGCACGGATCTTACTTGGCGACTTGTTTATCACTGAAGGATCCTAACCACTGGAGACAGCTTTAGTGTCATCAAAGGCTACTTACTTCAGTTTGCGTTGTTGTTTAGCGTAACTGTGGAACTGAGTATATTACAATGGCAGCTTGCTGAGTGCACTGTATTACATTCAGCTTGTTCACCTCCTAAAGTTCTTAGTTGGAGCGATACAGCTTTGTGACGCACTGAACCATGAAGTTTGGGCAGAAGTGGTAGTGTGTTTGGGGGTTAGATCTGAGGTGGTACAGATGCAGGACACACTGAATGAGGCGTGAGTGGGGTGGCTTGTGGTACCAGTAGTTAGTTGGGGTGTGGGCTCAGCCGGCTGCAGGTCACTTGGGCGCAAGATCCAAACTGCTGCTACTTCATCTGGACGCCAATATACCACATCAAACTAAACTAACCTAACCTAATCTAATTTAGGTTAGGTTTGGTTAGTAACGATATGTTGGTGCCCAAATAAAGTGGTATATTGGTGTACAAATGAAATGCAGCCGCTCAGCCACAGCTACCACCACTCCACACTGCCACCTCTCACCCCCACAACCTCTCTTATTTGATGAAGCATGTCTTTTAATGGACGTCACAAAATATCTTAGTCTTTCTTTGATTTACTAGTTAGTGCTCCGAATTATCTTTGTCGAGAGAGATAAATTTCTGTGTTATTTGGTACACGCACTGATGGAGGGACATTTATTTTCTGTGATATGTTCTTCTGTGTGTGTGTGTGTGTGTGTGTGTGTGTGTGTGTATATATATATATATATATATATATATATATATATATATATATATATATATATATATATTTTTTTTTTTTGAGGGGTGAGTTTATATTCTTTTTTATACTTAACATTACTCTTTTTTTTTTTTTTAAATCAGGAGAAGGACTTACTTTCTGCAAAATCTTTATCATCACTTCCTTGAGGGACTACTGTTTTCTGCGACATGCTGTTCATTACTCTCTGTCTTCATATATATATATATATATATATATATATATATATATATATATATATATATATATATATATATATATAATAAAATTGTTATTTCCTACGTTTTTATGTAGCTACTTGTGTCGAAAGGTGACGACTGAATTTATTTTTGTTCGACCCTTATTGATGGGTATAAATTTGTTTTGAATTTCTTGGATTTGTGTTACTGGAGTTCTTTCTTGAGGCGTGTTTGTTTTCCATTGTGTGTGCCACAAAATTGGGAATAGTCTCATTTCAGGTATACTATTATAAAATTTCAGAAAATAAAATTAATTAAAAAAATGGTTAACTTGCTTGTCTCATCTGCAGTTACGAGTAAGTCAATGATTCTTTCGTCAGAGCATTTGCTAAGCTTTGACGTTTGCACTCATTATATATAATGTCAGCGTAAGCACGGCATCCCTTCTTTGTAATTGTCACATTTCTCTTTAGTTCTGAATCACATCATGTTGATTACACAAAAAAGATCTAAAATAAAACCTATTTTATAACACTGATTTTTTTTCTTTGGCCCGCGAAAATGTGTAAAATATACGATGTGGCCCTCGTGCTGAAAAGTTTGAGGACCCCTGGTGTACGGGATGAACCAACACTGAGATGTACTTAGGGTCTCACAACACACTGCAAAATGGTCGTATTAATTCTCTACTGTTCTCGTGGACACAAGATCCTTTAATTTCATAAAGCCACAAATTTTGTCGTCCAGGCTGGTGGGACGGATTCGAAGGCCTCTGGTAAAACACGGTGATACGAATTCGACCAAAGTATTTTTTTATTCACTAAACAAAGACTGTCTTTGTATCTCCCTGGAGCGAACGTGGTGCCAGCTGTGTTGGTGTACAATATTTGCTTGGAGAAAGAGGAAATGGCCAACAGGGATACCTGTAAGTAATTGTTACAGCTCATGAAATAACACAATACCGAATATGAGGCGGGAAGTAAGTAATAGTGAGACTAGCTGGGCAGAGGAATGGAGGGAAGGAGGATAATAAGGACAGGGGAAGGGACAATATTTGTTGTATGCATAAAATGAAACCGCAGGGCAAGTGTATTACTGGTAAATATAACCAGTTCAGCACAAATTTGGCTTTTCGGCTTTGTTTACATTGCGTGGGTTGATCGGTAAAAGTGCATGCTTCGGCCATGAAGTAGGTTGTTCTTTAATATTC
This sequence comes from Coenobita brevimanus, assembly GCF_032717465.1. Lineage (NCBI taxonomy): Eukaryota > Metazoa > Arthropoda > Malacostraca > Decapoda > Coenobitidae > Coenobita > Coenobita brevimanus. The sequence goes on along the minus strand of NC_137036.1, from coordinate 5,012,285 downwards.
ACCAGCATTTACAGACGTACGGGGGAGTGCGAAGCAGGCAGTTGTGGTGAAGGACGATCAGCACCAGACATGGTAATCTTATTTCCTTGATTCATTTTCATTTACGTGAATTACCAACCACCTGGACCCAAAGTTACCCTGGCCTGATAGCAGATGTGTTACCAGTGGTGTAATTCAGTGATGAGCAGACTTTTCGGCCCATGACCTCCCCCTCCCCCCTTCAATACCTTCCGTACTCACACGTTCACCCTTCCAAGAATCATCTCTCTCTCTCTCTCTCTCTCTCTCTCTCTCTCTCTCTACATTTTCAGGGACATGCAGTTGTCGTACGCAATCACTAACGAAAATAAAGACACTAAACACTGATGTATTTAGTTAATGATGATATTTCTAACGCTTGCGACCGTATTCTCGTGAGTAAAGGAAGCTCCCTAACACCTTTTCCTAAACGATTCATTTTGCTAATTACATCTTACTGTCCTCTTTTGTGTTAGATAAATCCTTCCAACAACACAATATCTTGCATAACTAACGTACAAAAGGATATTTACCAGGCACATTCAAAAATAAATCACGAAGGAAGAGGTGTTAGGTAGCTTCCATAACCTGACAAAATATGAGCCTTTGTCAGTGGTCACTCTAGCGGCTTTATTGTTGTAATTGTCTTGTCCCTAATTTGAATGAAGATAAAATGGCCTTTTGGAAAGATTGTTATCCGTGGGTTCAGAGATATTGTTTATTATCTTATACCTTTGCTTGAGTAATAGCCTGGAATTAACCAACGTTGCATGTTGGAGATATAACTAGCTAGCCAATATTGCACACACACACACACACACACACACACACACACACTCTTGCTTAAAGCTGTCTTTCTGCTACAGAAGACGATGCCTACTATACTCAAGTAGGGTGTATTTCTCATTGTGTTTGGTACCAATGTATGTGACTGTGCAGACCAATTCTGGATCAGCAAACTTTGCCACACAGTCGGCATGTCAAGTCCAAGTTTGTTGGAAGAACTCTGTTTTGGCTGTGCCTCCGTTGTCTACACTCATCTCTGTCCAGATTCTGAGCATCTTTGAGAGGAATGGTTCCATCGCTGCAGAGGGCTTGCCTTTGTTGTCTGGCCGGGGCACTGATTTCAAGATCATTTGGTATGATGCTGCATTTCTTCAGTTGCTCTTATATGATTAATTTAATATCTCTTCTTCTGTCCCTCTAGGTTAGGCGTGCTGCAGGGAGTTGGCCGCAAATAGCCTATTATTACAGGTTTTTGGCAGTAACTGGACAACCAGTACTGGGAACTGGATGATACTGGCTCATATGAAGCCGCCAGCTGGGGGACTTTACTACTACTACTACTACTACTAATACTACTACTACTAATACTAATAATAATAATGATAATAATACTAATGAAGATAATAATAAACGTCATGGCACTGGAAGGGTCAATTTTGCAGCTACGAATTACGTATATTGCGTTTTGTTTATGTAAGATAATTTTACTGTGTTTAAGACGAGCCTGTGGCAACTAAAATGTTAATCCCTCCATTAACAGCACTCATTTTACTCTAACTTGGCCTAAAATTGCCATTCCTCCATCTTGATTCCTCAGTTCTAACAAGAGATCAACACTAGAATATGATGCTAGTCATAAAGAAGTGTTATGGAGGGGATGATGAGCTGTGGGGTTGTTTTCTGCCACTGAGCTACGTGGAATAAGCTACAAAAGGACGAAAATCTGGGCCAAGTTACGGTGAAAGAGGCATAGGAATAACTCTAGTATTATGTCTGCAAACCCGTAGTGAGTTATCCAAATGATACACACACACACACACACACACACACACACACACACACACACACACCCTCCACTCGGCAAAAGCGATCATGCAGTACTAAATTATAACTTCAGGATAGCATATGACATAGTAAACAGCAATGACAGTTACAAAAAGAGCCTAAACTATAAAAAGGGAAATAATCAAGACCTAAAGAAGTATTTCTTAGAAGTTGATTGGGAAAATGAGCTTAGAGGACAAGATTTAAATGCTGTATATAAAAAATTTTGTGAATTTTATGAAATAGGAGTCCAGAAGTACATCCCACAGCACAAAGAAGCAGATAAGAAAATACAGAAATGGTTCAATACAGAATGTAAAAAATCAAAAGAAAGAGAGATTTGTTGTGGAATAGATACAGAAGACACAATAGTGAAAGGGCGTATAATAATTACAAACAGGCAAGAAACGACTATACAAGAATAAGGAGGGAAGCCCAAAAACAGTTTGAGGAGGATATAATAAATAAAAGTAGTGATCAACCAAAGCTGTTTTACAGCTATATCAGAAGCAAAACCAAAGTAAAAGATATAATACAATCCATTACGGACGAGGGAATCACTTATACACAAGAGAAAGATATTTGTGAAGCACTAAATAAGAATTTCCAATTAGTTTTTACAGAAGAAAACAATTTTGAGAGGGACTATGTGGAACACGCATGTCCACACATACTACCAGATATACAAATAGCAGAAAAAGTAATACAGGAGGAGTTAAGTAGATTAGACAGAGGAAAAGCAAGTGGTCCTGATGAAATTTCATGTTGGGTGTTACGAGAATGTGCAAAGGAGTTAAGTAAACCATTATTTTTAATATTCAAGAAATCCTTGAGTCAAGGGAAACTACCTGATATTTGGAAAAAAGCAAATATAGTCCCCTTATTCAAGAAAGGAAATAGACAAAAATCCTCTCAACTACCGACCAGTATCACTGACCAGTGTTGTAAGCAAGGTATTAGAAAAACTTATAAGAAAAGCTTGGGTAAATCATCTAGAAGAACACAGTATGATAACAGAAAGACAGTTTGGTTTCAGAAAAGGAAAATCATGTGTTACTAATCTGTTGAGCTACTATGACAGAGTAACAAACACAATACAGGAAAGGGAAGGATGGGTGGACAGTATCTATTTAGATTTCAAGAAAGTTTTTGACACAGTACCACACCAAAGACGTTTATGGAAGCTGTACCATCAAGGAGGAATTCGAGGCAAACTGTTTTGTTGGATGCAAGACTTTCTCATAAAAAGAGAAATGAGGACAGTACTAAGAGGAAACTACTCATCATGGAAAGAAGTGACTAGTGGAGTACCACAGGGTTCGGTGCTGGCACCAATCATGGTTTTGGTGTACATAAATGATATAAACAGTAACACTGGAAATGAGAGCTATCTGAATATGTTTGCAGATGATGCAAAAATACAAAGGAGAATTACTAGCACGGACTCTTGTAGGGAGCTACAAGAAGAATTAAATAAACTTCATGAATGGAGTAGTACATGGCAAATGGAATTCAATGTGGACAAGTGTCATGTAATCAAGTTTGGTAAAAGTGGAAAAAGACCTGATTGGGATTATAAGTTAGGAAATAAAACCCTATACACATCAGAAAGAGAGAAAGACCTAGGTGTGATTATCAATAACAGACTATCTCCGGCTGACCACATCAGCGAGAAGGTACGGAACATGTATACACTGCTTGCAAATATGAGAATAGCATTCACACACATAAATGAAGACATGCTAAGAAGGATAATAACATCATTCATTAGACCAACCCTGGAATATGCATCAATAGTCTGGAGTCCTCATCTCAAAAAGCATATAGACAAGATTGAAAAAGTTCAAAGGGCCGCTACAAGATGGATACCAAGCTTATGGGACCTAAGCTACGAAGAAAGACTAAATAAACTGAATCTACCAACACTACAGGAGAGAAGGAAAAGAGGTGACATGATAATGCTATATAAATGCATATCAGGAAAGGAGAAAATAGACATAAATGATTACTTAACATATGGAGAAGCATCAGCAAGAGGACACTGCAAACAACTGCATAAGAAGAGAGGTGATAAAGACGTAAGGAAATTCAGTTTCCCAAACAGAGCAATTGATCAATGGAATGCACTACCGAATGAAATAGTGTGTGCCAAAACAATTCACAAATTTAAGGATATGTACGATAAATATGGTCTAAGACACGGGACAGTACGAGCTTGACTCATTCCTGTAAAGATACAATTAGGTAAGAACAATTAGGTAAGAAAACACACACACACACACACACACACACACACACACACACACACACACACACACACACAGGAAATCGAACTTTTTTGAAGATATACGTGCAAACTTCAACCTAACTTTCAATAGCCTGTCACCAAAACTGCAATGATCTTCCCGAAATTGAAAACCACCATCACACAATCACGTAGAAAAATAAAGCTTGTAGTGGTGAAATGAGAGAGAGAGAGAGAGAGAGAGAGAGAGAGAGAAACAATTGTAATGAAATATGGAGAAATGGACAGTAACTAATAACTGGGAGCAACAACAACAGTAATAATAATAATAATAATAATAATAATAATAATAATAATAACAAATAAAAATAAACTTGGGGTGGATGCTGGAACAAATTTCCGATCAGTTCTCTGTGGTAACTAAGATCAGATTTTGTGTGAAGAAGGTGAGACGGGAAAGGTGCATTCCTTCCCTTGTCATTTTATATATAAGAAATATTTCCCTTGTAACTAATATATACATCTTACAGGATCAACGAGAGTCAAGCAAAATCCAGCACCTTCCTTGCCCTTCATTAAAACAAGAATGAAAAGTTGCGATATGAAACAGATCGTAAATTCGTAAATCTGGTCACAGTATGTCTAGCCGTCAACAAATTCTGACGACCACCTCTCCGAGAATACCTCTTACCCGTGTGTGGTGAAGGTGGCGAGACTGAGAGCCATCACAGCTACACCCTACATTCACTTTCATATTTTGTATCTTGCACACACTTCCAGACTCAGTCACCAATCCTTGCCTGTCCCATTCATTTTCTCTTACCAGAACAGTTCCATCAGTACACAACTGTACAGGAAATTTGAACGCCTTATCTGCTTTTCTGTCTTTTTCTCATACACACACTGGTTACATCTTAATAAATTATTTTTTCCCCCCAAGAGAAAATCCTTGCTTCGAGACATTAGGCCTCCCGTTATCTGTGCTTCTTATATACCCTCTCCCACTTGGACAGACATATTCATTGTCCTCCCTTGTAATTCTCACAGGTGTCTCTCGGTGGATAACTTACAGATGTGTGGCGAGGCAGCGACAGAGAGAGCCAGCACAGCCAACCACCACCACGTCCTGACTTCCACTGTATCAGCTGGTACTGGTAGGGAGGAGCCTCCTCCGAGGAGGAGAGACAGCGTTCTGTTTACCACTCCCGGCAGACAGCAGCCTTACCAGTTGCCAGTTAGCGAGTTCAGGGCCTCATTAACGAACAGGTGCGTTGCATCTTGTGTAAGCGATTGCCTGAGTTATAGCGCACTATTGAGTTGGTATGATGACAAAAGAAAACAATGAAACACACCATTGTTAACACTGGCTGGCAACGACGCTTACTGCCTCAACACCGTCACTGTCACTAATAACGGAAGACTTTCCCTCTCAAAATTTGTTATTATGACCCATAACCTAATGCTTCCCAATTTAAATGTCCTTAACAGGAAGATTCAGACGCATTGTTGCCTCTCATAACCTTCTTCCCTACCTTCAGTCCGCCAGGGATGCATCACTGGCATTCTTCCCGTCTTCTTTCTGATTATTAGTCTTCCTCCTTCCGAACTTTGGCAAAACCTTTGCCATTGCACTTAACATTTCAGAGGCTTACGACAAAGTATGTCACAAATCTTTAATTTCCCAGCTACCCTCTCATGGGTTCTGTGCCTCTATCTGTGTCCTTACCTGACGTTTCCTTTCTGATGATTCTACAGCTGCTATTGTAGACGGCCACTTCTTCTCAGGCTGTCAATAGTGGTATTCCTTGAGATTCTTTCCTGTCACCAACTCTTCCCTCTATTCATCAGTGATCTTCTGAGTTGCACATCTAGCTCAGTCCATTCATACGCTGATGATTCCACGCATCACATGTCCACCTGCTTCACTCAGTGTTCATCATGGCAGTTGCTTCAGCAGTCACAGGATGAGGTTGTGGCACGCCATATTTCTGACTTGATTATCTGTTCTCTTTGGGGTAAGTTAAAACTTTTTTTTTTTTTTTTTGCACCAAGTACGCAATTCCAACACCTTTCGGCCTGTCAGAATCTTCCACAAGAATGTCCCTTAATATTTAGCAATACGCAGCTCAGCCATTATCTTAATATCTTCTGGGTTTCATTCTCACGGGATATATCATGGGAACACTGTATTACCTCCCTTGCAAAACCTGCTTTCAAGAGACTGGGTGTGCTAGGCTGACACCGAGCTTTCTTTGCCCCTGCACAGCTGTTGACTGTGTACAGAGGCCATGTTCACCCATGTGTGGAGCACAGCTTGAATGTTGAGGGATTTCCCACATACGGCTCTTTAAAACAGGGTGGATTTTTTTTTTTTTTTTTTTTTGTCTTATCAACTCGCCTTCTCCTACTGACTCCCTTTAACTTCTATCTCTTCGTCGCAGTGTTGCATCTTTATCTATTTACTGATGCTATTTCAGTGGACCCTGTTTTTTTTTCTGAAATGTCTACCTGCAAGTCTTCTCAATTACGGAGGCCGCGTAACACCCCTCTGGCAGCATACTTTTATCCTATTTTCATCCAATTCTACTACAAGAGCAAACAGATACTCTTAGTCACTCATTTATGCAACCGGTCAACTCTGAAACTGTCTTCCCCAATTTGTACTGTATTTCCCCCAGCCTATGATCTACAGTCTTTTAAATGCAATGTGTCCTGACATCTCGAACTGAATGGATCTTCAATATGGGTTAATTTTGTTATGTATTTCCTTATAAAGAAAGCCTTGACGAATTTTAGTTCTTTATTGCTCAAATCATCATTAGAATACTATGGTAACTATCCTGGATGGTAATTTCTTGACAGCTTAGATTTGAGCTCAGCACGGATCTTACTTGGCGACTTGTTTATCACTGAAGGATCCTAACCACTGGAGACAGCTTTAGTGTCATCAAAGGCTACTTACTTCAGTTTGCGTTGTTGTTTAGCGTAACTGTGGAACTGAGTATATTACAATGGCAGCTTGCTGAGTGCACTGTATTACATTCAGCTTGTTCACCTCCTAAAGTTCTTAGTTGGAGCGATACAGCTTTGTGACGCACTGAACCATGAAGTTTGGGCAGAAGTGGTAGTGTGTTTGGGGGTAAGATCTGAGGTGGTACAGATGCAGGACACACTGAATGAGGCGTGGGTGGGGTGGCTTGTGGTACCAGTAGTTAGTCGGGGTGTGGGCTCAGCCGGCTGCAGGTCACTTGGGCGCAAGATCCAAACTGCTGCTACTTCATCTGGACGCCAATATACCACATCAAACTAAACTAACCTAACCTAATCTAATTTAGGTTAGGTTTGGTTAGTAACGATATGTTGGTGCCCAAATAAAGTGGTATATTGGTGTACAAATGAAATGCAGCCGCTCAGCCACAGCTACCACCACTCCACACTGCCACCTCTCACCCCCACAACCTCTCTTATTTGATGAAGCATGTCTTTTAATGGACGTCACAAAATATCTTAGTCTTTCTTTGATTTACTAGTTAGTGCTCCGAATTATCTTTGTCGAGGGAGATAAATTTCTGTGTTATTTGGTACACGCACTGATGGAGGGACATTTATTTTCTGTGATATGTTCTTCTCTGTGTGTGTGTGTGTGTGTGTGTGTGTGTATATATATATATATATATATATATATATATATATATATATATATATATATATATATATATATATATATATATATTTTGAGGGGTGAGTTTATATTCTTTTTTATACTTAACATTACTCTTTTTTTTTTTTTTTAAATCAGGAGAAGGACTTACTTTCTGCAAAATCTTTATCATCACTTCCTTGAGGGACTACTGTTTTCTGCGACATGCTGTTCATTACTCTCTGTCTTCATATATATATATATATATATATATATATATATATATATATATATATATATATATATATATATATATATATATAATAAAATTGTTATTTCCTACGTTTTTATGTAGCTACTTGTGTCGAAAGGTGACGACTGAATTTATTTTTGTTCGACCCTTATTGATGGGTATAAATTTGTTTTGAATTTCTTGGATTTGTGTTACTGGAGTTCTTTCTTGAGGCGTGTTTGTTTTCCATTGTGTGTGCCACAAAATTGGGAATAGTCTCATTTCAGGTATACTATTATAAAATTTCAGAAAATAAAATTAATTAAAAAAATGGTTAACTTGCTTGTCTCATCTGCAGTTACGAGTAAGTCAATGATTCTTTCGTCAGAGCATTTGCTAAGCTTTGACGTTTGCACTCATTATATATAATGTCAGCGTAAGCACGGCATCCCTTCTTTGTAATTGTCACATTTCTCTTTAGTTCTGAATCACATCATGTTGATTACACAAAAAAGATCTAAAATAAAACCTATTTTATAACACTGATTTTTTTTCTTTGGCCCGCGAAAATGTGTAAAATATACGATGTGGCCCTCGTGCTGAAAAGTTTGAGGACCCCTGGTGTACGGGATGAACCAACACTGAGATGTACTTAGGGTCTCACAACACACTGCAAAATGGTCGTATTAATTCTCTACTGTTCTCGTGGACACAAGATCCTTTAATTTCATAAAGCCACAAATTTTGTCGTCCAGGCTGGTGGGACGGATTCGAAGGCCTCTGGTAAAACACGGTGATACGAATTCGACCAAAGTATTTTTTTATTCACTAAACAAAGACTGTCTTTGTATCTCCCTGGAGCGAACGTGGTGCCAGCTGTGTTGGTGTACAATATTTGCTTGGAGAAAGAGGAAATGGCCAACAGGGATACCTGTAAGTAATTGTTACAGCTCATGAAATAACACAATACCGAATATGAGGCGGGAAGTAAGTAATAGTGAGACTAGCTGGGCAGAGGAATGGAGGGAAGGAGGATAATAAGGACAGGGGAAGGGACAATATTTGTTGTATGCATAAAATGAAACCGCAGGGCAAGTGTATTACTGGTAAATATAACCAGTTCAGCACAAATTTGGCTTTTCGGCTTTGTTTACATTGCGTGGGTTGATCGGTAAAAGTGCATGCTTCGGCCATGAAGTAGGTTGTTCTTTAATATTCACCAGCATTTACAGACGTACGGGGGAGTGCGAAGCAGGCAGTTGTGGTGAAGGACGATCAGCACCAGACATGGTAATCTTATTTCCTTGATTCATTTTCATTTACGTGAATTACCAACCACCTGGACCCAAAGTTACCCTGGCCTGATAGCAGATGTGTTACCAGTGGTATAATTCAGTGATGAGCAGACTTTTCGGCCCATGACCTCCCCCTCCCCCCTTCAATACCTTCCGTACTCACACGTTCACCCTTCCAAGAATCATCTCTCTCTCTCTCTCTCTCTCTCTCTCTCTCTCTCTCTCTCTCTCTCCATTTTCAGGGACATGCAGTTGTCGTACGCAATCACTAACGAAAATAAAGACACTAAACACTGATGTATTTAGTTAATGATGATATTTCTAATGCTTGCGACCATATTCTCGTGAGTAAAGGAAGCTCCCTAACACCTTTTCCTAAACGATTCATTTTGCTAATTACATCTTACTGTCCTCTTTTGTGTTAGATAAATCCTTCCAACAACACAATATCTTGCATAACTAACGTACAAAAGGATATTTACCAGGCACATTCAAAAATAAATCACGAAGGAAGAGGTGTTAGGTAGCTTCCATAACCTGACAAAATATGAGCCTTTGTCAGTGGTCACTCTAGCGGCTTTATTGTTGTAATTGTCTTGTCCTTAATTTGAATGAAGATAAAATGGCCTTTTGGAAAGATTGTTATCCGTGGGTTCAGAGATATTGTTTATTATCTTATACCTTTGCTTGAGTAATAGCCTGGAATTAACCAACGTTGCATGTTGGAGATATAACTAGCTAGCCAATATTGCACACACACACACACACACACACACACACACACACACACACACACTCTTGCTTAAAGCTGTCTTTCTGCTACAGAAGACGATGCCTACTATACTCAAGTAGGGTGTATTTCTCATTGTGTTTGGTACCAATGTATGTGACTGTGCAGACTAATTCTGGATCAGCAAACTTTGCCACACAGTCGGCATGTCAAGTCCAAGTTTCTTGGAAGAACTCTGTTTTGGCTGTGCCTCCGTTGTCTACACTCATCTCTGTCCAGATTCTGAGCATCTTTGAGAGGAATGGTTCCATCGCTGCAGAGGGCTTGCCTTTGTTGTCTGGCTGGGGCACTGATTTCAAGATCATTTGGTATGATGCTGCATTTCTTCAGTTGCTCTTATATGATTAATTTAATATCTCTTCTTCTGTCCCTCTAGGTTACGGCGTGCTGCAGGGAGTTGGCCATACAGAACCTGGTGGGGAAGGCGGTGCTCAGGCTTGGGGAAAACGCTTCCAGCCCATCTCAGCTGCCTTTTATCAAGTATGGTTTTTATGCTGGTTGACTTCACCCACTGATGAATTTGTGAGTGAGGGACTTTATCATCCCATGTGAGTCCTAGGATGTGCTGTAAGCTTTGAATGTGAAAAGACGCAGGCTGTTTGATTTGACGCTGGTAAGTTGTCCAAAATTCAGCACCATATAAGAGGGAGGAGAGGCATACAGCTGTATATACTGATACCTTCGTCCCGATTCTGAAGTTGGTGTTTTCAAAGAGTAGATCTGAGACGTCCAAAAGTGGCTGAGTCGTGGCTGATTTGTGCAAGGACCTCTGCATCAATGCTATGTTTATCCAAGGTAGGTAAAATTCTCCACCTGTTTTACATTTTCGCCATTTATCTGAAATGCAAGAGGCTCTGATGAGTTGTTTCTCTGAGATATTGTTTCTGTTTTATTGACATCTATTTGGAGCCCCATTGCATGAAATACGCTGGAGACGACGGTGAGACTGTTGTAGTGCTTCTGGGGTATGTGCAAGGAGAGTACAGTCATCAGCATATTGTAGCTCTTGAAAATGAGCCATTTCAGTCTTTGATTGTGCTTGAAGACGTCTGAGATTAAACAAGTTACCATCTAGATGGAACTGGATTGTTATTCCATTATCAGGGTTCATTTGTTGGTGACTTAAAAGAGTGACTGCAGTGAGATAATTGTTGGAAATGACAGGAGCCAGGACACATTCTTGCTTTACTCCATCTGCGTTGAATGGTTCGGAATTGCTCCCGGCTTTGGACACACGAGCATTCATGTTATCATGCAGGCTATTTATAATGATAAGAAATATGTTTAGAATTCCAAATTTTGAAAGAGCATTCCATAAAAGTTCTCTGTTGACAGTGTCAAATGCTTTTGCAAGATCGATGAATGGAATATATACGTCAGTGTTCTGCTCGTGGCATTTCCTTGCATCTGTCGGGCAACAAAGATCATATCACAGTTGCTTCCTTCCTTCCGAAATCCACACTGTTTCAGGAAGTGTTGGCTCCGTTAGATGTTTTGTCAGCCTGAAATGCATTTTTTGGATAGTTCTCTGCTAGCATTCACAAGGAGGGAGATACCCCTGCTATCGTCACAGTTTGAGTGGTCCATTTTCTTCTTATATATGTCTACAGTATCAGAAGTCCATTCAGATGAAATTCGTTCTTGGTTTCAGACAGTTAGCATGAGATCATGGAGGTTCTGGTGGGGTAACTGACTATCCTCTTTGAATAGTTCAGATGGTATCCCATCAGGATTAGGGCTTTTTTAATTTTTTGGAGATCAGATGGCCTGAACAGTTTCCGCAAGAGTAGGTGGGACATCAAGATCTGCCACTTGAGGATCATTTGGGATGTTATCAAGGATATTGTGCTTTACCAGGTTTCTTCAACTCAGTAAGGTAATGAAGTGTTGTGTCCACCTTTCTAGGATTGCTTGCCTGTCTTTCGGGTGCCCTCCTTCAACTGATCGAAAAGTGACTATGTTGTGTCTTGTGGGCCTATAGATGGTTTTTAAGGATTTGTAGAGCCCGTGTTGGTCGTTAATATCAGCCAGCCTTTGCAGCTCTTTTGTTTGCACAGTCCACCATTTGTTCTCCATATCACTCAGTTTTCTCTGGGTTTCACTTCTGAGATTCTGGAATTCAGTTTTGGGAGTCAAGGAGATACGATGAACCAACGGGTTGTTATGTGCTCTATTCTTCATTGCAAGAAGGTCATGCATGCCCTCAGCATTTTCACCAAACCAGTCTTTATGATGGCGAATTAAGAAGCCTAGGGTTTTTCTACAGTGCTTTGAAGCAGTATCTTAATGTTTATCCACTCTGCACCTAGGTTTGTTGCATTGTTGTTTGGGTCAGGTTGTGGGCACTGAGACAGCATGTCAGTAACAGTGCTGCTGAAGGTGTTACAAGTTACCCCATCCTTTAAAATACTACAGTTTAGTCTCTTGGAGGATGGTATACGGTCCATTTGTGGGTGTATGATTAGTTGCAGTTTGGTGCATATAAGGTTATGATCTGCTGAGCACTCAACACTTCTCATAGCTCAGTTATAAGAACTTCTGTTTGGTCTCGCTGCCTCACAATGACATAATCAATTAGGTGCCAATGTCTAGGTCTTGGGTGCATCCATTTGGTCTTGTGTTTATTATTAAGTTAAAAAATAGTGTTGGTGATGACCAGTTTGTGTTTCAACACTGTGGCTAGTAGTAGTAGTAGTAGTAATAGTAGCCTTGTAGGAGTAGTAGTAGTAGTAGTAGCAGTTGCATTGACCTCAGATTTCTGTTGTGGCTTGGATAAGATGTCGACTGTCATTCTCCCTCCTTTGTAGTAGTAATAGCAGGAGTAGTATTAGGGACCTTCTAGCACTACCACCCAGGATGGGAGGCCTTGGCATTATAAATCCAGCAGCCGTGGCAGGCTACGAACACCGAAATTCACTCAGGTTCACCGAATCCTTGTCATAAGATTTGCGCCCAGGTTGAGACGAGTGAAATCGACCACCAAAGGCAGAAAGACAAAGACACAGATAAGCAAGGAGTGTGAAGCAAGACAAAAGGGCCAGCTGCAGCACATAATCGAACATCTAACACCAGACCAGTGTAGAAGAGTTGAAATTGCACAGGAGGTTGGGGCATCGAACTGGCTGACAATCCTGCCTCTCAAGGCAAAAGGTTTCCACTTCAACAAACTAGAATTTATTGACGCCATAGCCTTGAAATATGGGTGGCCAATAGAGAACCTACCTCAATACTGTGCCTGTGGCACTGCCTTTGATGCAAACCATGCAATGGTATGCAAGAAGGGAGGCTTTGTTTGCATCCAACACAATGAAGTACGCGACCTAACTGCCAAAATGCTGCAGGAAATATGCCATGATGTCACGATTGAGCCAGCTCTGCTACCCCTGGATGGCGAGCATTTCACCCACAGAACAGCAAACACATCAAATGATCCAAGAATGGATGTCAGTTCTCGAGGTTTCTGGACACGTGGGTAGAGGGCGTTCTTCGACATCAGGATATTCGATCCCATGGCAGCACATCGTCGTGAACTGTCTTTTGAAGCTGCACACAAAAGGAATGAACAAAAAAATAAAGAAACTATCAAGAAAGGATCCAAAATGTGGACCACAGTCGATTCACTCCCCGTGTTCACAACATCAGGTGGGATGGGTCCAGAAGCGGTGAGATTCTACTCTACTCGAGACTGGCAGAGGTTACATCCGAGAAGAAACTGTACCCCCTCCACAATATGTCTACCCCCGATGTATATATGTCCCCCCCCAACGCATATATGCCCCCACTAAATTTGCTAGGTCAGCATGCTCTCCCACGCCTGAAGACGGCGTTATTGCATCAGTTCGTATCAGGCAGCCTAGCCGGGCAGACTATTTTACTGTGAGCTTGTAATAAACTCCTTATCTAGCTGTTTGTACACTGAGTTTCTATCACCAAAGTATTGCAAGTTACATTTGGTGGCAGCGGTGGGATTCGAACCCACGCCTCCGAAGAGACTGGTGATTCAACAAGATACACGACGACTCGCATCTGCCAGCCTCGCCCCTCCTCCGTGCCTCTATACCTTGGCTGTGCTTTTCGAGTGTACCATTTTTCTCACCAGTGCTCACCTCTCAAACAACCGCACCCATACGCCTTGTTCCTGACCGCACGTGTCACCGTCGCCGACCTACGCACCTGTTGCACCTGTTCCCAGCCCCTGTTCCGAACTCATCATAACTTCTGCCCCCACGGTGCCACTTATCACTGTCTGCCCACTGCCTGCCCACCGCCATTCTCTGCATTTGCAACTCAACAGCTCTACACCTGCCTTGCACCCACATCTGCCCTCACCACCCACCACCGGCCTCCGCCGTCGCCCGCATCTGGTCTGCATTACGGAGCCTCCTAAGACCGCCACTCCCTGCCGGTGATTCATCGCGGCGTCTCTTCTCCTTTCCCCCCAGCTGTCTCTACCCCGCCGCCCCGCCTCGCCCCGCCTCGCCCAGCCCAGCCCAGCCCCGCCCCGCCCCGCCCTGCCCCGCCCCAGCCCAGCTACGCCCAGCCACCCCTGCACGTCATACATCTCAACACTCCCATCTCTACTGTGTAACTATAGTACATCTTTCCTTTCTATAGAGATTATCCTCGATTTTCTCTACAGATTGGTTATTGTAAATATTCCATCTCATTTCCATTACCCGTTTTCATCTTCACCTACGTTATTTATCATCCATCTCATCCTTCGCATTTTATTTAAACCATTCATCCCCGCACCTTCATTCATATTTTCACACCTAGTGTATTCCATTCTCTCATTGTTATTTATACATTTCCACCTACGTATCCATCTTCATCCTTTCATCTTCCATTGCCGCATTAAATGTCATACTTTCCACGTCAACTGCTTACCCCCAGCCCTCTCGACCCGGAAACATCACCTGCTCATACCCCGTCTGCCGACTCTAACACAATCACTCATTTACGAAGTGGCAAAGAGTACCACCGCCCTGTACCTGAGACTCCCGTTTCACTTCCCGCTGAATCAGTTACTACCCATCCTACCCTCGTAAATCCAGATACCTCCTCCTCTACTCCTGCCTCTACACTCCCTTCTTCTTCCTCTACTCCTTTGTCGTTCCCTCTCCTGCCTCCCTTCATACCCCGTCTTGCTCGCCCTTAACTGCCACTACCTTCTCTCTCTCCCACACCTCTCCTGCCGCCACTTCTGCACTTCCAGCCATGGCCAACCTTCCACAGTCTATCTATCTCGACGATGCCAATCGTCCCAAATTTACCGGCCAGGACCCAACTTGGTCTGTCTATGATTTCCTCAGAGAAGTCGAAACAGAAATAAACAATAGACAAATTACCGAGGAATCGCTCAAAGTAGCTTACCTCCTCGGTCGCTTGCACCACGGTAAATCAGACATCGGATCCGCGATCCCTGCAGGACATTTCGATAGCATTCGTACCTTTGCTGATTTTCGTACGGAACTCATCAGCCTTTGTTGCCAGCATTCAAATACCGCGTCTCTCATGGGATTCATTAATCTCCTAAACCAACTAGATGAGGACTTGCGCGTCCCAGCGCAATATGCCAAGCTCCGCGAAGCTGCCACCGCCATGAAAGCAACTAGTAGCGAGATGCTCCAATTACTGGTAGGCACGAAATGGTTAGAAGACAAGAATGGCGTTCCAATGCTTTCACTCACCAACTTTGCTGACTTCATTGGTTACCTCAGATTCCTTCACTGGCTTACTCCTAAACAGCGAGAGCTAGCCTTGGAAATCGGTTTCAATCCAGGGGATAAAATTATTCAGGTCACTAAAGCCATTCATGAAAGAACAGGTTCGAACTACATGCGTCAGGGCACCACCCAACCCTTGGCCTCCTCAGTCTGTCACACCTCCACTACCCCAGACCAATCTCGCTCCCGTCCCACCACACACGGCAGACTTGCCACACATCGTTCTCCTACCGCAGGTCGTGATCAATCTAGCGCACGACTTAACAGACAATCTTTGATTCTTTGCTGGTACTGTGGTCATCCTGGACATCGAGCATCCAGTTGCGACCGTACATACAGACGTCCTCACTCCCAAACCAGACAGCGTACGCCTTCCCGCTCACGTCGTCCACACTGCAAATACCACAAATCAAGCACTACTCACACCACTGAGGAATATCGTTACCTCAACCGCCAACAGTCGGGGGAAGCGCCGCGCCCGTATCGGACCAATATCACGTAGAACCAAACACCCAACTCCCCACCCGCCATGTAGGTCCCATAACATCCTCGGGTTTAGTCATTCTCGGCAGCAGTCATGACATACCAACGTCATTCTTCTTGGACACAGGATCTATAGTAAATCTCATCTCCGAAAATTCCTTACAAATTATTCATCGCCATCATAGCCACGTCAGTTTCCTAGAACCACCAGACATTCGCCTATGTGGTGTTAATGGCTCAGAGTTTAAGGTTAAGGGAAGAGTCACCCTTGAAGTCAAACTCCACAGAGATTTGCCCTCTATCCTCATTGAATTTCATGTCACTAATGACTTGCAGTATCCCGCAGATGCCCTTATTGGTTTCTCCACCATGGCACAACATTCCATTGCATTATTACCTGCTTGTGGTAGTATAGATATTTCTGGATTCCCGCTTTACACTATGGAATGTCCCCGTCCTGTTCTTACGATCAAATCGGTCCTTCAATTATCTCTGTCCCTATCAATACCAAAAAGTCCAACCCAGCCCAAACCACCACTATCATCATCTGAGAATACAGGGATCATTCCTTTACTGACTGCGAGCAAGGACATAAATTCCTCAATGTCTCCTGATACATCATCTCAGCCCTCGAACATGGCTCTTACATCCTCTCCCGACAACACTATCGCTGACTCAGACATGTCTCAGTTACCTATCTCACACAGTCTGAATGATCTTCTCCAACACACAGAGACGAAACGTGCAGTAACGACTACGTGCACAATTTTGTTACCGCATGAGTTTACCAAAGTCTCTGTTTGTGTTGCCGGTGCGAAAGAAGGAGTGGATGTACTAACCCTACCTGAGACGTGTTGTGTGAATGGCTTGACTTATGAGTCAGCGTGGTGTACAGTCTTAGAGGACAGTTTATGCTACCTGTACTTGCTCAATGTCACAAATGCTCCACTAAAACTTAAAAGTGGTGTAAAGATTGGAGACTTCCTAGTATACCCAGCGGCCGTAAAGGTGTGCCAGGAATCCTCAATTCCTATTATTCAGACTGATGATACGCCAATCGGTGTACGTACTATTAACTCTACGGGATCTGCGCCGATGCATTCACCCGATATGCTCTCACATCTCACTTGCACAGATTTCCCAGAAAATACGCCTCAACTCCTCGACCTTCTGACCTCGTACAGAAACGTGGTTGCCTTACCCGGTGAACCGATGGGTAGAACAGACCTTGTCAAACATACGATTGAACTACTCCCAGGAACTCAGCCGATTTACATACCAGCGTATCGATTGCCTAACAGCCAGAGAAAGCAAACAGATCAAATGGTACAGAACATGTTAGACCAAGACATTATTTAACCCTCCGTCAATCCATGGAATAGCCCACTTTTCTTAGTACTAAAGAAGGACGGCAACTTTCGACCAGTAGTCTACTATCGTAAGGTCAATTCTGTCACCGTTCCAGACCGTTTCCCGTTACCTGTCCTCACTGATTTGCTAGAATCCCTTGGTGAAAATAACGTAGTCTTTTCATCATTAGACCTCCTCAGCGGGTACTGGCAGGTCGAAATGGAAGAGTCCTCTCGCCCAGTTACAGCCTTTAGCACCCCTTCCGGAATTTTCAGTTTAAGAGACTCCCTTTTGGTCTGAGAAATGCTCCTTCCGTGTTCATGCGACTTATCCATTCAGTCTTCAGCGGTATGATGGGACACTCTCTTTTTGCTTACCTAGATGATATCATGGTTGTGAGTAAATCCATCCCTGATCATTTTACCAAACTCCAGCAAGTCTTTGAACGCCTCCAGCTCGCAGGCCTGAAAATCAATCTCAGTAAATGTGACTTCCTGCGAAAGAAAATCAAATTCCTAGGCCATGTCGTAGATGCACAAGGCATTCATACTAATGAGGATAAAACTAAGGCGATCATTACCTTCCCAGAACCTACCACTACTGACGCTGTACGAAGTTTCCTGTCCCTCAGTGGCTATTATCGTCGCTTCATCTGGAATTATGCACAGATCGCCGCTCCTCTGACCCACTTACTCAAGCAGAATGTGCCCTTTGTTTGGACTAACGACTAGTCACAGGCTTTCCAAAAGCTAAAGACAGCTCTTGTAAATGCCCCTATTCTAGCGTTCCCTGATTATACCACACCCTTTCTTCTCTGCACAGATGCCTAAGGCACTGGACTTGGTGCCGTTTTGATGCAACTCGATGAAGCATCAAGGAAGCGCGTAATAGCGTATGCTAGTCGCACCCTTACAACCGCTGAACGTAACTACAGTGTCACAGATCTCGAAGCGCTAGCGGTAATCTGGTCCTTGAAACATTTCAGAGATATAGTCTATGGTTGTCCAGTGCATATCCAAACAGACCACCTTCCACTATGTGATTTGTTCAAGAATCGCAACCTAACAGGTAGGTTAGCTAGATGGTCTGTCATCATCCAGGACTTTAATCCCACTTTTCAATAAGTACCAGGCAAGTTGAATGTAGTTGCAGACGCACTCTCACGTCACGTAGCAGCAGCTATAACATCACTGCAGCCTGAAGTAACTGAAAACACTACACTAACGTCAAAACTTGTTCGAAACTTTCAGCGCTAAGACCCCATGTGGTCCAAAGTCATTTATTTCCTAGAATCTGGCGATGCCTCGACCTTACCTACTCTGCCAGTATCACTAGATGAGTTCATGCTAGATGTTGATCTCTTGTACAGGAAAACAATGCTAACAGGCAAAGACATGCGCAATTGCGAAGTACGCCAACTTGTTGTCCCCACTGCCTTGATACCAAAGGTTCTTCATATTGTTCATAATACTCCTCAAGCTTCCCATCCAGGTAAAGACCGATGCTTACGCCAAGCCCGTCTCAAATACTATTGGCCAACCATGCGCCACGATATCAATGCCCACTGTGACTCTTGCCTCTCCTGCCACCGCCACAAAGGATCAACCGGCTTACCAGCACCTCTCTTACAATACCCAATCCCATCACGACCATGGGAAACTGTCTCAATCGATCTCTTAAAACTACCTCTCACAGAATCTGGTGCTGAGTACTTGTTCGTAGCGGTCGACCACTTCTCCCGCTACTGCGTCCTCGTTCCCCTCTCCGACAAGACCGCGAAGAGCGTTGCACGTGCCCTTGTAGATCACGTAATTTGCCCGTTCAGTACCCCTCATACCATTCTTACTGACAACGGTACAGAGTTCAACAATAGCCTTCTCAATGAGATCTGTCGCCACTTTCGTATCAGTAAGTGCAATGTCGTGCCTAACCATCCGGCTTCCAATGGCCTTGTAGAACGCCACAACCGAAAAATCTTAGAGTGCCTCAGACATCTAGGCTCCCATAGTTCGTCCTGGGATGACTGGATTCCCCAAGTGGCATCCTCCATCAATAGTTCCATCAATGCATCCATTGCTGAATCTCCCTTCTTCGTCCTCTTTGGCTTTGACAAGGACCTCCCATACTCTCTCTTATCCTCAAAGCCAGAACCCATCTACAACATGGATGATTATGTTAAACTAAAATTGGCCAACTTCCAGACAATCCACCAGTATGTCCAATCCATTTTGGCTTCCACTCAGGAGGACATGCTGCAGCGCCAACATAAGTCCGCCTCTCCTATCACTATCAATGTAGGCGATCTTGTCTTTGCTCATTCCCATACGCGTTCCTCCAAGTTGGATGACAAATTTACAGGGCCCCACCGAGTCCTCACTCAACAAGGCAACAAATTTCACCTCCAGGACCTGTCCACTAGGGACACCAGATGGGTCCACGTCGATGACTTAAAGCGCGCACCACGTGGCCTCGTGTTGGAAGAGTCACTTACACAACCTCCTGCCCCCTCTTCCCCTCCTCCCATCCCTCAGTCTACCTTGTCTCCACCTATCCCTCAGTCTCCTTCATCTCCATCTCCACCTGCTCATTCATCAACCAATCAATATCGGTCCAAACTGCGCTCTGCCCATCAACCTCTTCACGACCTCCCCCATTAACTCTACCCTGATTTTCTAGGTCCGATGTTAGCGATCTCCCTGCTGGCAGTGCTGACCCTCCTGGGGTCTGGGTCAGGTCAGGACGATGGTGGAGTACGTCCCGGGGCCTTGATCAGCTCAGGAGGCAAGGTCTTCTTGCGCTACGATCTTGCGCCCCTGGCCGACATAGCCATTGCCCTACCTGCCTACGCGCACCAGCTCCATGAAATCAGGAACCATCTCATGGCCCTCATGGGGACACACAACCCGAATGAGTATCTCTATAACCTTTTCCTCCCACTCTCCTGGCAATTGCAATACATAAGTAACAGATTCACTGAGCTCAATGACACATTTTCCATTTAGACACCCGTGGGTCGTTCTCGTGTGAAACGAGGTCTCTTCGACTTCGGCGGTGAGATTCTGAGTGGCTTGTTTGGCGTTGCTACAGCCCGTGACATATCTGGCTTCAAATCTGATCTCACTCATTTAGCTTCAGCCTTAGAATCACAACGCCGAGTCATTAAAATCCAACACACTATGTTACAGAAGCTCACAACCCCAACTCAATGAAGTCACGTCCACTCTAAACAATTTCACCGATATCTTACAACGCCACCTTTCAGATCTCAGCGTTATCTCTCATTTCTTCTACTTCAAACTCAACATGGATAATCTCCTACTGGCCTTTGACTCTCTCCTGTCTCAAGTCTCTACCTTGATTCGTATCCTGGTCGATGCTATCAATGGACGTGTCACTGCCGACTTAGTCCCTGTCTCAGCTCTCCGTTCTGTCCTGGAATGGGCTCACTCCACCTTCGGTCTCTCCCCAGTCCTCCCTTACTCCTCCCTTGAATATTATTATCCTGTTCTCGAAGCCACTCTTCTCCCTGCATATGTCGTCGTCCATATTCCTCTCCGTTCTGCCATAACCTTTAACCTTTTCCACATCATTCCCTTCCCTTTCCACCTCAACAACTCCTTGTTACAGGTATCTGTTCCTTCAGAATATTTCCTCCTCTCCCATGATCATCTTTCCGTTGCCTTCCTTTCTTCCACAGACCTCCAGCAATGTTCCTCCCTTACTCCGACCTCTCATCTCTGTGCTGCCCACCTTTTCGCTATCTTCCCTAGCAGTGCTACACCCTGTGAGTCTGCTTTAGTTCGCAACCATTCCATCTACTCGGCCTGTTCTTTTGTCCCAGCTCCTGACCTCCCGGTCCAACATGCTCACCTCAACCATGTCCAGTACTTCTTTGCTGTTCCCATCTCTGTCACAATCATGTGTCCTGGTTCTTCCGTTCGCTCCGTGCCCGCTAGTGGTCTCTACAAAGCACCTGACTATTGTACCGCCAAATCAGAGTCCGTCATCACTTACGCCTCTCGCTATCACCAAGCTGTTCATAAACACTCCTATGACATCTTTCAACCAATAGACATGCCTTCAACCCTACCATCTGCCAACCTTACCATCACCTCCCCTCACTTGCGCATGCTCACCTTCCTCAATGACAGTGATTTCATTATGGATCAATTTTCTCTGGCCTTCAGCCGTTCATGGGTTCATCCAACAGTTGTGTTTCCCCCTGTGGTTATCGCTTTCATAGGTTTTCTACTCATCATCTGTGCAGTGCATTGTTGTGTCAGAAAAATGGAACATCGACTCCAGGAAATCAGAGTCGCTACAGGCATAGTATGCCCTACACACGAAGTAGAAACTCCCCGTACTTAGTGCCCTCACATTCAGTGACTGCCATTGCCATCTAACAATTAACCAAACTGTGAACAGCCCTCTGCCTACTACAAAATGATGGTATTTCTTTCACACATTACTGAGTGACAGTGTATCCTACAGAAAATACAGAAAAAAAAAAAAATGAAGGACGAACAACAATAGAACTCTCATATCTACTCCTTGTTTATCATGTATCAAACTATTATTGTGTACTTCCCATTATGTTCATATATCCCTTCGGCCCTTACTGGATTTGTACCTATTATTCCTTGTATATCTTATATGTATATATCCTTCTAATTCCCTCCCCTCAACATGGCCATGTCTCCCCTACTGCCCCTGTATCATACTTATCCCTTGTACACACCTCCCTGGTCCTGCCTTACTACTATAATCAAAAAAACATTTAACTCCCGGTGTCCGGAGACACCATCTCAGCTACCTGGGGGAGTAGTGTACCCCCTCCACAATATGTCTACCCCCGATGTATATATGTCCCCCCCCAATGCATACATGCCCCCACTAAATTTGCTAGGTCAGCATGCTTTCCCACTCCTGAAGACGGCGTTATTGCATCATTTCATATCAGGCAGCCTAGCTGGGCAGACTATTTTACTGTGAGCTTGTAATAAACTCCTTATCTAGCTGTTTGTACATGGAGTTTCTATCACCAAAGTATTGCAAGTTACAAAACGTCAACCGCAGAGTTCTGTTATGGTGTGGATGGGATGTTGACCGTCATTCTCCCATGTGAGGTCTGCTCTTCTATGTCTCAGGGGCACAAGATCATCAGCCCTCAGGCCTGTCTCTCTGGCGGGTATGGATCACGAAGTTACTGTGGTCGAAAGTCGCATAGAACAGCAACTCCAATAGTTTAACCCGCCATATCCCAATGTTTTCTGGGCAGTGGTACCCCCAGTCCCGACATTTTTGGACCTTTTTTTGGGGGGGGCTCAAATATCCGCTTTTGGTGAGAAACATCGAAAATTCATGGAGAAGTCGCTTACCTGAGGTTTAAAATACTCGATCCAGGTAGGAGTACCTCCTTACCTTACAGGGTTTTCTGTCAGGCTGGCTGCAAAGAAAACGAGTTCTATGGGAGGATAACTATTCTACACCACTCATAAATGGTATTTATTTATTTGGTACGAATTTATATGTAGTACGAGAGTATATTCGTTTTCAAACGGTAATATAGGCATTATAAGCATTGTTTCACTCACTAACTGATCACCATTCCTGACCTTTTTTTGCCACATTACCTGATCATCATTTCTGACTGTTTCTGCCTCTAATGTTTGTCCTCCACATTGTCATCGATTGGGGAATCACTCTGGCCCTGAATTTCGTACCGTGGCATGACATGGCTTTACTGTCCAGGTCACTGATAACAGGTGAATTGCTGAGAAAAGGTCATGCAGGGGGGGGGGAGGAGGAGGTCATGCTGGGTAAGGCATTGCCCCTGCCTGGCATCTTGTAAATGAAGGTATCCCGTGTATACATGCCAAAAATCACTGGCGAAAATTGAAAATTGTCCAAATTAGGGACCTTGCAACGTTGCCGCGTTAATTTACGTCTCCAGGATATGAGTGCACATCATGTGAGGACGTGAATTCACGTCTCCGGGATGGGGCAGGTTAATGTCTTTATTTACACTGTAATATCTATCTCTATCTATGTATTGCCAGATGCCTTAATCCCATACGAGGTGGCCACAAGCAAATCGTCTCCACGTCAGCCTATCTCCCGCCATTTCACTGCCCTGCTCCCAACTCACACCCCCCTCCCTCATATACCTCTCCACTCCATTCCTCCAACTCATCCTCGGCCTCCCTCCTCCCTCTCCCCCCTCCACCTCATCCTCGGCCTCCCCCTCCCTTTCCCCCCTCCACCTCACTCACATACACTCTCCTTGTCAGTCTCTCACCCTCCATCCTCTCCACATGGCCAACCCATCTCAGTGTGTTCCTCCTAACGCTTCCTATCACATCCACATCCACACCACAGTGCTCCTTTATATCCTCATTTATCAGCCTGTCTCTCCATATGACTCCACTGGCTCCTCTTCAGTAACTTATTTCCTCTGCTCTCACTCTTGACTTGTGTCCTTCCAACAACATGACTTCATACATTACAGCTGGTATCACAATACTGTCATGTAGTAACTGCTTCACTTCCATGCTCACTTCCCTGTTTATTATCACTGCCTACAAGGAACCAGCAACATTTCTTCCTTGTTGTACCCTTTCAAGCACTTCACCCTCCAAACTTCCATCCTTACTCATCACACTCCCCAAGTAATTAAACGTACTCACATTTTCCATTTCCTCACCATCCAACCTCACTGTACATTCACTGACTTCACCTCTCTCAAAGACCATCACTTTACTCCTCCCTACATTCACCTTTAGATTCCGTTTCTTACACACTCTCCCAAACTCATCCACCAAGCCTTGCAGCTTCCCTTCGTCTTCGCTTAACAACACAGTATCATCTGCAAACAACAGTACAGGGCGTTTCCAAACACTGTTTCAACCCAACCTTCAAAGAGAAAAATTCACTCAGTTCACCATCCACATGCCTTAGCACCATTGTGTATACTCTTCACAATATTCAACAATTTCCCATCTACTCCATATACTCTTAATACTTTCCACAATCCTTGTCTATCCACCCTGTCATATGCTTTCTCCAAATCCATGAAAGCCGCATACAATTTCTTTCCCTTCTCTAGAAACATTTCCACTAATGATCTAAGAATGAATATCTGATCTACACAACCTCTTCCCTTCCTAAAGCCTCCCTGTTCTTCTCCAACTAATTCTTCTGTTCTTTCCCTAACTCTGTCAATAAGTATCCTACCATACACTTTTCCTATTACACTAAGAAGACAAATGCCCCTATGATTACCATACACTTCTATTTCCCCTTTTCCTTTGTACAAGGGAATAATTATACCTAACTTCCAATCCTCCGTTACTCTACCTTCCTCCCACGCCAATCTGCACATCTTCCACATCCATTCTACTACTATCTCTCCTCCACGCTTCAGCATTTTACCACACACTCCATCAATTCCTGGGGCTTTCCCTAATTTGACTTTCTTCATTGCTTCCACAACTTCTGTCCTACTGATCTCCTCCTGTCTTCTCACCTCCCTCCTTCTCCCAGCAATTCCCCAGCCACTTATACTCGCATTACTTCCACCCCCTATGTTCAACAATTCCTTAACGTGTTCTCTCCATCTGGTCACTTTTTCTCCCTTCTCCACTAGTAATCTACCATTTTTATCTTTCACTCCCCTGCTAACTTCACTGCCACCCTGTCTTACTCTCTTCACCTCCTTCCAAAAAATTTTCTTACAGTTCCTCAACTTTACACTCAGATTTCTTCCAAATGCCTCATCCACTCTCTTCTTACTCTCTCTTACTAATCTTTTCACCTCTCTCTTCTTTTCCACATATAACTCTCTCTTCCGTCTCTCAACTTCTTCCACACCCCAATTTCTCATCCATTCATTGTATGCGTTCTTCTTTTGTGCCACAGCCTGTCTCACCTCTTCATTCCACCAAGCTGTTCCTTGCACACCCCTCCGTTTTCTCTTCACCCCACACACCACATCACATGCTGCACATATTTCTTCTGTGAATATCCTGTACACACCTTCCACGTCCCCCATCAGCTCCAATTCATATTTACCCAATCGTTCCTCCAATTCTTTCTTATATTCTGCCTTTTTCTCATCCTCTTGTAACCTTTCCAGCACTAATGTACAGTATATTAATTTCAGTAAGTTTATACAGTATGACAATTCATGGATCGTATTGCATCGTTTATAAATTCTCCAACATGCATGCATCGGCCTTGGTCACCTAATTGCAGCTCTCCATGCTGCTCGATCTCTGGCAACCTCCCTATTTAGTCTTCATAAACACTTTCTGCACACAACTCATATGCTGACAAAGAGGCAAATCAGCTTTATAGGTGTCAGTGCATCTTTAACTATTTTTGTGATTGTTATTTCAGGTTCCAGAAGTGGCTGGAGGATTTTCTACCACGTACTTTATTCTTGTTACATCCACATCATTTAATTCAGCTCTGGAGTGACTTTTAAAACTGTGAGGTGGTTAGAGACACCTTCATTAACCCTTTGCCTACTTCATTTATCATTCTGCCTGAATTAAATCATGCAGCAGCAGCAGCAAAAAATACGATAATATACATCCTTGGGCTAAAGCAGTAAATGAATGTGAAGTAAAGTTATCATCATCATCATCATCATCATCATCATCATCATCATAATCACCACCACCACCATCACCATCATCATCATCATCACCATCATCATCATCACCACCACCACCATCAACTTTACATTAATCTCAACCTAAAAATATATTAGATTTTCTTTATGCTGCCTTCATATAATTGTATTCAGTGATCATGAGGCCATTGTATATTGAGGGGTTTGATACAGCTGTCATTTACCCCTACCCTACTTGCCTGTTCCTTTCACTTTATAAAAACTGATGATGATGACGATAATAATGATGATGATGATAAATGAATTACAGCATAAAATATACCTCCTAATGAGTCAATGTTCAATTACTGAAGGACTATATAGTTTGTTCTAATTCACCTGACAAATATCCCTAACCTTACTCAGCTCAGATCAAGGCCAAATGTAGTCAGAATGGATGGTAAATTTGACTAGTAACCAAGGAGACTCATTCCTACTGCACACCCAAGACTTAACAAATTCACACAACCATAAGTAAAGTAGTCAAGTTAACAGCCAATTGTAGTCAGAATGGATGGTAATTTTGACTAGTAACCAAGGAGACTCATTCCTACCTCATACCTGCAACTTATTAAATTTCACACAACCATGAGTAAGTACGGTTGTATAAGTCATCTAGTTTCCTCAGATATATACTACGGATGATAATTTTGACTAGTAACCAAGGAGACTCATTCCTGCCTCATACCTACAACTTAATAAATTTCACACAACCATGAGTAAATCTAGTGTCCTCAGATATATACTATGGATGATAATTCTAACTAGTAACCAAGGAGACTCACTCCTGCCTCATACCTACAACTTATCAAATTCCACACAGCCATGAGTAAGTAGTCAAGTTGTGAGTTACCTAGTTCCCTAATATATACTTTTTTTTTCCCTTCATCTGACCTAGCTTCTTACCCTATTTCATTCTATCAGTCTGTTTTTATCTGACATATATTAACTTTATTCAGCTCAGTTTATAGCCAAGTATAATCAGACTGGAGGGTTCATTTGACTATACTCCATTTCATCAAGTCTGGTACCATACCAGTGATGTCAACACCTACGGTATAGCATTGATAAAGGTCCTCAGTATTGGATACACCATTTTGTATTGCCTTTATGTATTGGTTCTCAAGGTAATACACAGAGGCTCAACTACTGCTGAGGATTTACATCAACACTACAGGTGTTGATGACATCGCTGACTGCCAAACTCGGTGAAATGGAGTATAGTAACCAAGGAGACTCATTCCTGCCTCTCTTAGAGCTCATCAAATTTCACTATGTTCACGGCTGATATTCTCGTCAGTGGAGGAAGCTCCCTAACACCTTTTCCTAAGT
Source organism: Coenobita brevimanus (assembly GCF_032717465.1). Classification (NCBI taxonomy): domain Eukaryota; kingdom Metazoa; phylum Arthropoda; class Malacostraca; order Decapoda; family Coenobitidae; genus Coenobita; species Coenobita brevimanus. Next base: position 4,984,670 of record NC_137036.1, on the reverse strand, counting down.
GATTTATTTTGTTTATTACACCTTACTGTCCTCTTCTGTGTTACATAAATCCTTCCAATATCACCATACTCTGCATAAAGCTCCCTAACACCTTTTCCTAAGTAGTAAGTAAGTTATAAGGACTAGCACCAAGCTCAAGAGGACTATATGGCACTAAAGCAGCTGCGTACAAATAACGGGTATGCTATGGTGGAATAAAGGTAGAGGGAAAGCGAGGAAGACACTAAATGTGAGGCAAGATACGGGTTTGAGATAGGAAGTGCATGAGGCATGTGATGGAAAACACAGGGGATTCACCAAGAAGATCGGCTAAGGTAGGAGCACGTCCAAGGGAGTAAAGGAACGGGAGAGTCCGTCTGCGCACGGCCTGGAACCGAGGGCAGTCAAGCAAAAGATGGTGGACTGTGAGGGGGACCTGACTACACTGACAGATCGGAGGAGTGCCTCCTGGCGTTAGAAAGCCATGTGTGATCCACGTGTGACCGAGGCACAGATGGACTAGGGCTGTTTCCCAATGCCTGTTGCAATGGGAGGGCGACTGCCAGGGGTTGATGGTATGTTTGATGGAGCGGAGTTTGTTAGCAGTTGTAGACGTCCATTCTGCTTGCCATCGCTGGCCAAGGAGACGGGTAACAATCGGGAAATAATCAGTTGCTGGGATAGGATGAGGTGTGACAGAGCGAGAGGTGACAGCTGTACATGCCAGGTAGTCAACCCTCTCACTACCCGATATCCCAACATGGCTTGGAGCCTAACAGAAGGAGACAGATTTCAATCTGGTGATAATACGGAACAATCATGCCTGTATCTCCAACACTAGTGGGTTGCTGGCCAGGACAGACTGAATACCATGTAGTGCACTAAGTAAATCTGTGAAAATAACAAAGGTGTGTAACCTTGATAGGTATATAACATGAAGGGCCAATAAAATGGCCAGCAGTTCAGCGGTGAAAATACTGGCGACTGGTGGAAGGCGGATCTGATAGGTATGGTCTGGGAATAGAACAGCAAAATCCGAGCCCACTGAAGACTTAGAGCCGTCCGTGTACACTGGGGTCACTGAGGAATGACAATGCATATGATCCATAAAAAGATGGTAATGTTCCTGTGGGATGTAAGAGGACTTCAGACGAGAGAGCAGGGCATCACAGACAGTAGGGCGAGGAAGAAGCCAAGGCGGGAACATAGAATCTCGCAGAGGGAGAACTGAAATAGCAGGGAAAGAAAGGGATGCAAGTAAATTGGAGACCCTACAAGGAAAGGATGAAACTAACGAGCGCAGAAAAGGAGGGGAGAGGTGCGTAACAGAGGAGGAGAAACCTGCAGATGGGTGTTGAAGAAGGCAAATGTGATAACGGAGAGTCAGCTTGTCACGTCTGGTGGACAGAATGGGCATACCCGACTCAACATACAGGCTCGTAACCGGGGTGGAGCGAAAAGCACCCAACGCCAGACGTAAACCATGATAGTGAACAGAATCAAGGCTCCAAAGGGAGGAAGATGAGGCAGATGCATAAACCTGACAGCCATAATCAATCTTCGACAAAACTAAGACAGTATGGAGCCGGAGCAGAGTTGTACAGTCTGCACCCCAGGACATATGGCTGAGAGTGTGTAATAACCAAAGTCTGAGGGAATCAGAGGTCTTAAGGGTAGTGAGATGCGGGGACCAAGTGAGTCGAGAATCAAAGATAAGGCCAAGGAAAGTGGCTGATAATCGGTATGGCAGGGGAGTACCATATAGTGTAAGAGGGGGTTGAGGGACTGAATGACGGCTCGTAAAAGTTATAGCACAGGATTTTGTGGGGGAGAATTTAAAGCCATGATCCATGGCCCACCCTGCGGCGGCATCTATAGCTGATTGACGCAGGGCTCGTAAGGCCTGGACATCCACTCCAGCTGCATATATAGCAAAATCATCTATGTATAATGAAGCACGAACACCATGAGGGAGAGATGAAACGATATCATTTATTGCAAGGATAAAAAGAGCAGTACTAAGGACACATCGCTGTGTGACACCCTCATGCTGTACATAAGACCGGGATAAGACATTTTGAAGGCTTACACGGAAGGTCTGGTTACAAAGAAAGTTCTGTAAGAAGACCCCCATATTGCCATTAATTCCAGAGTGTTGTAAGACACGGAGAATATTATACCTCCAGACTGTATCATAAGCCTTTTCGAGATCTAAAAACACTGCTATGACCACCTTTGAGTTAGTGAAGGCTTGCTGGATGAAGGTTGCTAGCATCATCAGGGGATCTAGGGTAGCCTACTCCGCCCCTTGCGGTACCCATATTGTAAGGGCGAGATCGCACCGCGTGATTCTAAATGCCACCTTAGGCGAGAGTTTACCATACGTTCCATCAGTTTGCACAGACAGCTAACACTTTTCCTAAGTGATTTATTTTGTGTATTACACCTTACTGTCCTCTTGTGTGTTACATAAATCCTTCCAGTATCACCACACTGCATAAACCTCCCTAACACCTTTTCCTAAGTGATTTATTTTGTTTATTACACATTACTGTCCTCTTCTGTGTTACATAAATCCTTCCGATATCACCATACTCTGCATAAAACTCCCTAACATCTTTTCCTAAGTGATTTATTTTGTTTATTACACCAAACTGTCCTTGTTACATAAATCCTTCCAATATCACCATATCTGCTTATAGCTCCCTAACACCTTTTCCTAAGTGATTTATTTAGTTTATTACGCCTGTCCTCTTCTGTGCTACATAAATCCTTCCAATATCACCATACTCTGCATAAAGCTCCCTAACACCTTTTCCTAAGTGATTTGTATTGTCTATTACACCTTACTGTCATCTTCTGTGTTACATAAATCCTTCCAATATCACCGTACTCTGCATAAAGCTCCCTAGCACCTTTTCCTAAATGATTTATTTTGTTTATTACACCTTACTGTCCTGTGTTACAAAAATCTTTCCAATATCACCATAAAGCTCCCTAATACCTTTTCCTAAGTGATTTATTTTGTTTATTACACCTTACTGTCCTCTTCTGTGTTACAGAAATCATTCCAATATCACCATAGTCTGCATAAAGCTCCCTAACACCTTTTCCTAAGTGATTTATTTTGTTTATTACACCTTACTGTCCCCTTCTGTTACAAAAATCCTTCCAGTATCACCATACTCTCCATAAAGCTCCCTAACACCTTTTCCTAAGTGCTTTATTTTGTTTATTATACCTTACTGTCCTCCTCTGTGTTACATAAATCCTTCCAGTACCACCATACTCTGCATAAAGTACACCTTTTCCTAAGTGATTTATTTTGTTTATTACACTTTACTGTCCTCTTCTGTGTTACATAAATCCTTCCAATATCACCATAATCTGCATACAGCTCCCTAACACCTTTTTCTAAGTGAATTATTTTGTTTATTACTCCTTACTGTCCTCTTCTGTGTTACAAAAATCCTTCCAATACTACCAACCTCCGCAGAAATAATGTACAAAAGGATATTAACCACCCATATCCAAGAGATAAACTGCTAAGGAAGAGGTGTTAAGGAGATTCGATAACCGGTAAGAAATAAGTCCAAGTTACAAATGACCTGGTGCCATCAGATGAAAACAAACCAATAATAATGTCACTAATAACTCTCTCATGCTCAAGACATCTCTAGTATTTTATTCCAGATATAATTAGATAGGAGGCATTAGATAGGAGTCTGAGAATATTAAATACCTATCCAGTTATTGTCTTTACGATACGATGGTCATAAAAGCACCTCCAGTCACTCCTATCCCTACTCAGTAACAACCCATTCAAGATTATATACTACACTACTTTGTTATATCACTTTTAATATTGGTTGATGTAAGAGATTGGTATGACAAAAAGCAAGTCCAAACCTTTGTCCATACTCAGTAACAACCTCTCCTTCCACAACACACCATCCTCCATCATACAGTACACTACCTTGTTGAATCCTGTCTAAAACCCACCATCCTGTCTATACCTCACTACAAAACCTTGCACACCATACACAACCATGTCCACATCATCACTACCAATACTACTACTGCTGACCCCTTACATTCTAAAGCTCATTTCCTCACAGATAAGGAGTAGCTTGATGTGAGAGGCACACAATTCTCTATAAAAGAACCACATAATACAAGCCACATAAATCCATCCACAAATGCACAAACACATTGCCAGACCCTCTTCACTGCCATCCCACCTCCTGACAATCATACACTAACAATAAATATACACCTACAGATTCACTTCACATGCCAGGTAATAAACACCTTGATCTGAACACTATACTATAAGCTGCCCTCCCCCCAAACATCCACCCATCAGAGGTAAAATTAAACACAGCTAAGTTCCTCTATCTTGGCTTTTTGAGGACACCACCCACACCCAGTTTACATCAAGTGCCCTGTTTGTAAATTAGCCCCACATGACATAATGAGAAAGGGGTGTGTGAGCTGGGGGCAGGGCAGTGAAATGGAGGGGGACAGGGTGACATGAAGGCAGTTTGTTTGTAGCCATCCCTTACGGGATTCAGGCGTCTGGCAAAAGATAGATAGACAGACTGCAATGACACACACACACACACACACACACACACACACACACACACACACACACGCACAATCAATGGTGTAGTGAACCTGTGGGACAATTCGACAGGGGCAGTTGTTTACCTGTGATTGATGGGTATGCTCAGACAAACACACCAGGGTTATGCAAAAACACCAGCAACTACTACTACTTTTACCAGTCACTGATCTGTTATATGCTGTATGTCTCATTTTCAGTGATGCCTTTCTCTCATACACTACCACATCATCCTGCCTCATACCCTCCTCATACAACACCACATCATCCTGCCTCATACACTACCACATCATCCTGCCTCATACCCTCCTCATAAAACACCACATTCCTGCCTCATACCCTCCTCATACAACACCACATCATCCTGCCTAATACCCTCCTCATACAACACCACATCACCCTGCCTCATACAAAACCACATCATCCTGCCTCATACCCTCCTCATACAACACCACATCACCCTGCCTCATACAACACCACATCATCCTGCCTCATACAACACCACATCATCCTGCCTAATACCCTCCTCATACAACACCACATCACCCTGCCTCATACAACACCACATCATCCTGCCTCATACCCTCCTCATACAACACCACATCACCCTGCCTCATACAACACCACATCATCCTGCCTCATACAACACCACATCATCCTGCCTCATACCCTCCTCATACAACACCACATAACCCTGCCTCATACCCTCCTAAAACAACACCACATCATTCTGCCTCATACAATACTACATCATCCTGTCTCATACAACACCACATCATCCTGCCTCATACCTTCCTCATACAACACCACATCATCCTGCCTCATACAATACCACATCATCCTGCCTCATACAATACCACATCATCCTGCCTCATACAATACCACATCATCCTGCCTTATACAATACCACATCATCCTGCCTCATACAATACATCATCCTGCCTCATACAATACATCATCATCCTGCCTCATACCCTCCTCATACAACACCACATCATCCTGCCTCATACAATACATCATCATCCTGCCTCATACCCTCCTCATACAATATCACATCATCCTGCCTCATATTCTCCTCATACAATACCACATCATCCTGCCTCATACCCTCCTCATACAATACCACATCATCCTGCCTGATACCCTCCTCATACAATACATCATCATCCTGCCTCATACCCTCCTCATACAATACCACATCATCCTGCCTCATACAATACCACATCATCCTGCCTCATACCCCCCTCATATAGTCATCAGTCTTCTCGCAACAATTCCACTCTGATGGTAATTTCTAACATAATTTAACCAAATTCAACCTTATCAGATATCAATTAACCATACTTAACATTCTTTAAAATTTAACTTAACCAAATGAAACCTAAACAATCCTAACTCATCCAAGCTTACCTTAAAATTAGTTTACTCTAACTCTAACCTTACCTAACCTCACCCGCCTCACGTATTGCTTATCAGGCCCCAGATGACAAGGGTGTTAATGACAAGAATACACCAGGGTTCAAGGGAGGGGGAGCAAGCCAGTAGCAAATTACAATAATTAGTAAATATTCTTCAGTATTACATAATCTATACCTAACAAGTCTGATCACACTTTGAAACAAAGAAATGAAAGTATCTTCAGAACTATTATTGTCATTATGCTTAAGAGACTGAATAAGGAGGCTGCCAGAGACTGAACAGAATGGACAGCAACCATTAGGTGACTAGGGCTGACAAATGCAACCATGCTGAAGCCTTTATAAACAAAATATGATACAATTAATATTATTTTACCAAGGGCGGGCTGGGGTTACTGAGGGTATGAGTAAATGGTCAAGGGCTCATAATGTTTCTTATCACAAGGGCCACAAGCTGTGTGTTCTGGGTTCTGCTGTTTATGTTTTAGCAAACAAAATAAATCTGTCCTGGGTTCTGCTGTTTATGTTTCAGCACAACAAAATAAAAACTGTACCACTAACCTTCTGGTAGAGTTGTGGTGCTGGAATGCAGTGTGGTGTGTGTGCTGTGGCTGACGATGTGACCAGAAGCAGTGTTATCATGTCAAATGCTACCAGGGGCATAGGTCAGTCTGCTATCCTTAAATGTTCTGGACTATGGTAGCCTAGCCATGGGCCCCCTTCAAAGCTGGTAAAATGGCACTGGTGGATTAAAGTTCATATAATGCCACCAAGGGAACTAGTAGGTCCTCTACCCTCATACCTCTATGCTCTGAAAGGGTCTAGAGACAGCCAGAGATTTTCCTATCCAGCAAAATGTAACCATGGACACAGGCTGGTGTCCTACCCTTATATGTAACCATGGACACAGGCTGGTGTCCTACCCTTATATGTAACCATGGACACAGCCTGGTGTCCTACCCTTATATGTAACCATGGACACAGCCTGGTGTCCTACCCTTATGTGTAATCATGGACACAGCCTGGTGTCCTGCCCTTATATGTTATGGACTACAATGGCCTAGGTGTGGGCCCTGCACTCTAAAGGGGGTAATATAAGAGTGGTAAGTTGTTAATTATCCTGAGCAAATTAAACAGCAAAATGAGTACTGAATCTTGTATAAGCGACTGAATAGGCAGAGATCAAGCACTGTGCAGAGCCATCATTAGGTGACCAAGGCTGATGCATGCAGGCATGTTGAAGCCTTTATAAGTGATAAAAATATAATACTGATAAACTGTCCTCAGGCAATTGGCAACTCCTTCACCACAAGCTGTCTCTACAAAGCTGAATTAATTATCTGATGGGAGAATGAAAGATGTGGGTTGTCCAGAGCCTTCATGTGGTGGCACTGTTATAGCCACTTTGTGGCCAACAGGTTATCAATGGCCTGTTGGCCACAAAGTGTCTATACAGTATTGAAATGAATTATAGGTTGGTGATGGAGAGCAATAACCAGCTAAAAACTACTGCCCATTAACAAACCCCTCACCACAAGGCATCAGCATAAAATGGAACTTACTCAGGTGATGGCAATAAAACCAGTCTATCACCACACTAATTGGTTTATGGTGTCTTTCATGGGAAATAAAACCCCTTGGTGTTACCCACAACAAAATACAAGACATTTGAGGGACACAAGTATTATTTTTACCCTATTAATACCACAGGGGGGGACTGTGGTATATTATTACATGCATTATATTGCACTTAATATCAATACTCCCTCTTTTAAGTGTAATGTGTGTTGTATTTTACTGGGGATAATGCCTCATGGTTTTACTTGCCTGAATTCGTTCTATATTACTGTACAGCCAACAAATGGATGCCTGGTGGTTTAGTGGGTTAATGCGCTCTGACTGACTTAGGCTGAGGTCATTCAGTGTGACCTCAGGGTTAAGGGACTGAGCAGAGAGGCTTCTAGAGACTGGGCAGTGCCAATTAAAGTTGAAAACAAGGGATAGGCTGGGTTTATTGTTCACATAATATTACTAAGGAGAAAGATTGGTCACTCACTGTAACATATAACTGGTCATGGCATTTTGCTGGTAGGGTACAGGATATACCACCCTGCACCTACTGCCGCATACTCCTAGAACTCACAGGTTGAAATCTGGAGTGCACTCCCTTCATTAACTTTTGAAAATGGCCAGTTGGATATTCATTTTTTATCTATTTATTTTTTTAGGACAACTGGTTTCAATGGGTTAAATGTATGGACTGAATAGCCATGCTCTTGATGGGGCAATAAAAGACTGGATGATAAAGTTATTAACAGACGCAGACCTCTTGTCGTAAAGGAATTATAGACAATCACTACTAACCCTTTTACTTAGTGGTTTGTGGAGCTGAGAAGGAGCCTACATGTAGTGGCACTGTGTACCCTGGACAGAGCAGTTGTGGCATACACCCAGGAGCCAAACTTCCTCATATATCCCTGCACCTCACCATGGGAAGGAACCTGATCCAACCCTGGTGATGCACTGTCTATCACAAGGGGGTGTCGGACCCTTACACAGTGTATGTACTGTATTGTACCAATAGGACGGCCTCACAGAACTGCTTATCTGTTATCAATGAGTTTGCTTGGTCAGGCAGAGCAGTGTTAAGCAACAACAACATCAACTAAGAGGCATCTCCATGACAGTAAAACTGTTTGGTGGTAGGAATAATATACTAAAGAGGACCTAACTTGACTCCAACAAGCAAAATATCTTATTAGAGTTAACCTAACCAAATCTAACTCTGCTGACCTAACCTACGTCAGTCTAGCCTTGCTTAACGTAATCAAACTCTACTTAACCAAATGTAACCTATTCTAACACAACCATCTAACCAAATCTAACCTATTCTAACACAACCATCTATCATAACCTTGCTTCATCTAACCTAACCTAACTCCTTTTACTATGCAGCTCTCTAATGCAATAGTTAACCAATAATCTCACTCTATCATGTATGTAACAGGTCAACTCTCCAACTGTCTTCCTCACTATATATTTCCCTCTGCCTATCACCAGGTTTTTTTAAATGCAATGTGTCCTGGCTTTTCAAAATGAACAGATTTTTTTTTTCCTTGGAAGAGTACTTTCTGCAGTCTTCCAGCTTGTGATTTTTGTTCAATTCAGCCCCCCCCCCCCCATGAGAAATACTGGTGTTACTGGAGATGGAACTTTTATACAATGTCAAAAAACTGTCAGGTGAAAGCCAGGATAGCTCTGATACAGAAAACAATGTCTTCATGTGGTGGCACTGATATAAACAGGCAGCTCCACTGCCTAGTCATACAAACATTCCTTACCTCCTTTCCTATTCCTCCCAAAGAAGAACAGCAGTTTCAGACTGAAGTTCACTGGGATCACATTCAATAAAACCTGAGGCCAGAAGCACCAGCCATAACAGAGTAAAATAGACATCCTGGCAAAATGTGCTATTATTACTGTGGACATAGGCTACAACACACTGATACCACAGGGAGGACTGTGGATATAGGCTACAACACACTGATACCACAGGGGGGACTGTGGATATAGGCTACAACACACTTATACCACAGGGGCGGACTGTGGATATAGGCTACAACACACTGATACCACAGGGGGGACTGTGGATATAGGCTACAACACACTGATACCACAGGGGGGGACTGTGGATATAGGCTACAACACACTGATACCACAGGGGGGGACTGTAGATATAGGCTACAACACACAACACTAATATTATCACTAATTATTGCAATACAATTTTATAATGATGCCCATTTAATTTTGTTGTGACCATCTACAGTAATTATTATTTAGCTATGATCTCTTTCTATGAAGTTACAACTGATCTCCAATAACACTTTCATTACCAATGCTTTTATGTAATTTTTTTTTAAAGAGGCTGTGAAGCACTGGAGACAGAGACCTTCCTGTGGTTACACCAATATGACCATACAATGGAGCTGCCTGGTTATATAAACATGCCTTAATTCCCTCCCTGTCCTTTCTTATTATGGGGTTAAGAGATTATCTCCAATAACACCATCACCAACAATGCTCTCCTCTGCATTAACAAATAGGTGCTGATGTGGAGCCTATACTTGGTGATGCTGTGTATCCTGGTGAAGCAGCTGCAGCATACACCCAGGAGCCAAACCACCTCACATTTCCCTGCACCTCACCAAGGAAGGACCGTGGTCTAACCCTGGTGAGGTGCTGCCAGTCACAAGGGGGCGCTGGATCCCCACACAATGTACTGTGCTGTACTGTACCTGCAGGATGACCCTATAGAAACAGCTGCTTACCTGTGGTCAACAGGTCTGCTCAGCCAGACAGACTAGAGTTGAACAACAATAACAGCTGCCTTGCAAATGCTAATATATAGTACAGTAAACCCTCTATAATTTGGATTAATTGGGGGGAACCCTATGTCAAATTATCCAAAAATCTGAATTATTGGAGCTCATGCTAGCCCGTCCCCAGATCACACCCACGCTCACTATAACATGGGTTTTTCACAAAAACATTGAACAGTACAGTGTATTATTACTTTATACTCCAAGAGTGCACAACAGAATAAATAAAATAGTGTCAAACCTTGATAATGAAGTCTTGCAACAAAGTAGTAGAGTACAGTACACTTAACTGTACAGTTCTTAAAAATTACTTTTATTGCTACACTTATCACTACAAAAACTGTTCACGTCCACTTACCACTGGAACCCTTTCGGACTTGTCTTGCTTAATTCAAATTTCTAACCAAATTAAAACTGTTTGTCTGGTGGTAAAAAAAGATTCGAATTAACCAATTTCTGAATTATTCGGTTTCAAATTTGAGAGGGTTTACAGTAATTAAGATGTACCAAAGCTAACTTATTCTTGTATAATTTCAATACTGCTTGGTAAAAACATAAATTTACTTTCATGGACCAAACTTAACTTTTTGTGAGGGCTTTGTGTGATGGAGAGAGAGCCCTGAACAGTGGTACTCACACAACACCAGTGTTACCTAGTGATACAACATCCCTTCACTCACTCCCTATCACACACGAGAATGATGGTGGACTCTGGGAAAATGGCAGCTTCAGCCTGCTGCCCGTCTCATTCACTAACAAATTTCCAAAACTCTAAACAAAATACTAGAAAATAAATGGATAAATAAAAAATAGTTTGGTGGCAGCACTAACAGACTGGGACTGGATATGACCTAATCTCGTATACAAACCTAACCTAATTTTACAAACCTGACAAAGCCACATGTAATTCTGACGAACCTACCCTAACCCTAATTCAGATTAACCTTACCAAACCTAACATACATTAACCTAACCACATTCACTGGAATAACTGATCCTACTCTAATTCAGACTAGACTTACCAAACCTCTCTCACATTAAGCTGGAAGGAGTTAAATTTAAAAAGATATCCCTAAATTCAGTGGGTTATTGAAGGCTATATCTAACCTTTCCAATAAAAAAAAAAAGTTTATTGTAAGCCCTAAAAAAAAAAAAAAAGCCAACAAATATGAAAAAGATATCCCTGGGCTCAATGGGATTATACAGAGTGGCCCATACACAGCACTCCACTAGAGACTCATCTGGGGTTAACATGTGTTGTGGGAATGGCTCAGTCTGCTGTCATGAGTAGGAGTGTGGCACTGGGAGTAGGAAATGAATATATGATGCAGGACATACATTGGCAACACAGAGATGTCCCCACAACACATGAAAAACTGCCTAACGATGTGGAAGATGAGTGTTACACATGGACTAAGCTGTGCGTTGGAGCCGTTATAAATGATAGAAGAAACAATTACCAGCCAAGGAACCACACCCACTTTTCTCACCTACTGACAGCCAAGGAACCTCACACACTTTTCTCACCTACTGACAGCCAATGAACCACACACACTTTTCTCACTGACAGATAAAGGAAACACACACACTTTTCTCATCTTAAAACTGACAGCCAAAGAACCACACAAACTTTTCTCATCCCAAAAATGACAGCCAAGGAACCACACACACTTTTCATATCTTAAAACTGACAGCCGAGGAATTTCTCAACCTAATATTGTCAGCCATGGAACTTCTCACCCTAAAATTGTCACTCAAGGAATCACACACTTTTCTCATCCTAAAACTAACAGCCAAGGAACCACACACACTTTTCTCACCTTAAAACTGAGAGCCAAGGAACCTCACACACTTTTCTCATCTTAAAACTGACAGCCGAGGAATTTTTCACCCTAATATTGTCAGCCAAGGAACTTCTCACTCTAAAATTACCACTCAAGGATTCACACACACTTTTCTCATCCTAAAACTGATAGCCAAGGAACCTCACACACTTTTCTTATCTTAAAATTCACAGCCGAGGAATTTCTCACCCTAATATTGTCAGCCAAGGAACTTCTCACCATGAAATTACCACTCAAGGATTCACACATACTTTTCTCATCCTAAAACTGATAGCCAAGGAACCTCACACACTTTTCTCATCTTAAAACTGACAGCCAGGGAACCACACATACTTTTCCCAACTTAAAACTGACTGACGAGGAATTTCTCACCCTAAAATTGCCACTCAAGGATTCACACATACTTTTCTCATCCTAAAATTGGCAGACAAGGAACCACACATACTTTTCTCACCCTAAAACTGCCACTCAAGGAATCATTTATTTTTTCCCATCCTAAAATTGCCACTCAAGGAATCACATACTTTTCTCATCCTAAAATTACCAGCTAAGGAATTACCTACCTTTTTTCTCACCCTATAATTACCAGTCAAGGAATCACATACTTTTTACACATTCTAAAGCTGCCAGTCAAGGAATCCCACTTTTCCCATCCCACAACTAATTTCACAAAGATTACAAACATATCATCATCATTATCATCACCATCACCACCATCATCATCATCATCATCATCATCATCATCATCATCACCACCACCACCACCACCACCACCACCACCACCATCACCACCACCACCATCATCATCATCATCATCACCATCATCATCATTCTAATTATTTTTCCCAGCTAAGCATGGAGTGAGAAATCATATGACAGCATAAATTACCAAAATGGCCAGAATACTATACTCTTTTCACTCTAACTTGGCCTAAAATCGTTATCTCTCCATTTTGAACACTGAGTTATTAAGACTAACAAGAGAATTAATGCTAATCATGAAGAAATGCTACAGAAAGGGTGTATAGATCTAGTATTATCTTTTTCTGCCACTGAGCTATGTGAAATAAGCTGTAAAAGGATGAACACCTTGGCCAAGTTAAAGTGACATGAGTTTATAACCTTAGGACAGGACAAAATTTGTAATAGCTAGTTCATATATACTATTACGTCATCATCACCATCATCATCATCATCATCACCACCATTACCACCACCTTGATCTTCCTCATGGCTAAACCACAAACACTCATCCACACACTCACTGGGCACTTATATGATGAACCAAAGCCCCATCCAGGCTACTAATACAATGCCCCTATTGTGTGTTGGCTGGAATTTTGACTAGTAACCAAGGACACTCATTCTTATTCATAACTCCTTTCAGCTCAGTTGATGGCCAAGTGTAGTCAGATTGGAGGGTTGATATGACTAGTAACCATGGAGACTCTGTCAGCTCAGTTGATGGTCAAGTGTAGTCAGACTAGTAACCAAGGACACACACACATTCCCACCTCACACCTAAGACTTACTGAATCTCATGGCTAGTCAAATTACAGCATGTACCATCATCGCACATCACATTGACAGGCAGCCAGTGACTGTGTGGATGGGCCTTCAGACACAACAATATTCAGTGCCCATAAAATCAATCTATCTGTCTATCTATCTATCTATTGCCAGACGCCTTAATCCTGTAAGTGGTGGCCACAAACAAATCGCTTCCATGTTGCCTTGTCAAATGCCATTTCACTGCCCTCCCCCCAGCTCATATCACAAAAATAAATAAAATAATAAAATAATGCATCTATACAATAGTTATCTTTTTAAACACCCTGGATCTCTCTCTCTCTCTCTCTCTCTTTACATAAGATGAACAGAGGAAGGAAAAACAAGATAAAAAGAAATCTATGCACCAGATTACAGGCATCCTCCATTCATAAAAAATCTGCAGCAGATTTGAAATTCTGTAGGCTGAAGTTTGGGGGAAAGTAATCTGAGGAAGTAAATTTCAAAGTGACCTATATGAGACAAATGCCAATCTAACCCTACACACCACCCAAGCACACAAACGCACTCACATCCTCCAACTCCTCACCACCCAACCCCGCTGCACACCCACCGACACCACCCCTCTCAAAGACCACCACCCCTCCCCTCCCCACACCCACACCCAGACCCTGCCTCCCACACATTCTGCCAAACTCATCCACCAAGCCCCACAGCTCCACCCCGTCCCCACCCAACAACACAGCACCATCCCCAAACAACAGCACAGGGAGCCTCCAAACACCATCCACTCTCACCAGGACCACCCCAACATCCACCACCCCACCCTGCACCCTCCCCATCACCCCATCCATGCACAGACCGAACAACCACGGAGAAACGACACATCCCTGCTCAACCCAACCCCCAAAGAGAAAAACTCACCCAGCTCACCATCCACACGCACTGCAGCCCCAGCACCATCACACACACTCCCCACAGCACCCAACAACTTTCCATCCACCCCACACATTCCCAACACTTTCCACAATCCCCGTCCATCCACCCTGCCACATGCCCTCTCCAAATCCACTAAAGCCGCACACAACCTCTTTCCCTTCTCTAGAAACCCATCCACCAAAGATCCAAGAACGAATATCTGATCCACACAACCTCCTCCCCTCCCAAAGCCCCCGCGCTCCCCTCCAACCAATTCCTCTGTTCCCCCTCCAACTCCGTCAACAAGCATCCCTCCACACACCCCTCCCACCACACCAAGAAGACAAACGCCCCCATGATCACCACACACCTCCCCCTCCCCCCTCCCCACGCACAAGGGAGCAATCACACCCGACTTCCAATCCTCCGGGACTCCACCCTCCTCCCAGGCCAACCCACACACCCCTCACATCCACCTCACCACAATCTCTCCCCCACGCCCCAGCACCCCACCATATACCCCACCAACTCCAGGGGCCCTCCCCAACCCAACCCTCTCCATTGCTTCCTGAATCCCCATCCCACCGACCTCCCCCCGTCTTCCCACCTCCCTCCCTCTCCCAGCCACTCCCCAGCCACCCACACTCGCACCACCTCCACCCCATATGCTCAACAACTCCCCAAAGTGCTCTCTCCACCCGCTCACCCCTTCTCCCCTCTCCACCAGCAATCCACAATCCCCACCCCCCACCCTCCCGCCAACCTCACCTCCACCCCACCCCACTCTCCTCACCTCCCTCCAGAACATCCTCCCACAGTCCCCCCACCCCACACTCAAACTCCCCCCAAACTCCTCATCCACTCTCCTCCCACTCTCCCCCACCAATCCCCTCACCTCCCCCCCACACACAACTCTCTCTTCCGCCCCCCAATCTCCTCCACCTCCCCCAATCCACCCACCGCACGCTCCCCCCCCCCTGTCACAGCCCGTCCCACCTCTTCAGTCCACCACGCCGCTCCCCGCACCTCCCCACCCCCTCCCCCTCCCACACTTCACATCACACGCTGCACACAAACCTTCTGCAAACACCCCTCACACACCCTCCACGTCCCCCATCTGCTCCAATTCACACCCACCCAATAGCTCCTCCACCCCTCCCCTACACTCCGCCTCCCTCCTACCCTCCTGCAACCCGTCCACTCTCTCCGCAACCACTCCCTCCTCCCGCCCTTCCCCTTCTCCACCTCTCCATCCCACCTGGATCCCAATTCCGGCCACCACCAAGCAGCGGTCAGAAAGTCCACTCCCCCAACCTCCACAAGCTCCCGCATCCACCACACATCCTCGCATCCCCCCATCCACACACATACAATCAACCACCGCCCCCCCCCCCCTCAACACTAGAATATAAACGCGCCTGTCCTCATGCCTTTGTACCCATTCAATCCTTGACCTCAAAATGTCCAGCTCTTCATGAACTGCTCTGTCATTATATATATACCGAAAGTGATTAATCAGGTACTGCATAAAAATAAAAAACTTCTTAATATAAGAGATATTGTTTATAATGAGAGGCTGTTGTGATTGTAACAATCTTTGACAATATCTTGCTTGTACCCAGGCAGTGTGGTGCTTGAATAGCAGCTGATCACACCAGCTGCCGTGATGTGACTGCTGGCAAACATTGCAACATTACTGATACGTTTAACGGCCTTACTAAAGGCAGTTTCAAAAGTCTTAACATTTTTTGAACAAAAAGAAGTGCTATCGTTCCATCATAAAAGCCCATAAACGGTACACAGTATGAATTAAAGAAAAATAAAAAGTGAATTTGTCAACAGATTTAAAATATCTAAAGGTACTGTTAAAAGAAGAATAAAAATTATTAAGTCTAAAATAAATATCTTAATTGTCTTTGAATATAAAAGAACCATTATTACACAGGTATTTAAGTACTGTTATCGCCTGCAGCACATCACCAGTCAGCTGGATGGTGTCCATTGGGTCATCCTGCCTGGTACTAAACATGACACATTTAGTCTTGTCCCTGTTAATTCTAAGTAAATGTTCATCTATACAGTTTCCAAGCTTACCATACAGAACCTGCATTCAGCTGCTGTTCCTGCCAGTAATACCAAATCATCGGCATAGGCTAGGAAATTGCTAGAGAGAGAGAGAGAGAGAGAGAGAGAGAGAGAGAGAGAGAGAGAGAGAGAGAGAGAGACCACACCCACGGAACCATGGTGGGGTAAAATATGCCACTTTTTGGTATAACACTGCTGGATTCCTGTCCTGGACCCTCCACCATAAACACACACACACGCACATGACTACACACACTCAAGGTCAAACACACGCACAGATACATACATACATGCATACACAAACAGGAACAAATACATACATACAAGATACACAAGGCCATGCTAGGATCCACATACACGACACTGGTACACTATCCAATTCAGAAACCTTTCCGTCTTTACGTTTTGATGAGGGAGACGAAGAGACTGAAACTAACCATCAATAACTCTACCTGGATGTGTACGTCTTTCTTTAATCAACACGTCATGAAGAAGCAGCCTTATGTAACCAGTGATGTATAGTATCCATTCAGAATTAAACACCTGAGGACAAGCAGCACACAACAACACCCCTCACATAACCATTACACCTCTCATTGCACAACCATTACACCTCTCATTGCACTACCATTACACCTCTCATTGCACTACCATTACACCTCTCATTGCACTACCATTACACCTCTCATTGCACTACCATTACACCTCTCATTGCACTACCATTACACCTCTCATTGCACTACCATTACACCTCTCATTGCACAACCATTACACCTCTCATTGCACTACCATTACACCTCTCATTGCACAACCATTACACCTCTCATTGCACTACCATTACACCTCTCATTGCACAACCATCACACCACTCATTGCACTACCATTACACCTCTCATTGCACTACCATTACACCTCTCATTGCACAACCATTACACCTCTCATTGCACAACCATTACACCTCTCATTGCACTACCATTACACCTCTCATTGCACTACCATTACACCTCTCATTGCACTACCATTACACCTCTCATTGCACTACCATTACACCTCTCATTGCACTACCATTACACCTCTCATTGCACTACCATTACACCTCTCATTGCACTACCATTACACCTCTCATTGCACAACCATCACACCTCTCATTGCACTACCATTACACCTCTCATTGCACTACCATTACACCTCTCGTTGCACTACCATTACACCTCTCATTGCACTACCATTACACCTCTCATTGCACTACCATTACACCTCTCATTGCACTACCATTACACCTCTCATTGCATAACCATCACTGACCTGGTGGAAGATGTTTTTCATGTCATTTCACGCACAGCTTCCATAAACTGGGTACACATACATACATACCTGTGAGTAGGAAAGTTATGCACACGCACACATACATATAAAGGTATACACCCGCACATGCATGTAAGACACACACACACAGACACACACACACACACACACACACACACACACACACACACACACAAACAAACAAACTTATAGACTGATTGATTGAATTTCGTTTTTTCTTTTTTCGTAAAGGGAGCAATTATTGTTGGATGATAGTTTTTGGTTCCTTTTTCCTTCCATTTAAAAATACATACAGGTAACTAGACAGAGAGACAGGTTGGCAGCTAGATGGGTAGACAGGTCAACTCTGGAACTGTCTCCCTCTGTCTGTATTTCTTACTTCCTTTGATCTCCTGTCTTTCAAACGCAGTGTGTCCATGCATCTCGGAATGAACGGATCTTGAATTTGTCTCTCTGTTGTATTGTTTTTTTTTTCTCTTGGAAGGAACGGTTTGCGGGCTCCTGGCCTTTGGTTCTTTCTTTCTTGCATTAAAAAAAAGGTAGTCACAGGTGTCAGTGTGAGAGACGTGTATCTGGAATGAGGTGGTTTGTGGGAGATGACTCGCTATGAACCCATTCAGCCCGACGATGAAGGTTTATATTCCTGGCATCTTCAGACAATGTTATTCTGACTCTGGAACGATGTCAAGCAGAGAGGTGTTTGATGGACGCGATATATAAGCCAGGCATTCTTTTTCTGTGCCTGCCCTCCTCTCTTCCTATTTCTCCCATCTTTCCTGTCACTTCTTATTGCTTTTCTTTCCTTTACAGGTGGCTTGACATTGAGTGACAAGCCTAATGGTTTCCTGTAAGCCAAGAAACCATTTACAACGCTGGGTGGTAACCATATAACCAAACCATACGTGCTCCCTACGTGTCAACAAGTGGGTTGGTGGAGGGTTAGTGCTCAAAGTCAAATGGCCACCCCTTACGGGATTATGACGTCTGGCAATAGATAGATAGATAGATAGTTCCAAATGTCTCCCTTAAGGCGAATTACATTGTTTGGTATACTCCTGTCGTCTTAACCTGGCTCAGATTATCGTACTTTTGTAGCTAATTCCACGTACCTTAGTAGCAAAAGATAAATGCACGGCACTCCATCCTGTCCATAGCACTTCTTCGTGACTAGCATCATATTCTACGCTTCACCTACTATTACAACTCAGTATTCAAAATGGGAAGGTGGTAATTTTGGGCAGGGTTATAGTGAAAAAATATAACAGTAGGAATAACCACGAAAAACGTCATCAGAGTGAAAGGGTTAGCACTCACGGGCCTATGACTCAATCTCTATCTATCTTTCTATTGCCAGACGCCTTAATCCCATATACGGGGTGGCCACAAACAAATCGCCTCCACGTCACCCTGTCCCCCGCCATTTCACTGTCCTGCTTCCAATTCATACGCCCCTCTCTCATATATCTCTCCACTCCATCCCTCCATCTCATCCTTGGCTTTTCCCTCTCTCTCTCCCCTTCCACCTCACTCACATACACTCTCCTCGTCAGTCTCTCACTCTCCATCCTCTCCACATGGCCAAACCACCTCAGTGTATTTCTCCTAATGCATCCTATCACATCCACATCCACACCACAACGCTCCTTCACTTCCTTATTTGTCAGTCTGTCTCTCCACGTAACTCCACATGCTCCCCACTCACACTCTCCTCGTCAGTCTCTCACTCTCCATCCTCTCCACATGGCCAACAGCTTATGCAACTTCGTTATCGTTGGCAATGGCTTAACCATCTCGAAACCACTGATTACATTCACACAGAATTTCGAAGAAACTACATGTAAGCTGTAGTGCCACAGATTAATATTCATGTATATGTTTAGAGGTACTGTAATTTCTAAGTTAGATAGGGTGTAATCTGAATACTAGTCTGTAAGTTCCTGTCCTAAGTAGTAGTTCATGTGTTAATGATCAATGTAGGGATAACCTTATTTTTATATGTATACATCTCTGTATCTATGCATAGGTAGTGTAACTGTAAGTGTTGAGCAATGGGAGTTCATCCGTCTGGTAGAGTAATGAATAACAGATGCGTGCAACCTTCCCCTTGTTTGTGCGTCGTTCCCGGGCGCCAAGTTTAAACCTTAAACAGAATAATAATGGGTATGCAATTCTTTCCGTATCATTGTTGTGAAATGCTTACTAATGAAGCTGCTAGAGCCAAATATGTAAGATTAATAGTCAAAAAAGGCCAAAATAATGTAATTTGTGAGGATCAAATAGTCCCGCTTGCCTTAGCCGTCACTAGATGGCATAAGCTACCCCCAAACTCAAGTCGGGATGGCAGTAAATTCAGTATTTAATATTAGTAAGGACTGAATCCCAAATTTTCCCCAATTCAATCAAAAGTCCTAACGTCATGTGTACACAACTATATAGATAGTGAAGAGAATTAAAACCCACCATATCGTAAAAACACAGTCTCATTTGATCTAACAGTGGCGTCCCTTGGTGCCCCACTTGCCACATTCGCTACCGAGACCTGGTGGATAACAGACGTTGATTCAGTTCACAGACACCGCACTACCCATGAATAGTTTATAAACTGAATGTAATAGAAATTGTATTATGAATCAATCAGGTGAACCTTTTTTTTTTTTTTTTTTTTTAGTAAATAAAGTACAAAAGTTTGAAAGTTAATGTGGTCATGTAACGGAAAGGCGAATTCAAACTCATCAACTGTTTTCTTTCTCTTATATTAATATGTTAGGAATATTGGGAGCGTTGAAGGGAACTTAGTGGTTGTGAGCAAAAATGTGATTTTTTGAGTTGTTCCTCGAGGCTAAACAAGCCCGAGTGATTATGAATTATTGGTGATTATGCATTAATGATGATTATGAATTATTAATGATTATGAATTAATAGTGATTGTGAATTATAAGTGAATTGTATAATGAGTTTATACTGCCCAGACGAAATAGAACACGAGTGATTATTTTTGGTTCGAGGCTATGCCAGCCCGAAAAGACAATTCATGCCAATAAATGTCCCAGTCTTGAGGCTATTGATGAGCCCAAGAATAACCGATAATAAAGAGTGTGGTATGATGACCTCAGAAATCACTGTTGAATATTCAAATTGTTTCGCTTGGTAACAGTATTGTATGATGTTCGCCCAAACCATGGCTTTAATTTACAACCCTTTTACATATGATTAAAGGTCATGTAATTCAATAATGTCTGTTAATTAACCAGTATAGAATTATTAAAGTAGAGTAAAGTATATGTCATTTTGTTACCCAACCAAGGGAATTATGTTCTCTCACGCATAACTCACTCCCCTTCCAGTTCAAGATTCCTCCGCTTTGGGAACGACGAACACACGTGGTACTGACTTATTCTCGACTCGGCCAAAACTACAAACGCTGCCAAAACTATCTATTAAACAATTAACCTTTATCATTCATTTACTGAGGTGAATATTTTGTCAGTCATTGAGGGGAGACTAAGTTGAGTACCATTTGTATTATCAACGAGTAAGTTAAACAGAACCAACAATGGTGGGAAATCCAATTTCCGACCATTACACTGGTAACACTGGTAAGATTAAATATCTGGCGTTACACTGATGAACAACAACGGTGGGATATATATATATATATATATATATATATATATATATATATATATATATATATATATATATATATAAAATAATCTGACCGTTACAGTGGTGGCAATAGCGGTGGGATATTCATCGTTCCCCAATTAGTGGCGTTGGTGAGAAAGTGAAGGGAAGTGACTAGCAAAGAGAGTGAGAATGTTAAGTGTAGCATCGGTTGGTCATTCCCAAATACCTCCGCAACTCTATGTTCAGGACATAGAGATTAGACTCTTTCGGGCAAGTGGAGGCAAGGTTAGGAATTTCTTTCAGGACCCCCGGTTAAATTCTGCATTGGAGTGGGAATGTGACCTTGTATTTTTGTGGATTGGAAGTAATGATATTGACCAAAATACTACCCCTCAAGAAATTTTTCATAGAATAAAGACTGTTACCAGGGAGCTAGAGAAACAATGCCGCGCCAGGGTGATTGTCTGTCAAGTAGAACCAAGAGTGTACCAGGGAGCAAGTGCCCCTATTTCATCCGAGGACTATAAAACCGTAAGGAACTCGATCAATAAGAAAAATCGCCGAAGCATACCTAATCAAAACCTGCAATTTAACAAGGCTTACTACAGTAATAATCTAGCTGATGGAGTACACTGGAGAGGCGCAGAGAGCAAGTGGACGCCAAATTTATCAGAATTATTGAGGCCTACAGAGACGATGGAAGTGATTAGACCTACTCAAAGGTAATGAAGGTGTTCATAAAACAAAATCCACAGTTATTTTACAAACACCAAAAAGAGAAAACATTTCATTTTTTTTTTTTTTTTTTTTTTTTTTTGAGTAAGGGTAGGAAAGAAAATTAGGGTCACCATGTCTCTGTATGGACAATTATTTGGACAATCGCAGCCGGAAGCTGATCGTCCGTCACAAGTGGTGAGAGATCATGTAACTATTCAATTAGATGAGGCAGATGAGCAATTCGGTACTGCGAATAGAACGTTGCCTTCACACTCGACCCCTTGTTCACACATCATGACTTCACGGGTCTCTCTCACAAAACCGCGCGATATTCCAAATTTGGAATTAAATCAGCTTCAAGGGATAGAAGCCACATCTCGCCTCGAAATGTTTTGTGAGGCGGTTGAGCAAGTTGATACCAGTAATGCGATCAGAATCCAGGTTGCCAAAAGTCGAATGGGTTCCGAACTGGCCACTTTCATCCATAATTATCAAAAGAAACATTTTGCACTGTCATGGCCAGAGCTAAAAAAAATTCTTGAGCGCGGAGTTTACCATTGAACTGAGTGTAGATCGAGCATGGCAAAGAGCTAGAAAGCATGACTTATGCTGCGAAGAATCACCCGAAGCGTTTGTACATAGGTTCATGTGTAAGCATGCGGCTCTCGAAACAAAGTTTCCAAAAGAAAAGTTTCCCTCGCGAGATAAACGAATTAAGAAGAAAGTGTGGTATGGTCTTCCGCTCGAGTCCAGGGAAAAATTGGAAGGTTACCTTGATGACGGATATCCACTCCGTAAATTCATTGACAGGATCGAAAATGAGAGGCAGCTTCTCGAAGAGAGGTACACCACCCGAGTTAATGCAATGCAAGATAGGGACAATAAAAATGAAGATCCCTCAAATACAAATGTAGATGATACTCCACCAAGACCATCCCATGATAACCGTCAACCCAAGTCAGACAAGGAAGTGACTGAATTGAGAGCTCAATTAAGGGATTTGAAAACAAATTTAGAACAACTCAACTGAAAACAATCTACTCCTCCTGTAACACCGAGGCGAAAATACTGTAGTTATTGTCTGAAGAGTTCACACACGTTGCAAGAATGTTGGGCAAAACCACCACCAGGCCACTGTTTTGACTGCCGTAGGTTGGGATGTCGTAGAGGCAGTCATGATTGCCCAGGTTGCATAAACCACAGTGCAGCGACGCGGAGCAATAACAGATTTCACCCAACCAGTCCAAATGGGAGGCAGACCGACAACCAAACAAAGTTCCCCCATCAGTCTATTTGACTAACCGCAGGCATAACATCGCCCACGATAAGCGTCAGCGTAAATAATAAGGTAGTGGAAGCTGTAGTTGATACAGGGAGTGGTTACACCTTACTCAAAGAGGCCACCATGAAGCGGTTAGGAACAGAAATAAACACGAGGAGAAATCCACCGAGATTACAGGGAGTCACAGGAGTGCCACTCCATATCCTGGGTATGGTCAAAGTAGAGATCAGAGTGGGAGATGAGAAAGTTGAACAGTGGTGTCCAGTCGTCCTGGACGCCTACTTGACTACTGAAATGTTGTCGGGATGGGATGTCCTCGGACAATCTCCATTGATCTGGAATGGTGCGCAACGAGCGCTGATGTGGGGAGGAGCCCTGTATGTCGTAAACTATGTTCCGCGGCGGAGAGGAAAAGTTGAGCGAGTCTAGGCCACACCTATCAGGGCCGTCAGGAACCCTCAACAGTTGAAACAGATTAATCTCTTAACAGTAGAGAGACTCACCCCATATCAAACCAAATTCATAGCCGTGCCAGTCAGTGAGGAGCCTAAAACCACTTTACTGTTCTACCCACAAGCACGTTTCAGTCATAATAGTCACCCTTACATATTACAAGTGAATTCAGAGGGTTTAGTCTATTTACCCCTCAATAATAGAACTAAACAAGATAAACTGTATCGGAAAGGTACCATTCTAGGCTCATATGAAATTATTGACGACCCTCCTGAAAGTACAGTCAGCTCAGTTACCAAAATTCATAATGACCTGATCCCTACCAGTGATCGAACTGATGAAAGCGGAACTCGTGTTCAACGACTCCGAAAGCTAATTGACGAACAGACATGGCCTCACTTAGCTTTAGCTCAACAAGAAGAACTAGCTAACGTAATTCTGCAACATGATCCCCTCTTCATTTTGGAAAAAGGAGAACTAGGGACCATCAGCGGTCCCCCCGTTCACATTAAAGTAGCAGACCCACAGCCCAGCCGTGGACCGATCTATCGATATCCTGAACAAGCTAAACAGGTGATCGCTGAAATGTTGCAAGGCATGGAAGAAAGAGAAATTATTGAAAGATCAACAGCTGCCTGGTTATCTCCTATTGTATTAGTTAACAAACCAGACGGCAGCAAGCGCATGTGTTTAGATTATCGCCACGTGAATCAACATCTAGCCACGGATATCTATCCACTACCCAGACTAGAAGAATTAGTCGAGCAGGGCGCTGGTCATAATTACTATGCGACTCTTGATATGCGTGAGGCATATTTTCAGATCATGTTGGACGAGGAGAGCCATGATTTAACCACATTCAGTGATGGAGTCACACTTTACAGATTTAGGTGCTTACCATTCGGACTAAAATGTTCACCAGCCATATTTTCCCGACGAATGCAAGACATTCTTACTCCATTGTTGAAGCAAGGCTGGGTAAGGAAGTATTTGGACGATTTAATAATTTGGGCTGATGACTTCCCCATATTGTTGAGTTGCTTACAGCAACTATTCACTTTACTCACACAGAATGGGGCCAAGCTAAATTTAAGCAAATGTACTTTTGGATCAAAAGAAGTAACCTTTCTTGGCCATAAATTCTCAGCGGCCGGGAGTATGCCAGACCCAAAAAACATAGAGGCTATCAACAAAATGAAAAGACCCACAAAAGTCAAAGAAGTTCGGAGATTCCTTGGGATATGCGGGTTCTACCAAAAACACGTACCTTTGTTCGCAAAAATAGCAGCTCCCCTTACTAACTTAACAAGATCCGGAGTAGTGTTCGAATGGTCAGAAGAGTGCCAATCCGCATTTGTTCAATTGAAGTCGTGTTTAGTGAATGCACCAGTGTTGGTAAGAGCCAACGTAACTCAACCATTCATTGTAACCACCGACGTGAGCAACACCCATATTGGTGGCGTATTGAGCCAGATACAACCAGACAACTCCAACTTACCTATTGGTTACTTTTCCAAAAAGCTCAATCCCTGCGAGAGAAAATATTCCGCAACTGACAAAGAAGCATTGGCAGTCGTTCTCACATGCTGCAACTTCCACCATTACTTGTGGGGTTCCCACTTTACTATCTTGACAGACCATCAACCGCTTACCAGCATTTTTAAGCGAAAAACAAAATCCCCACGTATGAACCGATGGATTCTCGAGATGTGTGAGTATGACTACAACGTGCAATATGTCAAGGGTAAATATAATGTGGTCACCGATCAGCTTTCTAGACCTGTCAGGGTGATATTCCACCAGTCAGAAACCAACTGGCTTGGATTTAGCTGAGACGAAATGAGAGATAAGCAGCAAGAAGAACCCATGTGGGATGAGTTAGCCAAGTACTTGCGTAGTGAGAAGCTCCCTACTAAAAGACTACCGAAAGCCATGTTGAGCCAGTTTGCGTTGATTGACGAACTATTATATTTTGCTCAGGAAACAAATGGTGGTAGCATCCAATATTGCTTGGTGATTCCTAAGTCATTAACAAAAGAAGCTATAAAACACGCTCATGAAATCTCAGGGCATCTAGGTCAAAAAAAGACTATCAAAAAGGCAGAAGAGCTATTCTATTGGCCAAATCTAAAAGTAGATGTATGCAAGTATGTGAAACAGTGTCCCACTTGTCAAAGATTCAAAGGTGAAACTGGGTTGCAGCAACCTTGGAAAGGTTTCCCACCTGTTAGTAAACCATTGGAACGTATCGGGATCGACTTGACCGATATGGTTGCTGGAGCTCAGGGCTACTGATATGTCCTTACTGTGATAGATCACTACAGTAGGTTTGTGAAATATTACCCACTCAGAGACAAACATACACAACACATCATACACTGTCTTGGGCAATACTTCACCGACTTTGGGACGCCACGAGGTATCGTCCTGGACAACGGTGGAGAGTTCACGAGTGGAGAGTTCAAGAAATTCTGCCGGAGGAACCAGGTGGACTTGTTCTACGTCACCCCTTATCATCCCCAGGGAAATTCCACCACTGAAAGGATGCATCGGACTATGAAAAATATCCTAGCATCCCTCTGCAACGGGCACCCCTTGCGTTGGCCTCAGCTGCTCCAGTCGTGCCAAATCATCATAAATCAAACGGTGCACTCGAGCACGGGACAACAGCCCTATTATGCCTTCTTCTCACGCCATCCCCCTCGCCTCATTGGTACCTTATTGCCTTCCGTGGACGCAGAGGAGGACACCTAGCAATAGCACACACGCTTATTAAAAGTACCTACCAGAAGATGACCAGCCGATACCGGGAGGTGGCCAACAGGCGGAGGAGTGCGCAGAAGGTTGGAGTCAATGGCTTGATGTGGGCGAAAAAAGAAACCATACAGCCGGGTACCTGTAGGAAACTGAATGCCAAATGGGACGGCCCGTATAAAGTGATCGAAGTGTTGCTAGATGGAAGTGTTTATATCATTGAAAATGTATTTAGTGGCAAGAGAATACAAAGGGCTGCTGAAAAGGTAAAACCATATTACGGTACCGTGGAATGGCTCTTAGAACCGTTGCAACAGGAGCTCGCCCTGGAGCCCAAAGATGAGCAATTACCACCGTGAGTGAGGAATGCCTCTCGGAGGTTCATAGAGGAGTGTTAAATAGAAAAGTAAAGATAAGTGCATGAGACGAATGTTGTGAAACATAACTGCCTGAGGTTATGTTCCGGGTGGACTCATCCCCGAGGAGAGGGTGTAAAAAGGAAAAAAAAGAGAAAAGAGTTCCGATTGGAACCGGGAAGTGCCTTACTTCGAGGGGAGTGATCAATCCCCTCACCTTACAGTTAGCACGGTTTGTGAGGTGGTGGAGTCTTCAGGACAGAATGAGCGCTCACCTTCTTGCAGGCGGAATGCTGGAAACAAAAGAACAGAGTAAATGCGAATGCGAATGGAAGAGTGGAAGGAAGCGCCCCCGTGGTGATCTCACTCTCGAGAGACCCTGTCAAGCTCAGGTGAGCGACAAGCTTTCCTTCAAAACCTGAGGCTGACTGGGGCATAAATTCCCTCATAACATCAAGTGTAAGGAGCGAGCATACCTCCTAATAAAGTGAGTAAGCGACCTTCCGAGGTACGCATCAGGTGTTTAATGTGGACCGACAGGTGCCACCGATTGTGGGGAGAAAATTGTTCCAATTCAAAGTGTTAATAGCAGTTATAGGAGTAACAATATTCCACCCATGCACATGTCATAGATGATTGACTTGGGTAAAATTTGTCTTCCGAACGGGGGAGCCGTGTAGTGCCACAAATTTAGTATTCATGTATATGTTTAGAGGTACTGTAATTTCTAAGTTAGATAGGGTGTAATCTGAATACTAGTCTATAAGTTCCTGTCCTAAGTAGTAGTTCATGTGTTAATGATCGATGTAGGGTTAACTTTATTTTTATATGTATACATCTCTGTATCTATGGATAGGTAGTGTAATTGTAAGTGTTGAGCTATTGGAGTTCATCCATCTGGTAGAGTAATGAATAACAGATGCGTGCAACCTTCCCCTTGTTTGTGCGTCATTGTTGGGCGCCAAGTTTAAACCTTAAACAGAATAATAATGGGTATGCAATTCTTTCCGTATCATTGTTGTGAAATGCTTACTAATGAAGCTGCTAGAACCCAAATATGTAAGATTAATAGTCAAAAAAAGGCCAAAATAATGTAATTTGTGAGGATCAAATAGTCCCGCTTGCCTTAGCCGTCACTAGATGGCATAAGCTACCCCCAAACTCAAGTCGGGATGGCAGTAAATTCAGTATTTAATATTAGTAAGGACTGAATCCCAAATTTTCCCCAATTCAATCAAAAGTCCTAACGTCATGTGTACACAACTATATAGATAGTGAAGAGAATTAAAACCCACCATATCGTAAAAACAGAGTCTCATTTGATCTAGCAGTGGCGTCCATAGGTGCCCGACATACCACATTCGCTACCGAGACCTGGTGGATAACAGACGTTGATTCAGTTCACAGACACCGTGACGTCGGGGGTGTGCACGAGGCCATCATGTGATATTGCCCATAGACTTGTCGTACACACACACTTACACTACCCATGAATAGTTTATAAACTGAATGTGGTAGAAATGGTATTATGAATCAATCAGGTGAACCTTATTTTTTAGTAGATAAGGTATAGAATTTTGAAAGTTAATGTGGTCATGTAACGGAAAGGCGAATTCAAACTCATCAACCGTTTTCTTTCTCTTATATTAATATGTTAGGAATATTGGGAGCGTTGAAGGGAACTTAGTGGTTGTGAGCAAAAATGTGATTTTTGAGTTGTTCCTCGAGGCTAAACAAGCCCGAGTGATTATAAATTATTGGTGATTATGCATTAATGATGATTATGAATTATTAATGATTATGAATTAATAGTGATTATGAATTATTAGTGAATTGTGTGATGAGTTTATACTGCCCAGACGAAATAGAACACGAGTGATTATTTTTGGTTCGAGGCTATGCCAGCCCGAAAAGACAATTCATGCCAATAAATGTCCCAGTCTTGAGGCTATTGACGAGCCCAAGAATAACCGATAATAAAGAGTGTGGTATGATGACCTCAGGAATCACTGTTGAATATTCAAAGTGCTTCGCTTGGTAACAATACTGTATGATGTTCGCCCAAACCATGGCTTTAATTTACAACCCTTTTACATATGATTAAAGGTCATGTAATTCAATAATGTCTGTTAATTAACAAGTTTAGAATTATTAAAGTAAAGTATATGTCATTTTTAATACCCAATCAAGGGAATTATGTTCTCTCACGCATAACTCACTCCCCTTCCGGTTCAAGATTCCTCCGCTTTGGGAACGACGAACACACGTGGTACTGACTTATTCTCGACTCGGCCAAAACTACAAACGCTGCCAAAACTATCTATTAAACAATTAACCTTTATCATTCATTTACTGAGGTGAATATTTTGTCAGTCATTGAGGGGAGACTAAGTTGAGTACCATTTGTATTATCAACGAGTAAGTTAAACAGAACCAACAATGGTGGGAAATCCAATTTCCGACCATTACACTGGTAACACTGGTAAGATTAAATATCTGACGTTACACTGATGAACAATAACGGTGGGATAAATAATCGCCCGGCGTTACAATTCTCACCTACTCCCGCCCATATACCCCATCCATACTCCCATTCTCTCACACTCTCTTCTCACCATTTAGTTTCAGTTAACCCACATACATTCACTTTTGCACCGTCATGCACCTGAACAATCTCTCTTTCTTTCACCTCATCATTTGCACCCCTTACAATCCATGTAGCTGTCCGTACCAAGTCCTTAGTTCGGTCCTTAGTCGTCACCTTTTGGTCAGTCCTGGTCCGAGGCTTCTTGTTCGTATTTTTAGTTAGTCGTTTTCCAGGAAGGGACACTAACCCTCCTCCAACCCACTTGTCACGTGGGGAACACGTGTTGGTTGGTTATAACCCACCCAGCGCTGTAAATGCTTTCCTGGTTTACAGGAAATCATTTGGCTTGCCACTCTCTGTAGAGCTACCCAAAAAACAGAGTATCACTACACTATGTGGGTGGATGATGGCCGCCCCCACCTACAACTGATAACACTCATGTTAAAAACAGGACACTTCTTATCTTCACGAATAAATCAAGAGTTAATACAAATCCGTCAGCTATTCTCTTAGTCGGTGGAATAAGACCCATTTTTACATCCTAGATCACAGCCAGCATTCTACTTCTGATTCCGTAAAAACTGACACATAAAGAAACTATGATAAAGAGTTAATGAGTAGCAAAGCAAACAAAATATTCAATGAAGTATTGGAAGATGGTCCCACTGAAGAGTCTACAAAACTTGTGTATATCAGAATACATAATTTGTGTTGATTTTGATTTTCACAGACTGGATATTTGTCATTTTAACATGTACAGGGTGTTGAAATTAATAAACATGTTACATTTGTTTAACATATTATACTAAGTCATTGCTAGTATTATGTGACTATGTAATATTTAGGTATAGACTCAGGTCGATTTCATCCAATTACCTTTTGTATGCAACAAATGTTTTTAGAAATGTCATTTGGTATATACTGTAGTCACATTTCAGTGCAGTGTTCTAGACTGATAATAGTATTATGTAAATATCTTGTTTTTATGTCTCCTACCTAAGTTCCAGGGATAACAGTGTAAATTTTGTCACCGAAAACTGAGCATACAGGGTATTTTTCAAAATTAGGGAATTTCCATGGGTATAGATAGATAGATACACAAAAGATTGACACCGCCGGGTTCTGGGGCAGCCAAAAGGGTATATACTGATTATTATACATATTGTAGCCCCAGGTACATTTGAATCCTGAACCCTGTGGAATGGAGGTTAACATTAGCCCTTATTTGCAGATCCTCCTTCTCCTCCTTTAGGGGAAATGAGAGGAAGTTGAGGAATGTTTGTAAAATAGGGCGATGGAGCCGCATGGTTTTATCAGTGTTACAACATGAGGGCGTCGCTCTCCAGCACCACAAATGGTCGACTACCAATGCCATCTCATGTTAACCCACTGAGTCCCAGGCCGTTTTTTCTTAGTCTTCTTGCTATCATCAGACGATTTTATTCAGCTCAGAGGAGACTTTTCAATTTCGAGTGGATAATAAACCCCTTCGCTCCTACGCATCCTGCACAAGTTGAATAAAACCGCGAGGAGACAATAATATAATCTGGAATAAGTCACTGGGCTGCAGGAGTTATGGGATGTGTATGTAAAATACCAGAACATGTATGAGGTTAATTAGAGTGGGTTTATAATATTGGTACATTACAAGGATTTATAGTATTGATACATAGAAAACGAATGTGGAAAATATTAAGAATTTACGGAGTAAATAGGAAATTTCTGAATGCCGTGTAGAGCACGTATGAGAGTGCAAAGGTTGCAGTACGTGTGAACAGAGAATTGAGTGAATTTTTCTGAGTGTTGGATTGAAACAGGGATGTCATGTCTCCACGGTTGTTCAATCTGTATATACATGGATGGGGTTATAAAAGCTATACAAAATAGGGCAGTGGATGTTGTAGCGGCGCTAATGAGAGAGGGAAGCGTTTGGAAATTTCCTATACTGTTTTTTGCAGATGATACTGTATTGTTAGGTGAAGACGAAGGAGAACAACAAGGCTTGGAGAACGAGTTTGGGAGAGTGTGTAAGAAACGGAATCTAAAGGTGAATGAAGGGAAGAGTAAAGTTATGATCTTCGAGAGAAATTAAGTCACTGAATGAACAGTGAGATTGGATGATGAAGAAATGGAAAATGTGAGCTCATTTAAGTAACTGGGTAGTAAAATGAGTAAGGATGGAAGGTTGGAGGATGAAGTGCTTGAAAGGGTACAACAAGGAAGAAAGGTTGCTGGTTCTTTGAAACCAGTGATATGAAATAGGGAAGTGAGCATGGAAGTAAAAATGTCACTGCATTAGAGTACTGTGATACCAAGTCTAACGTATGGAAGTGAAACTTGAACCTTGTTAGAAGAACACAGGTCAAGAGTGAGAGCAGTGGAAATGAGTTATCTGAGAGGAGCATGTGGAATTACATGGAGAGACAGACTGACGACAAATGAGGACGTGAAGGAACTCTGTGGTGCGGAAGTGAATTTGATAGAAAAAGTTAGGAGAAAGTACAGCGAGGTAGTTTGGTCATGTGGAAAGGAAGGGGAACGAGGGACTAACGAGAGGAGTGTATGTGAGCGAGGTGGAGAGGAGGGAAAGGGAGGAAGGGGAAGCCGAGGATGAGGTGGAGGGTTGGTGTGAAAAGGTATATGAGAGAGGAGGTTGTGAACTGGGGGGAGGGAAGTGAAATGGCAGGGGACAGGGAGACATGGAGGTGACCTGTTTGTGGCCACCCCTTACAGGATTAAGGGGTATGGCAATAGATAGACACTTAAACCGGCAGTAACCCTCACTTCTCTCTCTCTCTCTCTCTCTCTCTCTCTCTCTCTCTCTCTCTCTCTCTGCCTGTATTCGGAGCCCGTATCGGCTATTTCGAAGCACCTGTTCCCGCGCTATTTATTCTGTTCATTATACCTCAATATCCTTATGTATGTTATTGATAAAAACTATGTCTATATTAAAGCGGCATAAGTGATGCACAAGAGAATACTTAGGTGTAATACGCAGAATAAATAAATCGCTAAGGAAGAGGCGTTACGAAGCCTTCTGTGCCACCTACAATACGATCATTAGAGAAACAAAGTGGTAGTCCAGAGATGGTTTGAGAGGATGAAGCCCTAAGAGGCCCTGAAGCCTGCTGACGTCATTTTTAACCCTTAGAGGCTGAGAGTCGTTTAAAAAGAAGACGAATGAGCATTCTTGATGTAAATAAAGGAGGATACCCCTGCGTGCAAACCAATGAGCTCGACGACTGTGAGACAATACATGGAGAACTGTATGCAAGTAGGCTTTCAGCAAAGTTCTGCAAACAGGAACTTTGGACAGAAATTAAGTTTACGAGCATTCTTGAGGCCATCAGACGAATTGATTCTGCTTAGGAATTGCCGATTTATATATATATATATATATATATATATATATATATATATATATATATATATATATATATATATACACACACACACACACACAATGTATAACAAACACCATCCCAGATAACTGAGTCATTCCTGTCGTGAAAAATCAAAGACAAACGAATCTATGATGAAGAGAAATACTGAGTAGCAGGAGTTGCAACCCCATGATCATTTCACTGTGATGCCTGTGGGCTGCACGTGGTACTTGCCCTTTGCTCTTTAGTACACCATCGTATTTCCTTGTGACAGGTAGGAGACTGAGGAACGTTTGTATAACCGGGCAGCTCCACCGCCTGGTGATATCGGTGCCACCACATGAAGGCGTCCCTCTCCATCATGTCAGCGGAGTGAAGGTGTATATCAAAGCTGAAATTTTTAAAGTAACTCGTGTAATTTGTTAAGTGGTAAATTAGGCTGCCTGCACACCAAACGAGTCGAGTAGAGTCTATTCTTGATTCTATCGGGGGGGGGGGTATTTTGAGCGCCTTTAGAGGTTTCGTAACACCTCTTCCTTTCCGATTTATTCTGCACATTGCATCTCCGTATCCTATGACAATATTTGAATGATATTAACACCATATAAAAGAATGTTAAAGTGGCATATTAAAAAATGAATCGTTGAGGACGTGTTACTTACCACCTCATATATATATATATATATATATATATATATATATATATATATATATATATATATATATATATATATACACACACACACAATATATCATCATCATCATCGCCATCATCATCCGGACCTCCTTTCCCACCCTAAGGCAGGGTATGGAGTAGCAATGTCCAGACAGCCCAAATTTGCCCAATCCAATGGGCCACGCTTCCATTCACTCGTCATTCAAGCCCCCGAAATCCTGGCTCTATCGGATACGCCAAAAACATTCACCACGTTCTGTAGCTTCACATACTCGTATCCGATAGAGTCAGTCCAGACACTGCCATGTTAAAAAGGGGTGTCAAAATCCCTGATCATGCACTTCTCACGACATTCATCCAGCCAGCTCGATATCATGTCAGTTCGCTAGCCTCACCGACTTCCTAACCACTCTTCCTCACGCGTTCATCCACCATATCTCTCCACCTTCTCCTTGGCCTACCTCGCCTCCTCCCTCCACCGAATTTGTTCAGATATACCTTCTTCACCACTCTATTGTTATCCATTCTCTCCACATGACCATACTATCTCAGTACACTCTGTTCGATTCTGGTGTCCACCGACTTCCTTACTCCGCATCTTTCACGAATCACATTATTTTGTATCCTGTCCACCCTTTGTACCCCACAAACATTCCTCAGTAATCCCATCTCCACTGCTCTTACTCTTGACTTTTCATTTTCATGCCACACCATAGTTTCACATCCATATGTTAAAGTTGGCACTAACACTCTTCATGTAAGCCTCGTGCAGCTGCAACACTCAAGCCTCTGTTTCTTATCAAGGCCTTCGTTGCACCAACTACAGTATAGAGAGAGAGAGAGTTTCACTTTCTTCCCTACGTTAGATTTGAATATATATATATGTATATATATATATATATATATATATATATATATATATATATATATATATACATATATATATATATATATATATATATATATATATATATATATATATATACATATATATATATATATATATATATATATATATATATATATATATATATATATATACATATATATATATATAATATCCGCGTTGTATGGTTGTTTGTTTGATTGTCGTTCAATCACGTTCAAACCAAGGGCCAGAGACCCCCAGACCCATATATATTCTGAATCAGGGTGACCCAAGGATAGTTTTAGGTTGTCAAAATTCAGATGTGGATCATCTGAGGTCACGGTAGTGTGTTCGTCTTTTTGGCCCGGGCAACGCCAGGTACCCCTGCACCCCAATTTTTGGCATAGACGCTCATATGACCTCCATTTCGGACACTGGCTATGTGAGGTTGACCTCCGAGGTCATTTGAGGTCACAGTAGTAAACAAGTGCGCTCAAATACTGTGCGTCAGTCTGCGAAAGCTGGCGAAATATGAAGTTTCTGAACCTAATATGATCCCTCTTCAAAAACACAAGAGGTATATGGTCTTTTTGGAGTAGAAAGATTTAACTAGAATAACAGGATTAGAGGGTTCGAGATTTTTCCCCGGCAACGCCGGGTACCATTGCTAGCATATATATATATATATATATATATATATATATATATATATATATATATATATATATATATATATATATATATATATATATATATATATATATATATATATATATATATATATATATATATATATGCCGGGTACCATTGCTAGTATATATATATATATATATATATATATATATATATATGAGCCTCTGTGGTACAGTGGTAGATTGTGCGTTTCGCACGCTAGTGAGCGCGGGTTCGCCTCCCGCCAGAGTTGTAAAAACTTTGGGAAGCGTTCACCAAGCCACTTGCTACTCTGGCGGACACCAGGGGTGCTGTGGTTGAACCAGTGTCGCATACTAGTATGCAAGCACCCAATCGGCTTAAGGCGGGCCGATTACACTTGGTTCACAGACTACACACACATCCAAAGCCACTACAACACTACAATCACATTCACAAGCACTTCTCACCCTACATACTGTACAGTCTCTACCAGACAGCCTAAGCCACTGGGTAGAGATACATTGGCTGTATCGTCCTTGCTTCGATATGGATAGGCCGGTCCTGCAGTGGACCTCAACGGCTGATGATCATGCTGATTATGATGATGATACCGGTATATATATATATATATATATATATATATATATATATATATATATATATATGAAAGGTTTCACTCATTTCGAAAGGTCTGCCCTAAAGTGAATGAAGTCGATTAAGATGGCGTTAGCTTGTGTGATTTCGTTACACCTCTTCCTTACCGATTTATTCTGCATATTGCATCTTGGTATTCTCATGTATGTTACTGATGCAAGCTGTCGATGATAAAATGATCTAAATAACACACAAGACAATGTTAAAATGTAGTACGCAAAAATAAATGGCAAAAGAAGAGGCGCTACGAAGCCTCCTGTGCCACTTAAAAGTACGGCTATACTCCTAAGCCTTCTTAGCAGCTCTGATCAGACACAAACCTCTTCAACCTGCTCACTTTTATACTCTACTCCACCGTTCCTGCAACGGAGGTGAGAATTTGGCCAACTCCCGATATCATATACAGCAGCCAATATCATATAATCTTCTAAGATCGCTTGCGGAACTTCAAATATAAATGTACTCGTATTGACAGTGTTCAATCTTTGAATGAATGAATGACGTATAGAAAAGGGGGGGAAAGGAAGGAAGGTAAAGAATGGTTGTGTATATGTGGTGAGTGTTATGCAACCAGGGCGACGACGACGATGGTAACAGGAACTAGGCTATAGTTTATACTCCCGCCCCTACTGAGAGTTTAAGAACCCTGGTTGCATGTGCTTTTTTTTTTTTTTTTTTTTTTTTTTTTTTTAATGCGTTTTGAAGGGAAATCAAGGTTCATTCTTTAACGGCTGCTCGAAATGTTTGAGTACTTAGCGGGAAATCTGGACTTGTATTCAATGCTGTATGTCTACCTTAGTGATTTGTTATGAATATTACAACCTTGGCATTATCTTTCATGGTATCATATATATATATATATATATATATATATATATATATATATTGTTACAGAACAGAGAGAGATAATGAACACTTCAAGTGAGAATACTAAAATCACTACTGTCCCGCAAAGTTCCAGGTTCAAAACAAAAGAGTTAGGTAAAATTACAAGTTAAAGTTTAATGCTCAAACTAACAACTAAACATTCAGGACTCATAAGGATAATGTAATGGCAAAACAGGTTACATATATGGTTAACTGCAATAGCCTCTATTAACATGAATTTAGCCAGAGCAAATTTATCTAAGTCAGCCCTGATAAATGAGAAAACCGGATAATGCTCAGTTAAAGCAAGATATATAATTACAGATACAAAATATTATTAATAATGGCTGACATTAAAAACTTTACATGAATCACAAAAATCCCACCAGGCCCGCGAACCAACGCCTCAGGCTATACTGTACAGTACAAGAAAAATGGTAATAACACTTATACTCAAATTATACAGCAGCTAGATGGCTGGAGACTTCCTGAGCACTCACAAAAATAATAATACACTATACAGGGGAGGACAGAGATGTGAACAAAATGAGGAGTAGAGCTAAGTGGCAATTAATGCAGAGACTGAGCTCATTATATAGGGGCCGGCAGAGCTTGATACAACTTGCAAGAAGGACGCGGAAATGAAGGCACAGGGGAGGAAGAGTTGACAGTCCTGCTCTGAACAACAGAAAGAACGACTTACTCTACTATAAGGGGGAGAAGGGGGGAGTGAGGTAGAACACGCAAGCCTGGTCACTATGGAAGCCACGAGGAGAATAGTGATCAAACATGCAGCATACTGTACGTTAGAATTATACATAGGATGATGAAATCATAGGCTATGTAACACTATATATATATATATATATATATATATATATATATATATATATATATATATATATATATATATATATATAATATGGACATAAGTGGACTCAGTGACGTGCCAGAAGATAAAGAGGTGTGATACGCAAAATAAATCGCCGAGAAAGAGGCGCTACGCTGTCTTATATGCCACCTAGATCACGGCCCGTGGTACAAGACGTCCTGTTTTACTACTACTACTACTACTACTGTTACTAACTCCCCTTCACTACTATACCATATTCTCCAATCAATTCTTCGTGCCAACCATCCTTGCACTCATTGTAGCCTACAGTAATGGTGGTTTAAGGTGATTCCTAACTGAGTGACGAGTGACATGGATTCCTGTAACCCAGGAAACAGTTTATTACGGTGGGTGGTATTGTGGGTTAAGGCGCCCTATCCGGATGGTTGCAGCAGTAAGGATTTACATCCGAGGGTGCTTGGGGTATTACCGTATATTGGTCACATAATACCACTCAAGGACTAGATACCGGTCATCGTTGCCTTAAATGACAGGATTGAGCAATATAGTCCCGGACCTCTACGCTCCTAATGGACCAATAAGGATGGCACGACATGGATGTATTTCGATTTCATTCATCTTAAGAGAGACTTTACGAAATGGATACGTCAGGCATGGCCTCCATTAACCCCTTACTTCCAAATGATCTCCCTTAAGCTGAATAAAACCGCCTGATATTTAGCAAGAATAAATATAAATGCGTCAGTGGAGAGAATGCGTTAGCAGTGCATTAAATATAACCTCGTTCATCAGATGATTTATTAATATCATTCCTGCTGACTCAGCAGGATGTTATACATTTTAGTTTGAGCTTCAAATCACGGAGAGGAAGGGGGTTGATCTAGTTTTCACTGACCTTTCACTACAGAAGGTCAAGAATAAAACAATAAAAGAACTAGATTACCAAAATACATTAACAGATACAAGGGATTATAATAAAAACAAGCTTAATTAAATGAGAAACCGTTCTTTCGATGGAAATTTTACCTTCTCATGGTGCGGACAACGCTTATATTCTCCTTAACTAATGCTAGACGATTTAGTCAGCTGGGTGAGTCATAGGAGCCTTGGTGCCTATACAAGCTAACAGCCTAACAGTCCAGCAGAATCTAACATCCATTGTAACCTATCCAAATGTTACCTTACCTAAGCAGCCATGACGTTACTGCTGTTGACTGATTCAAACCAGAGAGAAAGGCATTAGCTACATATGCAGGTGACTTGTGAAACTACACAACACTGGGAGAGAGAGAGAGAGAGAGAGAGAGAGAAAGCATAACTTATGAAACCACAAACGACTTAGAGAGAGAGAGAACACTGGGAGAGAGAGAGAGAGAGAGAGAGAGAGAGAGAGAGAGAGAAAGCATAACTTATGAAACCACAAACGACTTAGAGAGAGAGAGAGAGAGAGAGAGAGAGAGAGAGAGAGAGAGAGAGCATAACTAAAAAAACCACAAAAAACTTAGAGAGAGAGAGAGAGAGAGAGAGAGAGAGAGAGAGAGAGAGAGAGAGCACTTATGAAACCACAAACGACTTAGAGAGAGAGAGAGAGAGAGAGAGAGAGATGGGGGATTAGTGTCATATTAAACACATTACAATTAACCTTCCACATCCCTTTGTAGCTTACACACACTCACACACACACACACACACACACACACACACACACACACACACACACACACACAAAGATGACTTATTCTAGATTATTACTGTCTCCACACGATTTAATTTACATGGGGAGGATGTAGAGCAGATTTTAAAAGTCTCCCCTGATCTGAATAAAGTCATCTGAAGATAGCAAGAAAACTATGAAAATGTCATGGGATTCAAGGGGTTAACACGATATGGCATCGAGTGGAAAGGGACGCCTTCATGTGGTAGCACCGATATAACCATGCGGCTCCTCTGCCTGATTATACCAACACTCCTTATCTACCCTACCATTCCCCTGAAAAATAAGAGAATGAGCTACAGTAGGAGGTTAATATCAGACTGCATTCCCCTGGGTTCGGGATTCGGATGAACCTGGAGCTATAAGTACTGCTATTGTTACTGCTACGCCTTTGGCAGCACTGGAGGCGCTGAGGCAACGCTGCTGGAGATCATTTAATGGATTGGTTTACCCCTGGGGGTAGGGTGGTTTCAAGAATACTACCCCAGTATCCCTGCTTGTCGTATGAGGCGACTAAAAGGGTTGGTGGTGGGTTAGTGCCCCACCCCGTAAAAAGGAACTAACTAAACAAGCGAATAAAGCGCCTCGGACCAGGACGAAGCATACGTTAACGACTAAGGAACGGACAAAGGACATTCTGTGGGTGGGAACATGGAATGTGCCAGGAGTGAATGATGAAGTGAAAGAAAGAGAGATTGTTCAGGTGCTTGAGGATGCAAGAGTGGATATATGTGGATTGACTGAAACTAATGAAAAGGTGAAAGGGTGAGAGAATGAGAATATGGTTTAGGTATATGTGCGGGAGTTAATGAGAGAGAGAGGGCAAGAGAGGGAGTATATCTGATGATAAGCAAGAAGTGGAAGGAGAATATAAGAGAGTATGGAACAGTGGGTGCAAGGATTGTATGGGTGAGGATGAAAGTTGGTATACAAGCGTGGGCGATTGTATATGTGCATGCTCCGACAGCGGACAGAGTGGCAAGAGTGAATGATGAGTTTTGGGCGAAAGTAGAAGCATGTATGGAAAAATTTGAGAGGAGCAAGAGAGTGCTTTTGAGTGGAGACATGAATGGCAAAGTTGGGAATGTACTGTACACTCGGTAAAAAAAAGTATCGGTACATAGAGGGTTCGATGTCTTCCGAAAATATTCACTCACGTGCTGGCTGTGTGGGAGGGTTGGTAACTTGTTATGCCTGGCTGTAGCAGGTTCAGAATGTTTATTTATATTTTAGCGAGGGGATACCTCAGATGACGTTATATGACACCTCCCAACACGTCGGACACAAATATTTCAGAGACCTTCGTACCGTGATCCAAAATGTTTCTTCAATGTTGTGCACCGATACTTTTTTTTACTGAGTATACGAGTGGATGGAGTAGTTGGTCAGTGGGGTGTGCCAGCTGAAGTAGATGGGAATGGTAGTGCTTTGGTGGACATCTGTGCTGGTAGGGGGTTGGCAATAGCCAACACCTACTTTCAGCATAAGATGATCCACCGGTATACATGGAGAGTAATGAGGAGGATGGATGGTGAACCTGTTGAACGAAAGGCAATGATAGACTACGTGTATGTGGATAAGCGAATGAGAAGACAAGTGTTGGATGCAAGAGTGTGGAGAGGGTGGGGGAATGGAGTCTCGGACCATCACCTAGTGATGGCCAAGGTAAAGGTGCAAAGAAAATGGTTGAGGAAACTAAGGGGAAGACAGGAGGAAACAGCTCCTGTGAGAAAAGTGGAGATTTTGCAAGATAGTGAGAAAGTAGCAGAGTATAAGAGCATAGTGGAAGAAAGATTGGGAAGATATGAGCTAGAGCAGATGGAAGGGGTGGAAGATGTATGTAAGATATTTACAGAAGAGATAGGCACAGTGTGTGAGGTGGTTTGTGGAGTGAGGAGGAGATGCAAGGGTGAGCAAGGGACAGCATGGTCGAATGATGAGGTGCAACGAGCTGTGGAACAAAAGAAGAAGGCATATGGTGAATGGTTAGCGAGTAGAGGTAGGGGAGAAGATGAGAGAGAGAAGAGAGAGGTACATGTGAGTAGGAGAAGGGAGGTGAAGAGATTGGTGAAGGAGAGTAAGAAGAAAGTGGGTGAAGAGTTTGGGAGGGATCTGAGTGTGAAATGGAGGGAGATTAAGAAATTGTTTTGGAAGGAGGTAAAGAAAGTAAGGCAGTGTGAAAGAGGAAATAGTAGGGGAGTGAAAGATAGGAATAATAGATTGTTGGTGGAAAAGAGAGAGAAATTGAGAAGATGGAAGGAGCACTTTGAGGATTTGATGAATGTAGAGAGTGGCAGCAGTGCGAGTATAAGTGGTTGGGAAATGGCTGGGAAAAGAGATGAGAGGAGGGAGGAAGAGATCAGTAGGGTGGAAGTAGTGGAAGCAATGAAGAAGATCAAGTTAGGAAAGGACCCAGGAATTGATGGAGTGTGTGGTGAAATGCTGAGGTATGGGGATGAGATCGTTGTGAAATGGATATGGAAGTTGTGTAGATTGGCTTGGGAAGAGGGAAGGGTTCCAGAGAACTGGAAATCAGGTATTATTGTTTCTTTATACAAAGGAAAAAGGGAGAGAGAAGTATGTGGTAACCATAGTGGTATTTGGTCTTAGTTTGACTGGTAAAATATATGGTAGAATACTCATTGATAGGGTTAGGCATATGACAGAGGAGCTAGTTGGAGAAAAACAAGGGGGATTTAGGAAGGAAAAAGTGTGTGTAGATCAGATATTTGTTGTAAGATATTTAGTAGAGAAGTATCTAGAGAAGGGAAAGAAAGTGTATGCTGCCTTCATGGACTTGGAGAAAGCTTATGACAGAATAGATAGGCAAGATATGTGGAAGGTATTAAGGATATATGGAGTGGAGGGGAAATTGTTAAGTTTTGTGAAGAGTATGTACGAAGGAGCTAGGGCTACGGTGCGAGTGGATGGTGAGCTGAGAGAGTTCTTTGATCTCAATGTGGGACTGAAACAGGGATGTGTGATATCTCTATGGCTGTTTAATATACAGTATATATGGATGGGGTTGTAAAGGAGGTGCAAGGTAGGGCAGTGGATGTGGGGGTGGCTGTAATGAATGAGGTTGAGATTTGGAAGATTCCGGTGTTGCTGTTTGCTGATGATACAGTATTGTTGAGTGAAAATGAATGGGAGTTGCAAGGTTTGGTGAATGAATTTGGGGCAGTGTGTAGGAGGAAGAAGCAAAAAGTTAATGCAAACAAAAGTAAAGTTATGGTGTTTGAGAGGAATGAAGTCACAGAGTGTACAGTGAGGTTGGATGGTGAGGATATGAGAATGTGAGTGCATTCAAGTACTTGGGTAGTGTGATGAGTAAGGATGGAACTTTGGGGGATGAAGTGCGTGAAAGGGTACAGCGGGGAAGGAAGGTTGTTGGTTCACTGAAAGCAGTGATGAGAAATAGGGAGGTGAGTTTGGAAGTTAAGAAGTCACTGCATGATAGTATTGTGATCCCTACCCTGACGTATGGAAGCAAGGCGTGGACCTTGCATGAGGAGAAAGTGTCAAGAGTGAGAACAGTGGAATTAAGCTACTTGAGAGGAGCACGTGGAGTGACGTGGAGGGACAGGTTGACAAATGAAGAAGTGAAGGAATGTTGTGGGGTGGATGTGGATGTGGTTGAGAAGATTAGGAGAAATACACTGAGGTGGTTTGGACATGTGGAGAGAATGGAGAATGAAAGACTGACTAAGAGGGTGTATGTACAGTAGGTGAGGTGGAGGGAGGGAGAGTGAGGGGTAGACCGAGGATGAGGTGGAGGGATGGAGTTAAGAGGTATATGAGGGAGGGGGGGGTGAGTTGGGGGGA
Organism: Coenobita brevimanus; assembly: GCF_032717465.1. NCBI lineage: Eukaryota > Metazoa > Arthropoda > Malacostraca > Decapoda > Coenobitidae > Coenobita > Coenobita brevimanus. Next base: position 4,941,312 of record NC_137036.1, on the reverse strand, counting down.
GGGTGGTCAAATGGTGGGTGACAGCGACTTGGAGGTGTTTTGTCTGCGGCCAACCTATGCGGGATTAGAGCGTCGGGCTATAGATATATAGATAGTTAAAGGTCGATTTATTTTTTTTAAGAAAACAATTTATTTCGGTGATAAATGTGCTGAATTATCCTATGATATAATTAATTTGACAAACCAAGGAAAAAATCTACACAAAAAGAAGTTGGTGGCACACGAGCCTCGAGTGGCAGTGACGTCACATACTGCCAATCCCGGAGACAAAACAAGACTGAGATCCCCAGGTAAGCTGTGTGATTGTGGTTCTCCTGATTGGCCAAGCTTTGCTTGTCATGACCAAGTCAGCAAATAACCACCATTTGTGCTTTGTTCCACTGAGCAAGAACACATGTAGAATCACACCAGAATAAAAGACTCATCACTGTTCCAAGAGATGACAACCAGGACTGGTTAATTTTGTTTGTCTGTAAATATTTGCCCCACAACAGAGGCGGGGACACGGTCAAACATGCGAGCCCGTCAGAGAAATAGGCAGGAAAACTAAGCTCCCGAATGAGAACAAAACACGGGCGACAATGGCGGACGAGAAAGAGCGGTGAGGGCAGGAAAAAGATCGTAAGGCAGCTGCTGAATAAAGGGTGTACGGGGCAACTAGCGCGAGGCAGTACCCTTCATTAACGCCGTCACAATGAAGGCGATAGCAGCTACGTCGTCAGGGTGTGTCTGGCTGGTTTGGAGGAGACAATCGCGATGTTCGTCTCGGAATATCCCAGCGTGAATCCGGAAGACTGAGTCGACAACATCCGCGAAGTTGTCCTCCACGTAGCGGTCCTGTTGTTGGAGCAACTCGTCATGCGACAGCGACTCAAGGTAAGCACGAACGCTGCCAGACAGAGGAGGAAGCTGGTCCAGGACACTCTGAGGGATCGTGAAGGAGGAAGAGGCTGGGAGTGAAGACGTGGGGTGTTCAGTCTCCATGGCGACAGGTGGAGATCGTCGTTTCTTCCCCTTCCTCTTCTTTTTTGTGGGCTCTGATGGGATGTCATCTTCGGCGGTCGATAAAACATCAGCAGGAGGCATAGGAGGCTGAGGGGGAGGGACTTCCACGTCCTGGATGGAAGGGACGGGAGAGGGGGCCCTCTCCTCCTCAGCTGCCGACGGTGGGTGGTGAGTAGTGGCGGTTGTTTGCTCATTTACTTGATCCGTGAGTGGAGTAGGCGCGGTGGCAGAGGAGGCAGTTCTCCTGTTTAGAGGAGCACTAAGCTGCAGCCTTTTCCACGGTGTTCGGCGGGGATGGAAAGGCTGCAGTGTAGGGGCGCGACGCTCCTGACGAAGGGCAGAATGTGCACCACGGGCGAAACTTTGTGGGATGACAAGGTGCGGCAGCCCGTTCTTCTCGAAAATATGGGGGAGAAGAACGAGCAGTGCTTCCCTGTCACCGCCACAGAAAGCCTTCTCCGTCGCGATGCACATGCTGACAATCGTTTCCACTTCACCAGAACGACTAGGATCCAGTTTCCGGGGCCCCCAGGACGTGGGGCGCCGCTGTGCATAGGCAGAGCCTAGCACAGCCGCACCCCCTGGCCCAGTGACGTCTCTGGCCACGGGACCCTTCGGCGTCTGGTGGAGGTGGAACTCGACTGTCTCACCCTCGCCTAGTGAGCGCCGTAGACGTCGTGAAATAGGAGCATCGATCGCCAGACGGTGCACAAAAACATCGGCGCCAGTGTCCTGGCGCTTGATGAATCCGTACCCCTCCTTAACGTTCTACCACTTCACGACGCCCACGATGGTCTGCGTGCTACTAAGCTCCTCACTGCCCAAGGAGGCCCCCCTCGACGGGTCGTAGGCCGAGGTAACTGAAGAAGGCATGGCTAGGCAGGAGATGTTGCTGCTACCGCTGCTGGACCGGGAATGGATTGGTCATTAGTAACCCATCACAACTGGCAACGCCGACTGTTGTGAAGCGAAGAGAGGAGATAAATACAGAATCGGCGGTCATTCACCGAATTGGCACTTTTAAATGGATAATATTATATAACCATATAGGTTCATGCACATCTAATTATCAGAAATCCGGTTAAAAAATTTGTGCCTTATATGGCTATCAATAAAGAAATCAGGCTTCAGAGCTAAAACATGCTGAAGTTAGCAGATATTTACCCTTCAAATGGTCAGACAAACATAGCATACGTCATCTCTAAAAGAGCTATCGCAAAGTCTTGCATATCTTGCATGATAATAACAGCTGAATAGCACAGAAATCTTTCCTGAACTGAAGTATGATTCCCAGACATTGGAAGCGGCAGTTGTTGTGTCATAATTTTAAGTATAGTATAAGTTAGTATAGGCTAGTATTCAGGGATGGATCCGGTGGGGGGGGGATGGGGGAATGCATCCCCCCCACCGGCCATGCATCATTGAAAAAAGAGGCAATTTCAACATTGAAATATCAGTATGTCGCGTCAAGTCTTTGGTTGAATCAGCGAATCAGACCCCCCCACCGAAAATTCCTGGATCCACCCCTGCTAGTATCGTCAGTGTAAACTTAAGCTTAGGCATTGTTGTAAGTATAGTTTGTACAGTTCGTTTAACCGTTAAGTCGTATATTTAAGTTTAGTCTTAGTTGATTTTCATACTGTGAACATGATTCTGATATTGATAGTACTAAGTCGAGCATTGGTGCGAATATGATTAATTTTACACATATGAACCAGCCGTTTTCAACAAAGGCTTATAACCGCGGAAGTTTAGTACGGCTGTCGCGAATGTTTTCCTTCATACTCTGATCTAGAGATTTACATGCCGAAGTTAATAGTATTCCCCTTTCGAACCATGTAGTCGTGGATTGGGAGTTGTCAGAGATATTATTGTTGTTGACAGTCATTTGTGAAGCGCAAAACTTATGTTATTGGCGTCGTGTTGTCAGTCACGTAAGCACATAGACTGGCATGGAAATAAATTGTTCAGATTCCTATTTGTGCTGGCTTCATTATGATTGAAGTTCCTGTACGCCTATTACAAAAATTTTAAACATCGTAAGTCATTTTTCTACATAGGTCGAGTGCAAACTTATTTTTCGTATTCTTTATACAGTATTATTACAAAGTAGTCAGTTAAAGTTTTAGCCAATTCCTGATACTGTGATGACCAAGTATAAAAGGAAGAGAGCCGCGCCAAACCAGATTGCCGCTCCTTTCCCTATCGTTCACATAGATCGAGCGTTCTAGCCACTGCCTAACATGTCTCACACTTAATCACACCTACCCCCTTTTCTTAGTTCATGTAATCCAAGTGTATATCAGTTGGTCCATTTGGTTACTGTATCTAGTTTGTATCTAATTCTTGAGTTATTATACATATTTAGCTTTATAAGAATAATCTTTGGTGGTAATTTTGGGGTTTCTTCCCGAAGAGTCCGTCAGAGACCATGGGATTAATATACCCATGTGTAATAGTATTCATTGAACATTACTTTCGTTTGTAAAGATTCATATTTCTGGAGTTATAGATCCTGAATTATTATATTTTGTTTGTTCTGTCTTATTCATAGTTCGAAGAGTTACCTGTTTTTTAGTTTTTAATGCTTAGTAAATCTTAGGTTGTCATTTTGAGTTTAAATTTTGCTCTCCTCTAAGGAGTGGTACAGACGAGACTGAGTGGCCTGCAAAGGGTACTAATATCTACTCTGCCCGCGCACTCTCAAAATAAGATCACGCTACCCCATTTCTTATAATCCCTATAACTCTCAAATAAAATCACGCTACCCTCATTACCCATAATCTCTAAAATTTCTGATCGTTACACTGGTGACAAAATTTTCCATCATTACACTGGTAACATTAGAGGTTGTATCTAATTTTTTTTTTCAGCATTACACTGGTGGCAAATTCTCCCGCGTTACACGGGTGGCACTAGTTGGTGGTGGTCTAAATTGTCCTGCACTACACAGTCAGCTATGGCCCTGGCTTGTGAAGTCACAGCGAGGGTGCATGCTTCGCGCGAGGTACGACAATCTCCAACTTTGAATTTTTTTTCATAAATATTACATCGGAGAGAAAGAATAATGATTTTCCGATGATTACGAGTGACCATTTTTTTTACTTTATATAATTTGTACACGACTGTCAACCAGTTCATTCTCAGGATACCAGCCGTCGTCCTTGTCAGCTTTCCACAGTTGGAAATACCTATGGCCACGTCATGATCTTGTATCAGGGCGAATCAGTGTATCACTCTCAGTTACAGTTAACCCACAATATCCTTGTGTTATGTGTGTAATCACTAAAAATTAATGCCACAATGCAAACATACATACCGATGAAATTTAATTTTAACCTTTTATTTCCTTCATCTGAACAGTCAATGGGAGTACTTTAACTTGCTGTGTAACTAATATAAATGGTGGTATTAATAATGAATAAGGAAATTACAAGAATCAAGGAATTCCCCTAATAAAACCGTAGAAACAGCCTACTGTATGTCATCCTACTATTGTTGGTTTGTTTTCATTTGACGGAATTGGGCTACACTCAAGATGTGCATACTAGGTCGTGATAGTGTTAAATAAGATGTACGAGTAAGTTATGAGGTAGGAATGAGTCTCCTTGGTTACTTACCAGATCAATCCTCCAGCATGACTACACTTTGGCATCAGCTAAATTAAAGTAGGTTTGCGATCATTGTCAGAAGAAAACAACCAGACTTATGCATCCGTACCTCAAGTTTTCCAGCTGGGTAAAGAATTATTTGGACGATTTAATAATTTGGGCTGATGACTTCCCCATGTTGTTGAGTCGCTTACAGCAACTATTCACTTTACTGACACAGAATGGGGCCAAGCTAAATTTAAGCAAATGTACTTTTGGATTAAAAGAAGTAACCTTTCTTGGCCATAAAATCTCAGCGGCTGGGAGTAAATCGGACCCAAAAAACATAGAGGCTATCAACAAAATGAAAAGACCCACAAAAGTCAAAGAAGTCCGGAGATTCCTTGGGATGTGCGGGTTCTACCGATAACACATACCTTTGTTCGCGAAAATAGCAGCTCCCCTTACTAACTTAACAAGATACGGAGTAGCGTTCGAATGGTCAGAAGTGTGCCAATCCGCGTTTGTTCAATTGAAGTCGTGTTTAGTGAATGCGCCAGTATTGGTAAGAGCCTGTGTGACTCGACCATTCATTGTAACCACCAGCGCAAGCAACACCCATATTGGTGGCGTATTGAGCCAAGTATAACCAGACAACTCCAACTTACCTATTGGTTACTTTTCCAAAAAGCTCAATCCCTGTGAGAGGAAATATTCCGCAACTGACAAAGAAGCATTGGCCGTCATTCTCACATGCCGCAACTTTCACCATTACTTGTGGGGTTCCCACTTTACTATCTTGACAGACCATCAACCGCTTACCAGCATTTTTAAGCGAAAAACAAAATCCCCACGTATGAACCGATGGATTCTCGAGATGCGCGAGTACAACTACAACGTGCAATATGTCGAGGGTAAATATAATGTAATTGCCGTTCAGCTTTCTAGACCTGTCAGAGTGATATTCCACCAGTCAGAAACCAACTGGCTTGGATTTAGCCGAGACGAAATGAGAGCTAAGCAGCGAGAAGAACCCATGTGGGATGAGTTAGCTAAGTACTTGCGGAGTGGGAAGCTCCCTACTAAAAGACTACCGAAAGCCATGTTGAGCCAGTTTGTATTGATTGATGAACTATTATATTTTGCTCAGGAAACAAATGATGGTAGCATCCAATATTGCTTGGTGATTCCTAAGTCATTAACAAAAGAAGCTATAAAACACGCTCATGAAATCTCAGGGCATCTAGGTCAAAAAAAGACTATCAAAAAGGCAGAAGAGCTATTCTATTGGCCAAATCTAAAAGTAGATGTATGTGAGTATGTGAAACAGTGTCCTACTTGTCAAAGATTCAAAGGTGAGACTGGGTTACAGCAACCTTGGAAAGGTTTCCCACCTGTTAGTAAACCATTGGAACGTATCGGGATCGACTTGACCGATATGGTTGCTGGAGCTCAGGGACTACCGATATGTCCTTACTGTGATAGATCACTACAGTAGGTTTGTGAAATATTACCCACTCAGAGGCAAACATACACAACACATCATACACTGTCTTGGGCAATACTTCACCGTCTTTGGGACGCACGAGGTATCGTCCTGGACAACAGCAGAGAGTTCACGAGTGGAGAATTCAAGAAGTTCTGCCGGAGGAACCAGGTGGACTTGTTCTACGTCACCCCTTATCATCCCCAGGGAAATTCCACCACCGAAAGGATGCATAGGACTATGAAAAGTATCCTAGCATCCCTCTGCAACGGGCACCCCTTGCTTTGGCCTCAGCTTCTCCAATCGTGCCAAACCCTCATAAATCAAGTGGTGCACTCGAGCACAGGACAACAGCCCTATTATGCCTTCTTCTCACGTCATCCCCCTCGCCTCATTGGTACCTTATTGCCTTCCGTGGACGCAGAGGAGGATGACCTAGCGATAGCACACACCCTTATTAAAAGAACCCACCAAAAGATTACCAGGCGATACCGGGATGTGGCCAACAGGCGGAGGAGAGCGCAGAAGGTTGGGGTCAATAGCTTGGTGTGGGCAAAAAAAGAAACCATACAGCCAGGTACCTGCAGGAAACTGAATGCCAACTGGGACGGCCCGTATAACGTGATTGAAGTGTTGCTAGATGGAAGTGTTTATATACATAGAGGAGTGTTAAACAGAGAAGTAGAGATAAGTGCATGAGACGAATGTTGTGAAACATAACTGCCTGAGGTTGTGTTGCGGGTGGACTCATCCCCGAGGAGAGGGTGTAAAAAGAAAAAAAAAAAGAGAGAAAAATGTTCCGATTGGAACCGGGAAGTACCTTACTTCGAGAGGAGTGATCAATCCCCTCACCTTACAGTTAGCACAGTTTGTGAGGTAGTGGAGTCTTCAGGACAGAATGAGCCCTCACCTTCTTGAGGGCGGAATGCTGGAAGCAAAAGAACTGAGTGAATGCAAATGCGAATGGAAGAGTGGAAGGAAGCGCCCCCATGGTGATCTCACTCTCGAGAGACCCTGTCACGCTCTGGTGAGCGACAAGCTATCCTCCAAAACCTGAGGCTGACTGGGGCATAAATTCCCTCATCACATCAAGTGTAAGGAGTGATCATACCTCCTAATGAAGTGAGTAAGCAACCTTCCGAGGTACGCATTAGGTGTTTAATGTGGACTGACAGGTGCCACCGATTGTGGGGAAAAAAAATGTTCCAATTCAAAGTGTTAATAGCAGTTATAGGAGTAACAACATTCCATCCATGCATATGTCACATGTACCCCCTCCACAACGTCTACCCCCGATGTATACATGTCCTCACCCGCAATGCATACATGCCCCCACTAAACTTAATAGGTCAGCACGCTTTCCCACGCCTGAAGACGGCGTTATTGCATCAGTTCATAGCAGGCAGCCGAGACAGGCAGACTATTTTACTGTGAGCTTGTAATAAACTCCTTATCTAGCTGTTTGTACATGGAGTTTCTATCACCAAAGTATTGCAAGTTACATTTAGTAGCAGCAGTGTTTCGAACCATCAGATTCTGACGCCTCCACCGATTTAGTGACATCACAAGATACACGACGTCTCGCATCTGCCAGCCTCGCCCCTTCTCAGTGCCTCCAGTGGTGTAATACCTGGCTGTGCTTTCCGAGTGTACAATTTTTCTCACCAGTGCTCACCTCTCTAACAACCGCACCCATACGCCTTCTTCCTGACCGCACGTGTCACCGTCGCCGACCTACGCACCTGTTGCACCTGTTCCCAACACCTGTTCCTAACTCATCATAACTCCTGCCCCCACGGTGCCACTTATCACTGTCTGCCCACTGCCTGCCCACCACCATTCTCTGCATTTGCAACTCAACAGCTCTACACCTGCCTTGCACCAACATCTGCCCTCACCACCCACCACCGGCCTCCGCCGTCACCCGCATCTGGTCTGCATTACGGAGCCTCCTAAGACCGCCACTCCCTGCCGGTGATTCATCTCGGCGTCTCTTCTCCTCTCCGCCCAGCTGTCTCTCCACTGCCGCCCCGCCCCACCCCTCCCCGCCCCGCCCCGCCCCAGTCCAGCTACGCCCAGCCACCCCTGCACGTCATACATCTTGACTCTCTACTGTGTAACTATAGTATATCTTTCCTTTCTATAGAGATTATCCTCGATTTTCTCTACAGATTGGTTATTGTAAATATTCCATCTCATTTCCATTACCCCGTTTTCATCTTCACCTACGTTATTTATACTCCATCTCATCCTTCGCCTTTTATTTAAGCCATCCATGCTCGCACCTTCATTCATTTTCACACCTACTCGTGTATTCCATTCTCTCATTGTTATATTATACATTTCCAACTACGTATCCATCTTCATCCTTTCATTTTCCATTGCCGCATTAAATGTCATACTTTCCACGTCAACTGCTTGACACCAGCCCTCTCACCCCGGAAATATCACCTGATCATACCCCGTCTGCCGACTCTAACACAATCTCTCATTTACGAAGTGGCAAAGAGTACCACCGCCCTGTACCTGAGACTCCCGTTTCACTTCCCGCAGAATCACTTACTACCCGTCCTACCCTCGTAATTCCAGATACCTCCTCCTCTACTCCTGCCTCTACACTCCCTTCTTCTTCCTCTACTCCTTCCCCTGTCGTTCCCTCTCCTGCTTCCCTTCATACTCCGTCTTGCTCGCCCTTAACTGCCACTACCTTCTCTCTCTCCCACACCTCTCCTGCCGCCACTTCTACACTTCCAGCCATGGCCAACCCTCCACAGTCTATCTATCTCGACGATGCGAATCGTCCCAAATTTACCGGCCAGGACCCAACTTGGTCTGTCTATGATTTCCTCAGAGAAGTCAAAACAGAAATACACAATAGACAAATAACCGATGAATCGCTCAAAGTAGCTTACCTCCTAGGTCGCTTGCACCACGGTAAATTGGACATCGGATCCGCGATCCGTGCAGGACATTTCGATAGCATTCGTACGTACCTTTTCTGATTTTCGTACGGAACTCATCAGCCTTTGTTGCCAGCATTCAAATACCGCGTCTCATGGGATTCATTAATCTCCTAAACCAACTAGATGAGGACTTGCGCGTCCAAGCGCAATATGCCAAGCTCCGCGAAGCTGCCGCCGCCATGAAAGCAACTAGTAGCGAGATGCTCCAATTACTGGGAGGCACGAAATGGTTAGAAGACAAGAATGGCGTTCCAATGCTTTCACTCACCAACTTTGCTGACTTCATTGGTTACCTCAGATTTCTTCACTGGCTTACTCCTAAACAGCGAGAGCTAGCCTTGGAAATCGGTTTTAATCCAGGGGATAAAATTATTCAGGTCACTAAAGCCATTCATGAAAGAACAGGTTCGAACTACATGCGTCAGGGCACCACCCAACCCTTGGCCTCCTCAGTCTGTCACACCTCCACTACCCCAGACCAATCTTGCTCCCGTCCCACCACACGCGGCAGACCTGCGACACATCCTTCTCCTACCGAAGGTCGTGATCCATCTAGCGCCCGACGGAACAGACAATCTTCGATTCTTTGCTAGTACTGTGGTCATCCTGGACATCGAGCATCCAGTTGCGACCGTACATACAGACGTCCTCACTCCCAAACCAGACAGCGTACGCCTTCCCGCTCACGTCGTCCACACTGCAAATACCACAAATCAAGCACGACTCACACCACTGAGGAATGTCGTTACCTCAACCGCCAACAGTCGGGGGAAGTGCCGCGCCCGTATCGGACCAATATCACGTAGAACCAGAAACCCAACTCCCCATCCGCCATGTAGGTCCCATAACATCCTCGGGTTTAGTCATTCTCGGCAGCAGTCATGACATACCAACGTCATTCTTCTTGGACACAGGATCTATAGTAAATCTCATCTCCGAAAATTCCTTACAAATTATTCATCGCCATCACAACCACGTCAGTTTCCTAGAACCACCAGACATTCTCCTATGTGGTGTCAACGGCTCAGAGTTTAAAGTTAAGGGAAGAGTCACCCTTGAAGTCAAACTCCACAGAGATTTGCCCCCTATCCCAATTGAATTTCATGTCACTAATGACTTGCAGTATCCCGCAGATGCCCTTATTGGTTTCTCCACCATGGCACAACACTCCATTGCATTATTACCTGCTTGTGGTAGTATAGACATTTCTGGATTCCAGGTTTACACTATGGAATGTCCCCGTCCTGTTCTTACGATCAAATCAGTCCTTCAATTACCTCTGTCCCTATCACTACCAAAAAGTCCAACCCAGCTCAAACCACCACTATCATCATCTGAGAATACAGAGATCATTCCTTTACTGACTGCGAGCAAGGACATAAATTCCTCAATGTCTCCTGATACATCATCTCAGCCTTTGAACATGGCTCTTACCTCCTCCCCCGACAACACTATCGCTGACTCAGACATGTCTCAGTTACCTACCTCACAGTCTGAATGATCTTCTCCAACACGCAGAGACGAAACGTGCAGTAACGAATACGTGCACAATTTTGTTACCACATGAGTTCACCAAAGTCTTTGTTTGTGTTGCCGGTGCGAAAGAAGGAGTGGATGTACTAACCCTACCTGAGACGTGTTGTGTGAATGGCTTGACTTATGAGTCAGCGTGGTGTACAGTCTTAGAGGACTGTTTATGCTACCTGTACTTGCTCAATGTCACAAATGCTCCACTAAAACTTAAAAGTGGTGTAAAGATTGGAGACTTCCTAGTATACCCAGCGGCCGTAAAGGTGTGCCAGGATTCCTCAATTCCTACTATTCAGACTGATGATAGTACGCCAATCGGTGTATGTGCTATTAACTCTACGGGATCTGCGCCGACATATTCACCCGATATGCTCTCACATCTCACTTGCACAGATTTCCCAGAAAATACGCCTCAACTCCTCGACCTTCTGACCTCGTACAGAAACGTGGTTGCCTTACCCGGTGAACTGATGGGTAGAACAGACCTTGTCAAACATACGATTGAACTACTACCAGGAACTCAGCCGATTTACATACCAGCGTATCGATTTCCTCACAGCCAGAGAAAGCAGACAGATCAAATGGTACAGAACATGTTAGACCAAGACATTATTGAACCCTCCGTCAGTCCATGGAATAGCCCACTTTTCTTAGTACCAAAGAAGGACGGCAACTTTAGACCAGCAGTCGACTATCGTAAGGTCAATTCTGTCACCGTTCCAGACCATTTCCCGTTACCTGTCCTCACTGATTTGCTAGAATCCCTTGGTGAAAATAACGTAGTCTTTTCATCTTTAGACCTCCTCAGCGGGTACTGGCAGGTCGAAATGGAAGAGTCCTCTCGCCCAGTTACAGCCTTTAGCACCCCTTCCGGACATTTTAAGTTTAAGAGACTCCCTTTTGGTCTGAGAAATGCTCCTTCCGTGTTCATGCGACTTATCCATTCAGTCTTCAGCGGTATGATGGGACACTCTTTTTGCTTACCTAGATGATATCATTATTGTGAGTAAATCCATCCCTGATCATTTTACCAAACTCCAGCAAATCTTTGAACGCCTCCAGCTCGCAGGCCTGAAAATCAATCTCAGTAAATGTGACTTCCTGCGAAAGAAAATCAAATTCCTAGGCCATGTCGTAGATGCACAAGGCATTCATACTAATGAGGATAAAACTAAGGCGATTATTAACTTCCCAGAACCCACCACTACCGAAGCTGTACTAAGTTTCCTGGGCCTCAGTGGCTATTATCGTCGCTACATACGGGATTATGCAAAGATTGCCGCTCCTCTGACCCACTTACTCAAGCAGAATGTGCCCTTTGTTTGGACTAACGACCAGTCACAGGCTTTCCAAAGCTAAAGACAGCTCTTGTAAATGCCCCTGTTCTAGCATTCCCTGATTATACCACACCCTTCCTTCTCTGCACAGACGCCTCAGGCACTGGACTTGGTGCCGTTTTGATGCAACTCGATGAAGCATCAAGGAAGCGCGTAATAGCGTATGATAGTCGCACCCTTTCAACCGCTGAACGTAACTACAGTGTCACAGATCTCGAAGCGCTAGCGGTAATCTGGTCCTTGAAACATTTCAGAGATATAGTCTACGGTTATCCAGTGCATATCCAAACAGACCACCTTCCACTATGTGATTTGTTCAAGAATCGCAACCTAACAGGTAGACTAGCTAGATGGTCTGTCATCATCCAGGACTTTAATCCCACTTTTCAGTATGTACCAGGCAAGTTGAATGTAGTTGCAGACGCACTCTCACGTCACGTAGCAGCAGCTATAACATCACTGCAGCCTGAAGTAACTGAAAACACTACACTAACGTCAGAAGTTGTTCGAAACTTTCAGCGCCAAGACCCCATGTGGTCCAAAGTCATTTATTTCCTAGAGTCTGGCGATGCCTCGACCTTACCTACTCTGCCAGTATCACTAGATGAGTTCATGCTAGATGATGATCTCTTGTACAGGAAAACACTGCTAACAGGCAAAGATAGGCCCAATCGTGAAGTACGCCAACTTGTTGTCCCCACTGCCCTGATACCAAAGGTTCTTCATATTGTTCATAATACTCCTCAAGCTTCCCATCCAGGTAAAGACCGATGCTTGCGCCAAGCACGTCTCAAATACTATTGGCCAACCATGCGCCGCGATATCAATGCCCACTGTGACTCTTGCCTCTCCTGCCACCGCCACAAAGGATCAACTGGCTTGCCAGCACCTCTCTTACAGTACCCAATCCCATCACGACCATGGGAAACTGTCTCAATCGATCTCTTAAAACTACCTCTCACAGAATCTGGCGCTGAGTACTTGTTCGTAGCGGTCGACCACTTCTCCCGCTACTGTGTCCTAGTACCCTTTCCGACAAGACTGCGAAGAGCGTTGCACGTGCCCTTGTAGATCACGTAATTTGCCCGTTCAGTACCCCTCATACCATTCTTACTGACAACAATAGCCTTCTAGATGAGATCTGTCGCCGCTTTCATATCAGTAAGTGCAATGTCGTGCCTAACCATCCGGCTACCAATGGTCATGTAGAACGCCACAACAGTAAAATCTTAGAGTGCCTCAGACATCTAGGCTCCCATAGTTCGTCCTGGGATGACTGGATTCCCCAAGTGGCATCCTCCATCAATAGTTCCATCAATGCATCCATTGCTAAATCTCCCTTCTTCGTCCTCTTTGGCTTTGACAAGGACCTCCCATACTCTCTCTTATCCTCAAAGCCAGAACCCATCTACAACATGGATGATTATGTTAAACTAAAATTGGCCAACTTCCAGACAATCCAGCAGTATGTCCAATCCACTTTGGCTTCCTCTCAGGAGGACATGCTGCAGCACCAACATAAGTCCGCCTCTCCTATCACTATCAGTGTAGGCGATCTTGTCTTTGCTCATTCCCATATGCGTTCCTCTAAGTTGGATGACAAATTTACAGGGCCCTACCACGTCCTCACTCAACAAGGCAACAAATTTCACCTCCAGGACCTGTCCACTAGGGACACCAGATGGGTCCACGTCGATGACTTAAAGTGAGCACCCCGTGGCCTCGTGTTGGAAGCGTCACTTACACAACCTCCTGCCCCCCCTTCCCCTCCTCCCATCCCTCAGTCTACCTTGTCTCCACCTATCCCTCAGTCTCCTTCCTCTCCACCTCCACCTGCTCATTCATCAATCAATCAATATCGGTCCAAACTGTGCTCTGCCCATCAACCTCGTCACGACCTCCCCCATTAACTCTACCCTGATTTTCTAGGTACGATGTTAGCTATCTCCCTGCTGGCAGTGCTGACCCTCCTGGGGTCTGGGTCAGGTCAGGACGATGGTGGAGTACGTCCCGGGGCCTTGGTCGGCTCGGGAGGAGAGATAATGCTTATCGAAGACGTAGCCTCTTTGCGCTACGATCTTGCGCCCCTGGCCAACGTAGCCATTGCCCTACCTGCCTATGCGCACCAGCTCCGCAGAATCAGGAACCATCTCACGGCCCTCATGGGGACACACAACCCGAATGAGTATCTCTATAACCTTTTCCTCCCACTCTCCTGGCAATTGCAATACATAAGTAACAGATTCACCGAGCTCAATGACACATTTTCCATTCAGACACCCGTGGGTCGTTCTCGTGTGAAACGAGGTCTCTTCGACTTCGGCGGTGAGATTCTGAGTGGCTTGTTTGACGTTGCTACAGCCCGTGACATTTCTGGCTTCAAATCTGATCTCACTCATTTAGCTTCAGCCCTAGAATCACAACGCCGAGTCATTAAAATCCAACACACTATGTTACAGAAGCTCACAACCCAACTCATTGAAGTCACGTCCACTCTAAACAATTTCACCGATATCTTACAACGCCACCTTTCAGATCTCAACGTTATCTCTCAGTTCTTCTACCTCAAACTCAACATGGATAATCTCCAACTAGCCATTGACTCTCTCTTGTCTCAAGTCTCTGCCTTGGTTCGTATCCTGGTCGATGCTATCAATGGACATGTCACTGCCGACTTAGTACCTGTCTCAGCTCTCCATTCTGTCCTGGAATGGGCTCACTCCACCTTCGGTCTCTCCCCAGTCCTCCCCTACTCCTCCCTTGAATATTATTATCCTGTTCTCAAAGCCACTCTTCTCACCACATACGTCGTCGTCCATATTCCTCTCCGTTCTGCCATAACCTTTAACCTTTTCCACATCATTCCCTTCCCTTTCCGCCTCAACAACTCCTAGTTACAGGTATCTGTTCCTTCAGAATATATCCTCCTGTCCCATGATCGTCTTTCCGTTGCCTTCCTTTCTTCCACAGACCTCCAGCAATGTTCCTCCCTTACTCCGACCTCTCGTCTCTGTGCTGCCCACCTTTTCGCTATCTTCCCTAGCAGTGCTACACCCTGTGAGTCTGCTTTAGTTCACAACCATTCCATCTACTCGGCCTGTTCTTTTGTCCCAGCTCCTGACCTCCCGGTCCACCATGCTCACCTCAACCATGTCCAGTACTTCTTCTTTGCTGTTCCCATCTCTGTCACAATCATGTGTCCTGGTTCTTCGGTTCGATCCGTCCCCGCTAGTGGTCTCTACAAAGCACCTGACTATTGTACCGTCAAATCAGAGTCCGTCATCACTTACGCCACTCGCTATCACCAGGCTGTTCGTAAACACTCCTATGACATCTTTCAACCAATCGACATGCCTTCAACCCTACCATCTGCCAACATTACCATCACCTCCCCTAACTTGCACATGCTCACCTTCCTCAATGACAGTGATTTCATTATGGATCAATTTTTTCTGGCCTTCAGCCGTTCATGGGTTCATCCAACAGTTGTGTTTCCCCCTGTGGTTATCGCTTTCATAGGTTTTCTACTCATCATCTGTGCAGTGCATTGTTGTGTCAGAAAAATGGAACGTCGACTCCAGGAAATCAGGGTCGCTACAGGCATAGTACGCCCTACACACGACGTAGAAACTCCCCGTACTTAGTGCCCTCACATTCAGTGCCTACCAATGCCATCTGACAATTAACCAACCTGTGAACAGAACTCTACCTACTAGAAAATGATGGTATTTCTTTAATGCATTACTGAGTGCCAGTGTATCCTACAGAAAACACACACACAAAAAAAATGAAGGAAGAACAACAATAGTACTCTCATATCTACTCCTTGTTTATCATGTATCAAACTATTATTGTGTAATTCCCATTATGTCTTAATCCTTGTATATCTTATATGTATATATCCTTCTAATTCCCTCCCCTCAACATGGCCATGTCTCCCCTACTGCCCCTGTATCATACTTATCCCTTGTACACACCTCCCGGTCCTGCCTTACTACTATAATCAAACACCATTTAACTCCCGGTGTCAGGAGACACCGTCTCAGCTACCCGGGGGAGTAGTGTACCCCCTCCACAATATGTCTACCCCCGATGTATATATGTCCCCCCACAATGCATACATGCCCCCACTAAACTTGCTAGGTCAGCACGCTTTCCCACGCCTGAAGACGGCGTTATTGCATCAGTTCATAGCAGGCAGCTGAGACGGGCAGACTATTTTACTGTGAGCTTGTAATAAACTCCTTACCTAGCTGTTTGTACACGGAGTTTCTATCACCAAAGTATTGCAAGTTACACATAGATGATTGACTTGGGTAAAATTTGTCTTCTGAACGTGGGAGCCGTGTAATGCCACAAATTTAGTATTCATGTATATGTTTAGAGGTACTGTAATTTCTAAGTTAGAGTGTAATCTGAATACTAGTCTATAAGGCTCCTGTTCTAAGTAGTAGTTCATGTGTTAATGATCGATATAGGGACAACTTTATTTTTATATGTATATATCTCTGTATCTATGCATAGGTAGTGTAACTGGGAGTGTTGAGCTATGGGAGTTCACTCATCTGGTAGGTAACGAATAACAGATGTGGGCAACATCCCCTTGCTTGTGGTGCGTCGTTGCTGGGCGCCAAGTTTAAACCTTAAACAGGATAATAATGGGTATGCAATTCTTTCCGTATCATTGTTGTGAAATGCTTACTAATGAAGCTGCTAGAACCCAAATATGTAAGATTAATAGTCAAAAAAGGCCAAAACAATGTAATTTGTGAGGACCAATAGTCCCGCTTGCCTTAGCCGTCACTAGATGGCATAAGCTACCCCAAACTCAGGGTGGGATGGCAGTAAATTCAGTATTTAACTGTAGTAAGGAATGAATCCCAAATTTTCCCCAATTCAATCAAAAGTCCTAACGTCATGTGTACTCTACTATATAAAAAGTGAAGAGAATTAAAACCCACCATATTGCAAAAACACAGTCTCATTTGACTAGCAGTAGCGTCCCTATGTGCCCAGCTAAGCTGCATTGGCTAACCAGACGTTGTGGGTAACAGACGTTGTTTCAGGTGAGCTGTACACATTCCTCCTTTCTCCCCCCTTGCTTGTTTTAATTCTTGCTTGTCATGAACAATATGAAGTAATGTTGTTAAAAGCTTAACGTAAAGATTGGCTAACCAGACGTTACGAGTAACAGACGTTGTTTCAGTCCACAGACACCGTGGCTTTGGGGTTTGCACGAGGCCATCATGTGAATTTGCCCATAGACTTGATGTACACACACACTTACACTACCCACAAATAGATTTATAACTGAATGTAGTAGCAATTGAATTATGAATCAATCAGGTGAACCTTTTTTTTGATAGTAGATAAGGTACAGAATTTTGGAAGTTAATGTGATCATGTAACGGAAAAGCGAATTTAACTCATCAACCGTTTTTTTCCTCTTCTTTTCTTAATAGGTTAGAAATATTGGGAGTGTTGAAGTGAATTTAGTGGTTGTAAGGATATGTAATTTTGAGTTGTTCCTGGAGGCTAAGCAAGCCCGAGTGATTATGAAGTATTAGTGAATTGTGTGATGAGTTTAGACTGGCCCGACGTAATAGTACATGAGTGAATATTTTTGGTTCGAGGCTATGCCAGCCCGAAAAGACAGTCCATGTCATTGAATGTCCCAGTCTTGAGGCTATTGACGAGCCCAAGAATAACCGATAATCGAGAATGAAATGCGATGAACTCAGGAGTCATTGTTAAATATTCAAATTGTTTCGCTTGGAAACAGTACTGTATTACTATCGGCCAAACCAGTACTTAATTTACAACTCTTTTCATATTATTAAAGGTCATGTAATTAAAAAAAAAAAATGTCTGTTGTTTAACAAGTATAGATTTATTAAAGTAAAGTATATGCAATTTTGATATCCAACCAAGGGAATTTTGTCCCCTCACGCATGACTCATTCCCCTTCCAGTTCAAGATTCCTCCGCTTTGGGAACGACTAACATACGTGGTACTAACTTATTCTTGACTCGGCTAAAAATACAAACGCTACTAAAAATATCCTTTATGCAATTAACTTTTATCATTCAAAGGCGAAGTTACTCCCCCCCCCCTTTGTTTTTTTTTTCTTAGGTGAATACTTTATCAGTCACTGAGGGGAGACTAAGTTGAGTACCCTTTGTATTATCAACAAGTAAGTTAAACAGAACAAACCTGATAAATAATGACGGGATAAAATTTCTCATCGTTACACTGATGAACAATGGTGGGATAAAAAAAATCCTGGCGTTACACATGGTGGGCAGCCCTCAGGGTCCTACCCTGTCTAAAGCCTGATCCTGATGGAGGTCAGCCACTGCGCACAATATAAATTTTGTAGGCATTTCTGGTTGTCAGAAAACACATTCCCTGAATGTTACATCCTCCTCCTCCTCAATCCTGGAGGAATACCCTGCTTCACCTACCCTATGGTGTGGAAAAAAGATACCATTTTATTGAAGAAATTAATCCCTCGACTGTGATGACATAATATTATAGTTCAATCTTGCTACCATCAAACAGTGGTTATAATCATACATAGACTTTCTAGTAGTGAAGGGGTATTTGAAGAATATCTCTAGTCTCATCCAGACAGAAAGTCTCCTAAGCTGAAAAAAAAAAAAAAAACTCAAGATAGCAAAAACAAAATATGCAATATGCGATAGTCCTTACCATTGCATATGTCCAGGACCTGGTAGAACACATGATCCAGCGTGACCCATTGAGCTGCAGGTGTGGCAGAGTACCGGGAAAGGGAACGTGGCCTTACCTTCCCCCACCACTTCTACACCTTCCTTTGGCCATTCCTCAAGCAGTTTGCCGTCACGCCCATCATGCCACACGACGACAAGATCAAACAGTGCGTGTGCTGTGATTTTCTTGTTGTTATGGCCCCAGGCTCATGAACCCAGGTGTATGCTGGCTGAGGTTTTTTTTTTTTTATGTGTCCGACTCTGGGCATAGGCTTCATAGCCTGCTATCAAGGCCCAGCAGTCCTCCTACATACCACACACCTCTACATGTCACCACTTCGGCGCTAACACCCACCGTCCATATTGAATACATGCTAGGGCTGTCTCATGCAGGACTGGTGTGTTGGTATTAGCGGGGGTTACTGTTGAGTCCACCATCCTTCATTCATGAGATTATGGAGGGAGTTAAGGAGCATTTGTATAACTGTACACGGGATATTTAGTATCTAAGGATGTATGGTTCATTATTTGAAGAGGTTATTGTACTGCCAGTCTGTGTAATTAAAGTCTAATGTTGTTTATAACAGCTCTATAAATCTGTACATTATGTTTGTATTTTTTTAGTGTCTTGCTTCTTTGGTTTACTTTTTATTGTGCTAGTGAAGGACACCATCACACTGTGGTACCAATGAAACTTGATGGTTCTGCTGATTGGTTATACAAATGTTGTGCATCTCCCTCCCAATATCCTGAAAGGAGGATAGTGGACTGCAAGAAAAGGGATTTAATCTGCAGTTCACAAGGTTTACATCCAGTTGAGGCTGGAACAGCAGCAGCAACAACAAAAACTATTTTTTTTTTTTACACTACAACCAGATGTGTCTTATGAAGAATATAATTCTGAAGGGTGGTTGGGGTTCATTTTGCTCACGCAGTGCCACTTAGGGGCAAGCACTGGCTTAAAAATTCAGTTAAACACACACCTTAAATGTCTGGAATGAGTAGGCTGGCCCCAAGTCTCTTTACTTCTGAGAGGGCAGTAAAGGATTGGAAGATGGTTGGATAGTTTTAAGGTGTTTATGGGCATTATGTTGTATATTGAGGGTATATCTTCACTCTGTTTAACCCTTCAACCTGGTGATATAGTATTTATTTTATTCGTGCTACCCTCAAGTGATTGTACAATATTTAGACTGTGAGAAACTTTTCAGTCTGGAGAGGTTTACTCCCTGAGTCTGGGAATGTCTTTTTCATTTATTCTTCTCATCTCTAGGTTATTTTATCCAGCTGAGGATATTTTTTTTTCAAACTTGGCAGGTGAGGTACAACCTTAATAAACCCTGTCAGTATGAGAGGCCTGTACTGAGTTGCACAGTATTGTCTGGTAGCAGCTACAATAAACTTAAAAGCTTTGTTGTGGAAATTCAGGAGTTTAAATGCAACCATTTGTCCATTACAGGTCTCTCCTAAGCTCGGTACATTCATCTGGTGGAAGCAAGAATATCATCATCATCATCCGGACCTCCATTATCAGCATCAGAATTAGGAGTTTTAAGCACCGGTAATGCCCTTTTGAGTTTCAGAATAAAAGGCAGCTTAACAGATATTCTTGTTGCCTTGGGAGCTGAGACAGCGGCTTCTGTGAAAGGGAAGGATGAAGATGAAATGGAGAAAAATGATGAAGAGAAACCGGAGAAGAAATGCGAGGCACTGATCATTATTGCCTCTCTCATCATTTCATCATTAAAGTAAGACATTTGTTAGGACTGAACAGTATGAAGCATGTAAGTGTGGATGTTTGTGCCTGTTAGATGGCGTCAGTGTTTGGGGGCTTGAATGGTGAGTGAATAAGAGTTTTGTTAGTTCTCCTGTAAAATTTTTCATGCCCTCTGAACCCTACCACATCCTATCCTTAGGTGGGAAAAGAGGTCTGGATGATGATGATGATGATGGCCAAGGGAGTGAATTAGTTGGATGAATTATAAATTGTGTGAATGAGCATCAGGCCTATTTCACTTGCCATGTTGCCAGCAGTTTTCCCTCATTCATGGTTTCTGTTTCCCTGTTTGCTGGACCCTGCCTCACCCTGTCCTTGGGTGGGAAAAAAAATATCATAATGATGGTGATGATGATGTGCTCTCTCCGTGGATGATGTTAAATGATTACGTGGGTCATTTCACTGGGCATGCTGTTTATATTTGTATTTTTATCCTTACACTCAACATGTGTTTGGAGTGGAAAGATGATGATGATGATGTTAATGATGAGGATGAATGTGCTGTTTTCTCCATCATTCACTTCAGTTTCATTTTGTTTCAGTAGTTATTGAAAGTCTTTGTAGGCCACATGTTTGCACGTATTAGACTTATTTACCTAATGGTATCTCTTCATGCTACGTTATTTCTGGCAGTTTCTCATTTCAGTCCATTAACCCTAAAGTTATTTTGTAGGACCTTATCCCAAATCTTCTTAGGCCTACTACTTGGTGCCCTACCCACCACATTCTCATAGATCTTTTCACTCAGTTTTCATACGCCATTCTTTTCACAAATCCAAACCATCTCAGTCTTTCCCTGTGCATCACATCACATCAGTGCCTTCAATTTACAGTTGATCTCCCACCTTTTTTTTTTTTTTTTTTTTTTTTTGCCAGGGCTCAACATTTCACACCAGCAAAACTTGATGCTCTGGAACTGCCGGGGAAAGTCTCCGAGTATGTCCCAGATGAAATAATTCTGGACAGGATTCTGCCATATGTGGTGAGTATTAGTGGATGTGTGAGACAGTCTGAAGCTGGGAGGAGGCATGGAAGGCTAAGAAGATGGTGGATGGATATGGTAAATGAGTATGTGAAGAAGCAAGGTATGGAAGTTGATGAAGCTAGGAGAGTGACAGGATGAATTATGTACCAAAGAGCTTATGGCAAGGTCGTGGCACTCCTCGTTTAACTTAATAGTTGATGGATTGACTAGCTCTTGAGATGTACGTCAAACGTCTGAAAAATGCCGGATTTATATATGCACCTGCTTAAGCTTGTGAGGTGAAACCAAAACCTGGGGGTTTGAATTATGTGCAAATGCTGTTGATAATTCTTCCACTTTCATACTTTCCCTTTCCTTGTTTTCAGGATCCTACCTCACACTATCATTGGCGGGATTAAAGGGTTCTTACTTGTTGTCTTGATTCTACTTACCCCATAGTTTGATGAAAAAAAGGGGGGGGGGGAGAAGGGGTCATAATGATGCCAGTTATATTGGTGATGATGAGTAGAATGGACAGATTCTGGAAGTAGAAAAAAAAGAAAAGGAAATGAATCATTATATTTTCATAATTAGACAGTTATATACTGTTCTTAGGTGGGAAAAAAATGGTGATGATGGTGGTGATAATTTCATTTTCAGTTCCATCTGCTTCATGACAAGGAACCGCATGTGCGAGTGTGTTCCATCCACACCCTGACCCATTGCCTCAGCCTGATGTCCACTGTCCCACGCTCTGATGCAAACATCTTCCCAGAGTACGTACTGCCTGGTTTGGCCGATGTGAGTATAGTTGGTTTGTTTTTATCGGACAAAACTGCCATTCCCACAGCTTGAAATATAAGTCATCAGTCAGTCAGTTCAGTCAGTGCAAATGATGCCATGCTCCCTTTCAAGGAATCCTCATAATGTGGTTGGTCATGACTCAGCTGATGTTTTCTCCGGACTTCAACCTGAACCAAGTGCTAAAACTAGCTGATTACTTTCTCACATCTGCTGGAAATTGTTTTGAAAAAAGAAATGTAAGCGCTAACTATTTCTCAACACTGAAATTTTTTTTAACTTCTTCAGTCTGAGGTGTGTGTCTCACAGTGTCTTATTTCAAATGACGTTGGAGACGTAACATATTATCCATAGTAATGTCCTGCTCATTGCAACAAAATACTTCCTTTGTTATTTATAATATTTTATTATTAACATTAGTTTCAATCAGTTGCATTTATACAAGATGATACTGAGATGTAACGTACTGAGTAAATTGCCAAGGAAAAGTAGTTGCAAAATCTCCATACCTGCTGAGGTGATGAGCTTTAATTTCTTCACTGTGATTGTGTCTGTTTAATTTTGTTAATACTGCTGCATGACTGTATTCTGTGGAAGGTCGGTAAAATTTGCATTAATGAACTTCAAATCATGAGACTTCCTTGCCTCAGCCTGGGTTCAAACTTGGATCATTTTGGACAAAAGACAGCTTCTCTAACCACTCAGTCCCCACCTAATGGGATGATTGTTCATTACTGACTATTGACTTGGACAGAAATGATGAGGTCTTCTAAGTCAGTGGCACCTCTCACAAGATGCTGATGCCAAGCAAAGGCTAACAGACCCCCCCCCCCCAGCACCTTAAACTGGCCCAGATTTTCAATATTTTGTAGCTCATTTTGCATACAGGTAACTCACTGGCAAAATAAGATAATACTTTGACTCTGCATCCTTTCCATAGTGCCATAATGTGGCCAGCATCATGTAGTGTTAGACTGTTGCTACAACTCGGCAATCACAATGGAGAGATGGCAGTTTTAGGCCACCGGTAAATTGGAGTAAATAAGGAGTACAGTATTGCATAGTCTTTGGTAAACTACAGGCAGTCATTATCAGTCATGGATTCGATCTAGACTTTAGTATCACCAGTTTTTCATACAGTTGGTGCTGTAATATGGAGGCTGGTTCTGTCATATGGGTGAAAGTGACAAAACAGTGTTAGAGGCAGCAGTGCTTCTTTAACCCCTTCAGTATGGGTACATGTTTATGGATTAGTTTTACTACCTTGCCACAGTTCTATTTAGCTTAGAGGAGACTTGTAATACTGAAAGAGTTACTGAAGGTTTTATCTAAATTTTGCTTGGTAAGTTGATCCAAAACTGAGAAAATTTTCTTAATGTAGCAAGAATGCAACAGAAAACCTCATCATAGTGAAGGGATTAATATAGTGCTTTTTCCTTCCCCCCCCCCTAGAAAAAAAAAAAAACAATAATTAGGACTTACTGCATTTGGTGCTTTGCCTTCTTCATCTCTCTCTCTCTCTCTCTCTCTCTCTCTCTCTCTCTCTTTCTCTTTTGCATCCACTAGACAGTTCTGTTCATTGTGTGGGAGACCTCTCTTGTTGAAGGAGTTATTGAACATAGTATCCCCATTTCAAAAAGCCAATGTTAGATCATATGGTGGAAGTAAGGATACCTATAAAATGTAAAAGATACACTTGTTTAGATTATGTTAATGGTGGCTTCATTATACCAGACCACTCTGTCAACAGATTCCTCATGATGAAGCGGCCATAGTACGACAGGCGTACGCAGAAAATATCGCAACTATAGCAGAAGCAGCTCTCAGGTGAGATAATGAGCTATTATGATGGTGTAGGACTTGGCTAAGTAAGTTCATTTAACATTTAACACACATATAAGTTGTCTCTTTGAGAAATAATGGTACATTAGCCATTTGGAGCAAGCAGAGAATGAGACTTGTTAAGAGTTTTTATATGAGTGAGATGAAAAAGAGAGAGGAGAGGGAGATCAAAGATGAGGTGGAAGGGAGTAGTGGAGAGATGTATGGTGAAAGTGGTATGGAATGGATAGAGAGGGATGCCTGATGGCAAAAGACAGACCTTCCATACATGGAGACATTTTGTCTGTGAATACAGTACCTCCTTCAGGATAAAGGTATCTGGCTGTTAGTTGATAGTAGACAGCAGAAACTGCTGTACTCTAAATATTCAACTTAAAGCCTCTTCTATTTGTGAGGATCCGTTTCAGATCACAGATCACACCACAGATCCACTGTCAGACGATGTTCTTTTTAGGCCGTCGAATCCGGATCCTGTGATCTGTCGGCCATGACTCAGCAGAATCAGTGATCTTCTGTGAACCCACCTCCAGACGTGGATCGAGTTGGATCATCAACAACATCTCCGAACACCTCCAAGAATTATTTCCAGTTTCTCTGCCACTGAGAGTATTTTTCCCTTCAACAATGGCGTCAGCTGAAGGAGATACATGGCAAGTGCTGAAATATGTATTTATCTGATAAGTTTGGGGCTAATATCAAGTGTGGATATGGTGAAATGTGATAAACGGTCAGGGCAACACTCCAATGTGGGACTGGTACGGAAATTCTAGGAGGAAATGTGAATTGTGCTTAAAAACTGAATCAATTTATGTTTTAAGATTCCCCTAAAAACGGAAACTAAAATAATACCATAATAGTGAAATATTTACCCCCGGAAAGCTGGGGCTAACATATGCCTCCAAGATGATTAATATTTAAGGAGGGTCTATCTATCTATCTATTGCCAGACGCCTCAATCCCGTTTGGGGTGGCCACAAACAAATCGCCTCCAAGTCGCCCTGTCCCCCGCCATTTCACTGCCCTGCTCCCAACTCAAGCCCCCCTCTCTCATATACCTCTCCACCCCATCCCTCCATCTCATCCTTGGCCTCCCCCTCCCTCTTTCCCCCTCCACCTCACTCATATACACTCTCTTCATCAGTCTTTCACCCTCCATCCTCTCCACATGGCCAAACCACCTCAGTGTATTCCTCATAACGCTTCCTATCACATCCACATCCACACCACAACGTTCCTTTATATCCTCATTCGTCAGCCTGTCTCTCCACGTGACTCCACAGGCTCCTCTTAAATAACTCATTTCCACTGCTCTCACTCTTGACTTGTGTCCTTCCAACATTGTCCAAGCTTCACTTCCGCACGTTAGAGTTGGTATCACAATACTGTCATGTAGTAACTTTTTCACTTCCATGTTCACTTCCCTGTTTCTTATCACTGCTTTCAAGGAACCAGCAACCTTTCTTCCCTGCTGTACCCTTTCAAGCACTTCACCCTCCAAACCTCCATCCTTACTCATCACTCTACCCAAATACTTAAACGTACTCACATTTGGTACAAATGTGAGTACACAAAGGGTACTTTTTCTTATAATATTGTACATTGATTTATTGTTATATATAGAAAAGTAATCCTAGTCTAAGAGAACCAAGATTACAAAATTGTGGGAATACATAAATTTTGGTGTTTTATCATCTTTGATGATACATGTGGCCATCTTACTATGTGCTATTTTTCCCCTTACAGCCACTGTTGAACATCTTTATTCTTAACTAAATATTTTGGGGTATATAAGTGTGTTTTACTTGTGTACCAACAGATATGGTAACCTTTTAGGGGGCATGACTAGCTTAAATAGCATTTTTTCGTCCACATCCTTTGTTGAGCAT
This sequence comes from Coenobita brevimanus, assembly GCF_032717465.1. NCBI lineage: Eukaryota > Metazoa > Arthropoda > Malacostraca > Decapoda > Coenobitidae > Coenobita > Coenobita brevimanus. Next base: position 4,915,400 of record NC_137036.1, on the reverse strand, counting down.
CTTTCACCTCGCCAAACATTATTTACAATAATTTTTTATACTTGATATGCTACAAGTAGTCCTATTTCAGTATTATAATACCAAAACCCACAGTACAACACAAGTTTGTGGTACTGTCTCCATATACACATTTTTCCCTTTGTAGTCGTTTGAAATGAAAGCAAACAGAAATTCATCCATTTGTTATATACATGTGTAGTACACAATAATCCTACCGATTTTCATTTATGAAAAAATATTGACAGTAACATTCAGTACTGCATAAGGGACTTACCACTCAATATTTTCAAGCTTTCCAGCATAAATGATATTGGTGGAAATATTTACTACTCTTCGTGTGGATGGATGAACCTTACCTTTCAGATTAATGGACAGGTTTGGTTTAAGAACGTCAAAGTCTGTTTAAAAGGATGCTAAGATTGGGTGATCTTACTGTTATTTAACTTAGTTTAAGGTTGTACAACTGTACAAAAAAGTATCGTTACTCAGGGGTCCGATAGATTCGTAACGAACACTACCATGGCTGCTGTTTCCGAAGGGTTGATACATTCATACTGACGCATTTATTACCTCCAACACAGGAAATGCCTCTTGTATCCCATGCATAACCAACATTGTTGAATATGCAGCGGTACAAAAAGTTTCCTATCCCCCTGCCTGTTTTTCCTAAACCATCGACGTTTTTCATGTTGTTTAGCACAACGATACTTTTTTGTACAGTTGTACATACACCAAAGACCACATTTGACCTAGGTATGCAAAACTGATATTAATGATAGCCTTTTTCCTCATTGTAAATGCTCTCTTCAGTCATACAGGTTCACCTGTGGGCACTGTAAGATGAGGTTCAGTAATGCACATGATGCCATAACTCATCAAGATGTGCATCCTTATATTATTGAAGTACAGCCACCACCATCACCAGATGAGCAACCAGTGATTGTAGAACAACCAGCAGGAGAGATTGTTGAAGGTACGTTGCTGCCAGATTATCACAGAATATTCATGTACAGTGCTGTTTTGTCAGAAGATGCCTGTTCTACAGTTTTCACTCATTCCTCTTCATTATTTTCTATAATTTATATTTATTTTTGCATTATTATTTACTATTATTTTCTGTTGTCATCATAACTGAAAGTAAGAATGTACTCATATTAAAAAATTTGTTGCCAAATTCTCTTCCTCAATTACAGTACATATTATTTCCCTTAGATTTACCAGATGAGAGCCAGCATTCTACAGGAGGTGAACGAGACAGGATGTGGCAGCCTGTTGTAGTTGACAGTTTTTTATTATTAATTAAGGACAATTACCATCTAATTCAAGGTAAGGTTACCAAAAAGAAACAAGTATGGGAGTCCATTGCCAATCAGATAAGTAGGAAGGTATGACATCTGGGACAGGTAACTTTTTTTTTTTTTTTTTGTATGGTAATGAGGGAAAGGGACTGAGTGTTACTTATAATGAGCTGGAGGAATTGGGTGGAGAGCTATATGACGGAGGGTGTGTGTGAGTGAGCTGGAGGAAAATGAACAGTGGATGACTCTTGTTTTTTATTGCCATCCACCTGGTCTAAGAGGTCTAATGTTTAGAACATTTCAGTTAGAACACAGGCCTGAGAGGAGCCAGGAATCCAGGGGCTTGAGTGTTGATTGAATGCATTTGTAGCCTATTTCAGTGGGCATATTGTTGATTAGTTCTACTGTTGTATTCTTTCCCAGCTTTCTGTACCCAGCCTCAGTGCCACTTGCAGGTGGGAAAAAAAGGCAAAGTGAAGATGAGGATGCGGATGATCTTCAGATAATTTTATCTTTCTTACCCAGACCAACACCAGGTGGGGAGTCTTCTTAGTTCTGAAGATTAGCCTCTTCAAGCCTTTGTATTGTTTATTTCATTTTTGCTGTCTGTAGGAGAATATAAGAGAGTATGGAACAGAGGGTGCAAGGATTGTATGGGTGATGATGAAAGTAGGTATACAAACAAGGGCGATTGTATGTGTGTATGCTTCAACAGAGGATCGAGTGGCATGAGTGAAAGATGAGTTTTGGGCGAGAGTAGAAGCATGTATGACAAATTTGAGAGGAGCGAGAGAGTGCTTTTGATTGGAGACATGAATGGCAAAGTTGGGAATGTACGAGTGGATGGAGTGGTTGGTCAGTAGGGTGTGCCAGCTGACGTAGATGGGAATGGTAGTGCTTTGGTGGATATCTGTGCTGGAAAGGGGTTGGCAGTAGCCAACACATACTTTCAGCATAAGATGATCCACCGGTATACATGGAGAGTAATGAGGAGGATGGATGGTGAACTTGTTGAACGAAAGGCAATGATAGACTACGTGTGTGTGGATGAGCGAATGAGAAGACAAGTGTTGGATGCAAGAGTGTGGAGAGGGTGGGGGAATGGAGTCTCGGACCATCACTTAGTGATGGCCAAGGTAAAGTTGCAAAGAAAATGGTTGAGGAGACGAAGGGGAAGACAGAAGGAAACAGCTCCTGTGAGAAGAGTGGAGAATTTGCAAGATAGTGAGAAAATGACAGAGTATAAGAACATAGTGGAAGAAAGATTGGGAAGGTATGAGCTAGAGCAGATGGAAGGGGTGGAAGACGTATGTAAGATATTCACGGAAGAGATAGGCACAGCGTGTGAGGTGGTTTGTGGAGTGAGGAGGAGATGCAAGAGTGTGCAAGGGACAGCATGGTGGAATGATGAGGTGAAACGAGCTGTGGAACAAAAGAAGAAGGCATATGGTGAATGGTTAGCGAGTAGAGGTAGGGGAGAAGATGAGAGAGAGAAGAGAGAGGTATATGTGAGCAGGAGAAGGGAGGTGAAGAGACTGGTGAAGGAGAGTAAGAAGAAAGTGGATGAAGAGTTTGGGAGGAATCTGAGTGTGAAATGGAGGGAGAGTAAGAAATTGTTTTGGAAGGAGGTAAAGAAAGTAAGGTAGTGTGAAAGAGGAAATAGTAGGGGAGTGAAAGATAGGAATAATAGATTGTTGGTGGAGAAGAGAGAGAAATTGAGGAGATGGAAGGAGCACTTTGAGGATTTGTTGAATGTAGAGAGTGAGAGCAGAGCGAGTATAAGTGGTTGGGGAATGGCTGGGAGAAGAGATGAGAGGAGGGAGGAAGAGATCAGTAGGACTGAAGTGGTGGAAGCAATGAAGAAGATCAAGTTGGGAAAGGTCCCAGGAATTGATGAAGTGTGTGGTGAAATGCTTAGGTATGGGGGTGAGATTGTTGTGGAGTGGATATGGAAGTTGTGTAGATTTGCTTGGGAAGAGGGAAGGGTTCCAGAGGACTGGAAATCAGGTATAATTGTTCCTTTATATAAAGGAAAAGGGGAGAGAGAAGTATGTGGTAACTATAGGGGTATTGGCCTTCTTAGTGTGACTGGTAAAATATATGGTAGAATACTCGTTGATAGTGTTAGGCATATGACAGAGGAGCTAGTTGGAGAAAAACAAGGGGGATTTAGGAAGGGAAAAGGGTGTGTAGATCAGATATTTGTTCTAAGATGTTTAGTGGAGAAGTATCTAGAGAAGGGAAAGAAAGTGTATGCTGCCTTCATGGACTTGGAGAAAGCTTATGACAGAATAGATAGGCAAGGTATGTGGAAAGTATTAAGAATATATGGAGTGGAGGGGAAATTGTTGAGTGCTGTGAAGAGTATGTACGAAGGAACTAGGGCTACGGTACGAGTGGATGGTGAGCTGAGTGAGTTCACACGGGGTTGTGTGATGTCTCCATGGCTGTTTAATATATACGTGGATGGGGTTGTTAAAGGAGGTGCAGGGTAGGGCAGTGGATGTGGGGGTGGCTCTAATGAATGAGGGTGACATTTGGAAGATTCCGGTGTTGCTGTTTGCTGATGATACAGTATTGTTGAGTGAAGATGAATGGGAGTTGCAAGGTTTGGTGAATGAATTTGGGACAGTGTGTAGGAGGAGGAATCTGAAAGTTAATGTAAATAAAAGTAAAGTTATGGTGTTTGAGAGGAATGAAGTCACAGAATGTACAGTGAGGTTGGATGGTGAGGATATGGAGAGTGTGAGTGCATTCAAATACTTGGGTAGTGTGATGAGTAAGGATGGAACTTTGTGGGATGAAGTGCGTGAAAGGGTACAGCAGGGAAGGAAGGTTGTTGGTTCACTGAAAGTAGTGATTAGAAATAGGAAAGTGAGTATGGAAGTTAAGAAGTCACTGCATGATAGTATTGTGATCCCTACCCTGACGTATGGAAGCGAGGCGTGGACCTTGCAAGAGGGGAACAAGTCAAGAGTGAGAGCAGTGGAAATGAGTTACTTGAGAGGAGCATGTGGAGTGACATGGAGGGACAGGTTGACGAATGAAGAAGGGAAGGAACGTTGTGGGGTGGATGTGGATGTGGTTGAGAAGATTAGGAGAAATACACTGAGATGGTTTGTACATGTGGAGAGAATGGAGAATGAAAGACTGATAAGAGGGTGTATGTAGGTGAGGTGGAGGGAGGGAGAGGGAGGGGTAGACCGAGGATGAGGTGGAGGGATGGAGTTGAGAGGTATATGAGGGAGGGAGGGTGAGTTGGGGGAGGGTAGTCAAATGGTGGGTGACAGAGCGACTTGGAGGCGTATTGTCTGCGGCCACCCTTTGCGGGATTAGGGCGTCGGGCTATAGATAGAAGATAGATAGATGATTTTATTTATCACCCACTCTTTTGATAAGGCGCTGTCTGCGTCTTCCTTCCCCCTTCTCGTTCTGTCTTTTGTTTGGCCTCCATTCTACCTCTCCCCTTCTTTGCTGTCACTTTTTATTATTTTTTTTTTCCTCTCCACTTCAGGTGGCTGTATACTGAGTGACATGTCTAATGGTTTTCTTAAACCCAGGAAACTATTTACGACTCTGTGTGATAACCATGTAACCACATAACTGGGTGAAGTGCAGCCTGTTGTTGAGTCCCTGTTAACTGGATGCGGAGGCAAATGTGGCACCCATCCAGGAACCAATCCTCCACACTTTGGCCCATTTGTCACTGTGACAAGGCATTGTTAGTCACAAGGTAACATTGGTTCACTTCATGGGACACCATTGCAGGGACAGTTGTTTGCCTGTGGTTTGTGGGTCTGCTTGGACAGGCAGACTGGGGTTGATCAACATGAACGACAGCAACCCAGCTTAGGAGAAACTCTAACTTTTAGAGAGGTATTTCTTAATTTGAAATAATTAATCTAGAGGGAAGAAGAATAAATTGAAAAATATGTAATCAGAGTGAAGGGTTACAGTGCTAAATATGGTTGGAATGATGGTGATGATAACGATTTTCATTCTTAAAGGTGTGTGTTCTCTCCAGCTTGCGTCCTCCCATTGTACGTGAGGTTTATGATGCACTGGTGAAGAGCAGTGATGTGGGTCAGGTGTTGTCACTGCTACAGGAGGCCCACAGGCAACAAGTCCCCCTCAACCAGCTACCATCCACCGTGTCCCACCTTGACCACCCCACCAGGAATGTAAGTTGAAGCAGTGTTCTCATGGAGTGTGGAAGCTCCTTTTGTCAGTAGGTGTACTGTATGTGTGAGCATTAGGTGTAGGTCATTTGCACGCCTTGTTGTGGAAGGCATTCATTATGGAGAAGTTAGAAATGATGTAGAGCCATAGCATTATTTTTCTGTCACTGAGGTACATGAAATAAGCTGCAAAGAATGAAAATCTGGGCCAGATTAAGGTGGAAAGAAATGCAGTGTTGTTCTGCTGTGTGATTTTTTGGTATGAAGTGTAGCAAAAGATTAAATGCAAATTTAGTTTTAAGGATTAGCATATTCCTTCCAGTAAAATGTAAATATATTTCTTGGCAACATTTCTGTTTCCTTTATTATAATTAGACTGTTATATCAGATTGTTACTTAACCCACTCGTATATTTCCTGAGGCCTTAAACAATTTCAGCAGTCAATTCACACACACTCACTGCCTTCCCCAATTGCATCCTGCCTATTTCCTTGCCCATTGTAGCAGCATCAAAGGCCAATGACCAAACATTGGATCAACTGACTCCAGACCTCTTCCAAACTCATTCAGCAAACAGTTATAGTTCTTTCTCCAGGTGTCTTTAATATCCTATCTGTCCACCACTGTTGGTTCCTTTCCTTCATAAAAGTTTTTGTGATAAGAACTAATACGTAATGTAAACTTCCTCTTCTTGTTGATTTTGGTTCATAATGTGAAACTCATCAGTGTTACATTCATCACCATTTGTCACCTTTTTAGTTATCCCAACTAAACAGGATCCAGGAGAGAAAAGAGTACTGAAGTAGGAAAAGTTTTATCAGTAGAGTGCCCAGTTATGTGTTCTTTATATCTGGTACTTTAGCCATATCCATTGTATGGCCATACCGTCCAAGCATACATACACGTCTTTTGATCAACATGCTATCTTGCCACTCGTTGATGCTCTCAGTATTTTCATCTGGTATAGGAGATGGACGCCAGGTGGTGATAATGTTGTACTTGGTTAATCCCATATATAAATGTACCTCCACTCCTTCCTTATCCTCAGAAATGAGGATGGTGGACTGCAGGAGAAAGGCAGCTTCTGGCTGCAGTCCACGAGGTTCAAATGTAGATGAGCCTGTGTCCACAACAACAGCAGTAGCAGCATGTGTGTACTCACTTGCCATGCTTCTTAGTCATGCCATTTCACTAATAAAAGTAAGGACAAAGGAAATATAGCTCACTTCACATTACTGGTCCTTTATTGTGTACATATTTTAAAAATGAAATGAGTTAATAACCAAGTAATCAGAGATACTGTAATAATCTAAGGTGGAAAAAAAAAAATGCCGATCCTTTCGTACTAGGACTAGACTACCCTAATCCAAATAAAATAGCATTTATATGAGAGAAATTACATTAAATTAAACAGCTTTATTCCATGCATAACAAATCTCCAAGCTATCATAGCTGTACTTGGTGAGGTCATCAGGCAGAGGTAAAGTTGTAGGTTTCAAAAAATGTATGGCTATAAACACACTACCAGGTAGTTGTTACCTCTCAAGGTTTCACACTAGGTATAATAATATGACATTCAACCCAACAAGTCAAAGATGTAACCAAATACTGTATCTTGCATCTACCCAGTTTATGGTCATTCTTTCCATAGCCAGAAATAGATCTCTGGTCCTTTAGAGAAAGGTGTGGTATGACCTTCAAATATGACACCATTCTGTTTCACTCTAAATGAATGGAGAGTGAGTACCAGCGGTCATTGACACAGACAGTGATGGTGGCTGTATGAACAGGGGTTAAGGTAAGAGGAGGCTGAAAGGTCAGGTGGGGCAACACAGCTGTGTTGGTTTGTATGGTCTCACCAGTGGCATCTGACACCATGGCAGTGAAGCTAAATGCACTCACACTCCTGCACACAATTTTATGCACTACCACACACCTGCTCACCCTCAGTTTTGAGAAAAGTACCTGAGGGTTATGCTGTTTCACCATGACAGTGGTGCCTGGATCATGCTGCATGGCTGGCAGCAGCACACAGCACATGCAGTCTGGATCAAACTCCTCCTTTTTGTTTTTGCGGGGCAGCATACCTGAAGTGTGCAATGTAATATTGATGATGATGGTAATCATCATCATCACCTCGACCTCCTTTCCAACCCTAGTGCAGGTAGGGTGAGGAGTAGCAACGTTCAGACAGCCAAAATTTGCCCAATTCAATGGACCATGCTTCCATTCACTCATCATTCAAGACCCTGAAATCCTGACTCCAGACAGGCCAAAAATATTTCACCACGTTCTGTAGCCTCACGTATACGTATCTGATAAAGCCAGTCTGAATGCTGTCACGTTAAAAAGGGGTGCCAAATCCCTGGTTATGCACTTCACACAAAATTAATCCTGTCAGCTCCATCCCTTGCTAGTCCCTTAGCCTCACCAACTTCCATACCTCTCTTCCTCACACACTAATCCACCATATCCCTCCACCTTCTTCTTGGCCTACCTCACCAACTCCCTCCTCCATATTAGCTCAGATATACCTTTTTCACCACTCTATTGTTATCCATTCTCTCCAGATGACCATACTATCTCAGTACACTTTCTTTGATTCTGGTGTTCACTGACTTCCTCACTCCACACATTTCACGAATCGCATTATTCCGTATCCCATCCACTCTCTGTACTCCACATACATTCTTCAGTAGTCCCATCTCCACTGCTGTTACTCTTGACTTTTTATTTTCATGCCACACCATAGTGTCATATCCGTATGTTAAAGTTGGCACTAAAACTCCATGTAAACCTTGTACAGTTGCAAGACTCAAGCCTCTGTTTCTTATCAAGGCCTTTATAGCACCAGCTACTTTTCTTCTTTGTGTGAATCTACTTTCACTTCTACTACACATTTTCCTCTCTTTTTCTGTCACTGTACCGAGGTACTTGAAGTCTTTCACCAATTCCAATCTCCCTCCATTCACTGTAACATCACACTGGCAGTCACCTTCTCTCTCAATAACCATCACTTTACTCTTTTCTGCATTTACTCTCAAGGTACGACACTCACAGACATCTACACAAATCTGCATTTGTCTACCAAGCTCATGTCCGGTATCTGCGAGTAGCACAGCATCAGTATACAACAAAGCTGAGATATTCCATCCAACACCATTCATTAATTAGTTGGAGAAGAACAGGGAGGCTTTAGGAAGGGGAGAGGTTGTGTAGATCAGATAGATCTTTAGTGGAAAAGTTTCTAGAGAAGGGAAAGAAGTTGTATGCAGCCTTCATGGATTAGGAGAAAGCATTATTAAGAATATATGGAGTAGATGGTAAGTTGTTGAATGCTGTGAAGAGTATATATGAGGGTGCTAAGGATGCAGTGCATGTGAATAGTGAACTGGGTGAGTTTTTCTATTTGAAGGTTGGGTTGAAACAGGGATGTGTCATGTCTCCATGGTTGTTCAGTCTATATATGGATAGGGTCATAAAAGAGATGCTAGGTAGGTCAGTGGATATTGGAGTGGCCCTACTGAGAGAGGATAGTGTTTGGAAACTCCCTGTACTGTTGTTTGCAGATGATACTGTGTTGTTAAGTGAAGACAAAGGGGAGCTGCAGGGCTTGGTGGATGGGTTTGGGAGAGTGTGTGAGAAACGGAATTTAAAGCTGAATGTAGGGAAGGGTAAAGTTATGGTCTTCGAGACAGGTGAAGTCAGGGAATGTACAGTGAGGTTGGATGATGAGGAAACGGCAAATGTGAGTACGTTTAAGTACTTGGGTAGTGTGATGAGTAAGGATGGAAGTTTGGAGGGTGAAGTGCTTAAAAGAGTACAACAAGGAAAAAAGGTTGCTGGTTCCTTGAAGGTAGTGATAAGAAACAGGGAAGTGAGCATGGAAGAGAAAAAGTTACTACATGACAGTTTTGTGATATCAACTCTGACATATGGATGTGAAGCTTGGACGTTGCTGGAAGGACACAAGTCAAGAGTGAGAGCAGTTGAAACGAGTTATTTGAGAGGAGCCTGTGGAGTCACATGGGGAGACAGACTGACAAATGAGGAGGTGAAGGAGCGTTGTGGTGTGGATGTGGATGTGATAGGAAGCATTAGGAAAAACACATTGAGGTGGTTTGGCCATGTGGAGAGGATGGAGAGTGAGGGACTGACAAGGAGAGTGTATGTGAGTGAGGTGGAGAGGGGTAGAAGGAGGGGAAGGCCAAGGATGAGATGGAGGGATGGAGTGGAGAGGTATATGAGAGAGGGGTGTGTGAATTGGGAGCGTGGCAGTGAAATGGCAGGGGACAGGGTGACGTGGAGGCGATTAGTTTGTGGCCACCCCGTATAAGGGATTAAGGCGTCTGGCAATAGATGGATAGACAGATAGACCATTCATTACTATAGTCGCGGCGCACGACTCTGAGATTGTCATTATCGTACCCTGGCAACCTACCATTCAAAAGTGTGTCCAATGTCGTATCATGTTATACATGAATCATATTATTATGCACGAATATGGACTTGGGACTGTGCAGTGAGTGGGGCCTGTGGTGTGTCTATCCCCCTTTATTAATACCGAATATGACAAAACACAAGAATAAGTCTCAAAGCAAGCCTGAGGACAATAAATCACCCAGGGGGATGAGGGTGGGTTCATGGAATGTGGGAAGTTTGAGGGGGAGAGCGGGGGAAGTTGTTGAGACATTCAGTAGGAGATGTGTGGACGTGGCGTGTTTGCAGGAAGTCCGGTACAGGAGTGGATCAGCCAGAAAGATTGTTGGGAAGGACTGTTGCTATAAGTTGTTTTGGCAGGGGGGGACAGACGGATATGGAGGTGTTGGTGTGGTGGTTGCGGAGAAATGGGTGGAATATGTTATGAATGTTATGAGAGTTAGGAATAGGATATTGGTAGTGAAAATTCTGTTAGGTAGAAAGATAGCAGCGATTATATCTGCATATGCTCCACAGCCAGGATTGGATGAAGCAGAGAAAGATAGATTTTGGGATGATTTAATACATGTAGTGGGTGGTATGCGGGATGATGAGATACTGGTTTTGGGAGGGGACTTAAATGGTCATGTAGGTGAAGCAGCACAAGGTTATGAAGGAGTGCATGGGGGATGTGCGTATGGTATAAGGAATGCAGAAGGGGAAAGGATACTCGAGTTTGGGGAGGCAACGGATATGATTGTGTGCAACACATATTTTAGGAAAAGAGACAGTAGGTTAATTACGTATGAGTCTGGGGGAAATAGCAGTCAGATAGATTATTTTCTGGTTAGGAGGGCCGATAGGAGGTTAGTGAGGGATGTTAAAGTTATAGGAAGTGAGGAGTGTGTGCAGCAGCACAAACTATTGATTTGTGATATGGTGCTTAAAGAACGAGTGATGATAAAGAGGACTTGTGTACCTAGGAGGAAAATATGGAAGCTGAAAAACCAAGTAGTAAGGGATGCCTTCTATAGCGAGTTGAGGAGAGTTGTGGCTGAACAGGGAGCTGTAGACAGAGGCGTTAATGAACAGTACAGAGCCCTCAAGAACAATCTCTTGAGAGTTACTGATGTAACATGCGGCTGGACAAGAGGACCACCAAGACATAAAGTAACTTGGTGGTGCAATGAGGGTGTAGAAGCTGCAGTTAAGGAGAAAAGAAGGCTTTTCTGGGAATGGAAGAAGGGTGGTAGCAAGGAGGAGTATTTGGCTGCCAAGCGTAGGGCTAGAAGAGAGGTATACAGGGCAAAGTCCGAGTCACAGAGCCTTTTAATTGATAACCTAAATCATGGGGAAAGGAAAAATATGATATTTAGGGTGGCAGGTCAGGTGAAGAGGGACAATCGGGATATTATAGGTGAGCAGTGTATGAAGAATGATGAAGGAAGGGTAGTGGTGAACAGTGAGGATATTAAAGATGCATGGAGAGAGCATTATAACCGGTTGTTGAATGAGGAGTTTGGCTGGGACCGGGAGGATTTGGAGCCAGCAGATCCAGTGTCTGGCCCTTGGCCTTTGATTAATGCTGCCACTGTGAGTGAGGCAATAGGCAGGATGAAGGTGGGGAAGGCAGCAGGTGTGTCTGAGTTGACTGCCGAAATGTTGAAGGCCTCAGGCGATATAGGGGTGAGGTTAGTCACTGACCTGATAAATAGGATTATTTATGAGTGTGTTGTCCCAGATGATTGGCTGAAGAGTGAAATTGTAACTGTGTATAAAGGGAAGGGTGATGCCCTGGAAAGAGGAAATTATAGAGGTATAAAGTGTAATGCTAGGTGAGAAAGGCCCGACTCCTCGGTCCTAAAACACCTAACGTGTAGCGGGGTCCTCTTTCGAGACCGGGGCTTAGTGCAATAAAGAGAGGTAGGACACAAAAACTCCAGGCAATAACCTTTACACGTATATTACCACAGTCAGACACAGGACAAAACAGCAGATATTACAAGACAGTATGTGGTAGAGAAATTAAACCTTAGCTAGGGTATTAGTATCTCGCAGGATACTGGCTTAACTGATACTGATACCAAGACAGTAATTCTAGTGCACAGGTGTACAGGGAATACAGGTGCGCGTGGGAGCACTGGGAGTGAGTCGCACATGGGGGGGGGAGGGGAGTGACTCGCGGCGGGTCAGAACAGAGTGATAGCAATATTGGGAGAGAGTGTTATTAATTCAAACCTAGTATATTCTGATAGCAAAGGGGTTTTGACAAATGATTCTATTCCTCGTTTACGTTCACACTAGCTGCTGGGAGGAGATTCTTAAAGAGAGGGTGGTGGACACTGGGAATTCACTGTGTTTACGGCAATATGAGCGGGAGAATATTATTAACACTTTTCTCTACGGTTTCCTGTAACAATGGACATTGGTGTACTTTACTATAGGGGTTTTCTCGGGGTAGTAGTCTTACTGGTTTTCAGCAAGGGCGTCACTCGTGAGTCTGATTCACCAGAACTTAATTTCTGCACTCGTCCTTACTCATCCACCCGTAATTGCACTCGCCCTGATGTTCAACATACATTAAGTCACTGTATCACTGTTGCATTAATCCTGGGGCAACGTCATACTTAGCATAAGTCACTTAACAAATTCTGGAGCAACACCACACTTAACATGATTCACGCATATAGTGGGGACGGCGGGGAGACACGCCGGCGACAACTCTGCCGGAATAGGGGTACCGCCAAGGGAGGGCGTGCCGAGAGGGCACGGGGCAACTCGCAGGGGCGTCCTCCCTCGTCCAGGGTTGCAGGTGGCGAAGGGGCCCGTAGTCTCCGGGTTAGGTTCAGGAGTGTGGCCCTAAGGACTGGGGCCAAACAGGTCCAGGAATCTCTGACTCAGGTCTCGGCCGGAGGTGGAGGTCTTACGCCATCTTGGGGGCATGGAGAGATCACGCCTGGGCGTCCTGGAGAGGGTCTGGAGTGATTGAGGGCTGCGGTCCCCAGAGGTGAGGGGCGCCGTCAGGGAGGGGCTGCAGCACCGACCTGAACTAGGGTCCGTCAGGTGGGTCTTCCCCAGGGCTAGGCATAGGAAGTGGAGGCCAGGGGAAGCCATAAGGCCTCGCTGGGGTTCTCCGATGCTGGAGGTCTGGGCTCTTGTCTCACGCTGGGACTATGACACTGCCGACACCTCTCTCTGGCCGTGGGGCCTGGCAATCGGCCGTGGTTGCCCAAGGGCGCAACTATGAGGTGCCAAGGCCAGGCTACTGGCCATGGCCTGAGTGGGGGAATCGGCGTGCCCCTGGACACCTTCGGAGCGGCAACCGGCCGTCTGACAAAGGTGGGAGCGGTCACAGGCCGTCTCCTGCGGGAGGGAGGGGGAGCGGCTATAGGCCAACTCGGGGTCAGCACCTTCAGAGCAGCAAACGGCCGTCAGACGAAGGCGGGAGCAGCCACAGGCAGTCTCCTTCTGCCGGAGGGAGGAGCGGCTATAGGCCGACTTGGGGGCAGCACCTTCGGCGCGGCAATCGGCCGTCTGACGAAGGCGGGAGCGGCCACAGGCGTCTCCTTCTGCTGGAGGGAGGAGCGGCAATAGGCCAATTTGGGGCAGCATCTTCGGAGTGGCAATCAGCTGTCTGACGAAGGTGGGAGCGGCCACAGTCCGTCTCCTTCTGCCGGAGGGAGGAGTGGCAATAGGCCGACTCAGGGGCAGCACCTTTGGAGCGGCAATCGGCCGTCTGATGAAGGTGGGAGCGGCCACAGGCCGTCTCCTTCTGCCGGAGGGAGGAACGGCAATAGGCCGACTCTGGGGCAGCACCTTCGGAGCGGCAATTGGCTGTCTGACGAAGGCGGTAGCAGCTACATGCACAATCCTGAGGGGCGTTGTTCGGAGTTGGATAGGCAGCTCCACCCCGATCTGATCTGGCGGTCCCACTCCCCGAAGGTAGTGTCATCTTCCTGCTTGGGCAATGGTGCGGCATCTGGGTGCTATAGGGGCGTACGACCTGGGCCGACTTATGCTGTTGTCGCACAGCATCCCGTGGTTTGGCTGCAGCTTCTCCTTGGAGTCCTGGTGGGGGTGGGGGTGAGTTTCCGGGGACACTATGCTGTACATCACGCATTTCACCACTCTCCCCCTGGAAAAAGTCAGGTCCCCGTGGCTGGAGGTGGTATACGTGAGTATCGTGTGTGGTGTACACAGGCTGGAGGTGTTGTAGTAGGGCATGCCAGGCAGCAGTGTAGGGGTTTTCTTCCTGCTCTGCATCGCAGGTGAGGAAGAGCATGGAGGTGGTGAGGGCAGAACAGAGGAGGGTCAGCAGGTGGTGTGGTCGACGGAGCCGGCGGTTCCTGCCGAGGGTAGGCGCCCATATGACCTGACGCACTTTCATCTTGCTCGGTGTTGCTGCTAGTGTGGTTGGGTGCTGTATGCTGGACACCGAGGGCTGGGGTCGGGTTTTGTGCCGTGGTAATGTGGTGTCGAGTCTCCGGGGAGTGTAGGTGGAAGGGATTTGGGCTTGGTGTTTCATGACACTGTAAAGTCGTGGGGAGGGGGGTGGTGTAGGAGAATGGGTGTATCGGGTGGGTGGGCGTGAGAGGTGGCCTGAGCGGATGGTGGTGGTTCTGAGGGTGAGAGTGGGTGGGGAAGTGGGCATGTGGGGTGGGCGGGGTTGGGTAGTATGGGCTGCTGTGCAAGTGGGGGGCATGGTGGGGGTGAGGCCGTCGGTTTGGGCGTATGCAAGGGCGGTGGGCGGAGGGCAGTGGTAGTGGGTTGTGGTGAGGGTGTGGCAGCGTGGGCGGGACACTTGGGGTTGGGCAGTGAGGGTGGGGTGACGGAGGGAAGGGGTGAGGGAGAGCGAGGGGAGGTTGGTGTGGCAGGTGAGATGTCAGGTGAGGTGCGGGGGGTGGTGGTGGCCGGGGAGGCTGAGGCGGTAGGAAGGGTTGAGGGGGAGGGGGAGGAGGAAATGTAACACTCGTATGTGGAAGTGGAGGGCAGCGCGGGAGCAGGGGGAGGTTGGGGGTGTGGGGTCGGGGTGGCAGAGGCAGGCGTGTGGAAAGGGCACACGTGGCGGTTTCGGAGGGTGCATGGGGTGCCATGATAATCTACGACAACCTGGTAAGGGATGGGGACGTGGGTGATTGTGTGGGGCCCCGTGAAGCGGGGGGCGAGTTTGTGGGGGGTGGGAAGTTGGGCGATGACGACAGTGTCGCCCGGGCTGAAGGGGTTGGAGGCTGTGTCGGGGCCGAGGTCTAGAGTTTTTTGTAGGTGGTGCAGTCGGCCCTTCAGAAGGTGCAACGGGTCTGTAGTGGAAGCGGAGGCGGGTGGTTGCAGGTGTTGGCGCAGTGGTAATAGAAGGGGGGCTTCGCCGAATGTCCTTTCATGTGGGGAAACCCCGTCTTCTCGGGGGCAGGTATTCATGCCCCACTGAACTATCTTCAAATGAGCTGGCCAGTTGTCATTTTTTGTAGCCTCAATGCGTGTGCATAATTGATTCATGAGAGTACGATGGCTACGTTCACATACTGCGTTCCCCTGTGGCCAGTAAGGAGAGGAGTGGGATATTTTATACCCAAAGGTTCTGGCGAGTTCCTCCCAGATTTTCCTGGAGAATTCAGGGGCATTATCAGAATGGATGGCTTGAGGGATGCCAAAATAAGGGAACACATGTCGGAGAAGGGCATAGGCGACAGCGACGGCATGATGCTTTTTCGCTGGACAGGCTACTACAAATTTCGAATATGTGTCCACAAAGGTGATCCCATATTTATATCCAGATTTGGGATGGAGGGGGCCTACTACATCTATCACCAGGAGTTGCCAGGGCTTGTGGGCAGTGATGTGGCCCGAGGGTCCGGCGGTCCGGGTGACATCTTTTCCCAGTGCACAGGCGCGGCAAGTTTGAATGATTTCCTTGGCGAGGGTGGGGGGGTTTGGCGCCCAGTAGGTGTCGTTGGACACTTGTAATAATTTCTTGGTGCCCAGGTGGATGCCGTTATGGGCATGAAGGTGGCGCAGGGTTTCAAGCGCCGTATCGGGGGTCAGGAGGATATGCCTGGACAGGGTTAGGGGGTGGTCACCCTGTCGGCATAGTTTGGTGAACAGGTGGGCGGGAATCCAGGGGGGCCGTTCCTTGTGGTGCCATAGTTGTAGGAGATCTGGATCTGGCTGTACCGCGTGGATGAGGAGACGGGAGAGGGCATCTGCATTGGTGTGGAGCTTTCCGGGCCTGTAGGAGATTTCATACTGAAATTCCTCCAGGGTTTTGCGCCACCTGACGATTTGGGCGTTATGTGAGTCAGACTGGCGTAACCACTGGAGTGACTGGTGGTTAGTGATAATCGTGACCTGGGCCCAAATTATGCCGAGGCATTCTTGCTTGGTTGCGGCATGATTCTTCTCGGATGGATTCACGATGCGACTGGCGCAGGCAATGATGTGCTCCCAACTGGCTTGTACCTGGGCTAGTATGGCGCCTATGGCGATGAGGGAAACATCGGTGTAGAGGCGAAAAGGGAGGGCATAATCGGGAAAGGCCACGATGGGGCAGAGACGAGCTTGTCTTTTGGCTGTTGGAAGGCAGCTCACCTTTCTTCAGTCCAGATGAACAGCTCCCCCTTCCTGGTCAGATCGTGAAGAGGCTTTGCAATTTGTGCGAACCCCTTCATGAAGCGACGATAGTAGGATGTGAGTCCTAGGAAGGCACGGACGCCGTGGACGTCCTGTGGTGGTGGTATGTCTGCTATGGCGTGGAGGTTGTCAGGGTCCGGGGAGATTCCTGCCTGGGAAATAACATGTCCCAGGAACAAGACAGTCCTGGCGGCCAGGACACACTTAGAGGGATGGAGCTTGAGGCCTGCCTTGCGAATCCTAGTGAAGACTCGGTAGAGGCACTGCAAGTGGTCGGCCCAGGTCTGGCTAAAAATGATGATGTCGTCCAAATAGGCCAGACATATCTCCCAAGTGAGGCCGCTCAGGACAGATTCCATTAGCCTGGAGAAAGTGGCAGGGGCATTGCAGAGGCTGAACGGCAGGACATTGAATTCGTAATGTTTGCCGTTGCTCGTGGAAAAGGCCGTCTTGCCTCAGTGTTCTGGATGAACAGGGACCTGCCAGTACCTGGACTGGAGGTCGAGGATGGAAAACCAAGACGCCCCGTAAAGGGAATCTAAGGAATCATCAATTCGTGGGAGGGGAGTGGCATCTTTGATGATGACGTCATTCAGGCGGCGGTAATCGATGCATAATCGCATTGTGCCGTCTTTCTTCTTTACTAGAACGACGGGGGAGGACCAAGGGCTGGTGGAGGGGGAAATGACGCCAGCCTCTATCATTTCACGTACCCGGCGGCCCTCTTCCTTTCTTTGTCGGGGGTTCTTCCGTCGGGAAGGCTGTCTAATGGGTGGGGCTGTCGTGTAAATTTCATGTGACAGGTACATGGTGTGCCCTATGTCTGCTGGTCCTGTCGCAAACAGGTCCTGGAAATCCAGGAGGAGGCGACATAGGGTGTCTGACTGCTGGGCGGAGAGATGGTCGGGAATGGGGGGTAGGGGGGCAGGGAAGTGGGAGGAGGATGGGGCACAGGGCTCAGCTTCCTCCATCTCTCCGATAACGAGCCCTTTGGGGAAGGTAAGGGGGGAAGGGGCGAGGTTGGCTATGCAGACGGCAGTGTGGTGTGAAGGGAGAAAAGTGGGAGATAAAAGGCAGGCAGAAAGGGGTCCCGGCGAGAGGAGGGGGGAGAACAAAGAGGGACCGGAGGGCTGGTTAAGGGGCACCCAGGCCTCGTGGTGGGAGGGAATGGTAACAGCGGCAGAGACGGTGGCGGGGAAGGAAGGAGGAGGGGTGGCGAGGGGGGGCACTGGAGGAGGAGGAGAGGGGGGCAGAGGGAGGGGAGGAGGAGGAGGGGAGCATGGGAGGGGGGGAGGGGGCAAATCTTCCGGCCGGGGCCGGGGCGTACAGGTGTAAACGGCCTGGGTGGGATGGGGTGGGGGACAAAACTGGAACTGTCGGTAGTGGCAGTCAATTGTAGCTCCAAGTTTTTGGAGTAAGTCTAGTCCTAAGTAACCGTCGTAGCTCCAGCAGGAGGAGTCGAAAATAAGGAATTGATGTTGGGTGGACACCGGCTGGTGGGTGTCGACCCGTAGGGCCCGAGTCTCCCCACGGATGGGCAGGGGGCCATCCCCCGTGTCCACAAGGTGAGTGGCAGTGGGGCAGAGTGGGCCAAAGGTCGATTTGTGGCGGGAGAAATAGTGGCTGTAAAGGCAGGACCTGGCTGCTCCTGTATCGACTATGGTGGTACCAATCTTAAGTGGCGGTTTGGGTGGGGCACGAACCTCTGTACAGTGGTGCCACGTGTTCCATACCCGCTAAGTGAACGGCTCAGATATATGTAATAGGCGTCACAATAAGATAAACACATAAGAATATAGTGGTAATGTGTGTATTATAATATATGAAGAACAGTAAACTGATTATGCATAAAATATTTATACGGCAATACAGAAACGTGGCATGATTATTTTACAGTGTTGCTTAAAAAAAAAGTAGTCACTTTTATTGGCTGTTACCGTATTTCTGGGGTTGGTAATAATGTCACAATTATGATTATAAGATAATATGCAGGATTATAAGCAAAAATATGCCAGTTTCTTAGTAAAAAAAAATATATACATTAAACCCTCGTGAGCGGCAACACTCACACACACCCAGTCCCACCTGGTCATCTGTGAGGGATAGAGGAATAGGCCTGTTTGGGGACACCTCTTAAAAAAAACGCGCCAAGACTTTAACCTCCTGGGTGGTGTGGAAATAAAGTCAAATTTACAATATGTACACCCGAAAGCACTAATTTCTCCCCCCATGCAGCCAGAGTCGCGGCCAGTGAGCGACCAGGCGTACAAACACCCCACACCCACCTCCCCTTTCCCAACCCCAGTGTAAATGTTGTTGGGCAGACGTGGAACAGCCAAAGCTGGTGATATTACAGTGTGTCATGATTGTTTTTATAGACAATCAGAACCAGCAGGGGTAAGTATATAAAGGTACTCAATGTTTATTACTGTGCTGTTATCCATAACATAGAGGAAAGGCACGAAAATGAAAGAAGACCTACAGTGTGCCATGTGTTATTGTCTATAATACTTATGTCCTATTTTATAATGTTACAAATAAGTATAGTGTTGTGAACAGCATCTGTTGAAATATATGATGTCTTTTCTCATACATTCTCACTCCCGCCACCACCACCCATCTCTCTCGATTCCTGTCTCCACCAAACGCCTCTCTTATCCTCTCGTCCACCAGTCACACCCATTATTAACCAACGTAAACAAAGATAGTGATGAAATGATCCGTCAGGTATTGATCATATTATTACTATAATACACCTCTGTATTAAGCACCAACAAATCAATAACATACAATGCTTTGGTATACCTGCCGACTATTTCATCTTGTTGTAAGCTGTTACGTGACATACTCACCGCAAGTTGGACCTTGTGATACAAGGACATACGGTTGTTTTACTTTAACAGGTTGTGTGTGGTTTTGGACGCCCATGAATTCATATTAACGTGGCAATTTAAGCCTTACATTGTAAACACTTAAGATTTATGTTCCTGTCATTAATGGATGGACGAAACGAATCAGGGATCGGTTCTGACGAACCACAAACTCTCTGCTTTTACGAAAATATTCCGACCTCCTGTGACAACAGTGACACAATGTCATTATGTAGACGACTGACCCACATTCAGTCGTATACATTGTGACATTTTGTCACTGTTGTGACACGAGGTCGAAATATTTTCGTTGAAGCAGAGAGTTTGTGGTTCGTCAGAACCGATCCCTGATTCGTTTGGTTAATACGGTAGTGACAGGAATATAAACCTTACATGTTTATAATGTGAGGCTTAAATTGTCACGTTTATATGAATTGATGGACGTCCAAAAACACCCATAACCTGTGTTAGCAATAAACAGCAGTATGTCCCTGTAACACAAGGTCAAACTTGCAGTGCATATGTCACGTAACAGCTTACAAGATGAAATAGTTGCAGGTTTATCGAAGTATTGTATGTTACTGATTTGTTGGTGCTTAATACTGAGGTGTATGCTAATATTAATATGATCAATACCTGACGGATCATTTCAATATCTTTGTTGGTTAACTAAGCGTGGGAGTGGGGGACAGGAGGATAAGAGAGGTGTTTGGTTGATATAAACCCAGAGAGAAGGATGGTGGTGGTGGTGGTGGGAATGAGAATGTGAGAAAAGACATCATATCTTTCAACAGATGCTGTTCATTATACTATACTTATTTGTAACATTATAATATAGGACAACTATTACAGACAATAACACAATACAATGTAGGTCTTCTTTCATTTTCGTTCCTTTTTCATATGTTGTGGATAACAGCACAGTAATACACATTAAATACTTTTATATACTTACCCCTACTGGTTCTGATTCTCTGTAAAAACAATCATGACATTGTAAGATCACCAGCTTTGGCCGTTCCACATTTGTCCAACAACATTTGCCACTGGGGATGGGGGAGGGGATGTGGGTGTGGGGTGTTCGAACGCCTGGTCTCTCACTGGCCGCGACTCCGGCTACTAGGGGAGGAGAAATTAGTGCTTCTGAGTGTACATTATAATGTAAAAGAAAATAACCAAAATGTATCCTAAAATACCACAGACGAGAGAGAGGGGGGGGGGGAGGCAGACCAGGGGCAGTGTTGAGTGCAGCTTAGTGAGAGATGAAGGAAGGGAGGGAAGGAAGGAGGGAGAGAGTGATTGAATGAAAACAAATCATGGTTCCACAACAACGAGGTCATCTGGCGCCATATGTAAAACAATAATATTTTTAAACATAATTAGATATAATAAAAACAAAATAAAGAAATGAAAGCACAAGTTTATGTCACTCATAAAAGAAACAAAATTCCCAAGGGTGAGGCACATCTCCCCAAGGAGAGAGAGAGAGAGAGAGAGAGAGAGAGAGAGAGAGAGAGAGAGAGAGAGAAGGCAGGCAATAGGCAGTGTTGAGTGCATTATCAAGCTGAGGGAAAGATGAAGGGAGGGAAGGAAGGAGGGAGAGAATGATTGAATGAAAAGGCGCCGTAACACCGAGGTCATCTGGCGTCATATGTAAAACAATAATATAATAAAAAACAAAATAAAGAAATGAAAGCACAAGTTTATAAGACATAAAAGAAACAAAATTCGCTAGGGTGATGCACATCCCCCAAGGAGAGAGAGAGAGAGAGAGAGAGAGAGAGAGAGAGAGAGAGAGAGAGGGGGGGGGCATCGCGAGTATGGAAAACGTGGCAACACTGTACAGAGGTTCGTGCCCCACCCAAACCGCCACTTTAGAATGGTACGACCTTAGCAGACTGGCCTTCACACCATTTAATTTCATCTTGTGGTACACTGGGGGGCAATACTTAGGGGTAATGGACCCCGCCACCGTGGGTTGGTGCTGGGGCGGGCCTAAAAATCCAGCTGTCTGGGGCTTTCATTCTCCTGTTCCTGCTCCTGTTCTCCCGGATGGGGCTCATCCATGGGTGCCAGTTCGTCTTCTGGGGCCTCACCTTCTAAAGAGGACACCTTATGTGAACCCAGGGCTGTGGTTCTGCGGCGGGCAGCTTTAAGCTGGTCCCGTATGTCATGTAGGGGACAGCGGGAGCTGCAGGCTGTGAATTCCCACGGATTCACTAGGATCAGATTCGGATTTTCCCGCGGGGCGGGACGCCGGCGGGAGGGGTGTGCCCTAGGCAGACTGGGCGCCAGGGTAGGGCTAGTGGGAGGCAAGGGCAGACGTGGTATGGTTGGAGGAGCCTGGGGTTGAGTGGGAAATTTCTTTACCACATTAATTTACTGGGGAGTAGGGCAGGCGGTCAGAAGGCGCCGTATGAGCTGGACATCTCTATCCATGTCTCCAGGTGGGTCATGGATGGTGAAGTGTTGTTTGACAACACTCGGAAGCACTCTGAGCAGAGTGTTAAACATGTGCTGATCCCGGGTTTCCTCATCTGCCTCCGGGTAGGCAGCAGTAATTAGGCTTCTTGCCTGTATCAGGGTATTATCTAAATCCCCGTCAAATGAACAACTATCCAATTGGGATAGAGCCACCACTCTCCCTAATGATGGGGTGATGGCTTGAACAACGAACTTTGTAAAGTTCTGCCAGGTGAGCTCCGGGACGATTTTCGGTGCTATGTTCGCCGCCTCTTTGCCCAATAGTGGGAGTGTGACTGCAATTTTCTGTTGGTCATTATCAAAGCCAATATCCAGTAAGGGTTTGATTATTGCCAGATATGTGTGTATATTGTACTGGTCGGGGTCAAACTTGGGTAACTGTACGTGTGGCTTAGTTGCCATTTTGCCAAATATTCCTCCACTAACTCTCTTCTGCACCCGGGTCAAGAACCACCGCTGGCCACCAGTGTAATGCTAGGTGAGAAAGGCCCGACTCCTCGGTCCTAAAACACCTAACGTGTAGCGGGGTCCTCTTTCGAGACCGGGGCTTAGTGCAATAAAGAGAGGTAGGACACAAAAACTCCAGGCAATAACCTTTACACGTATATTACCACAGTCAGACACAGGACAAAACAGCAGATATTACAACACAGTATGTGGTAGAGAAATTAAACCTTAACTAGGATATTAGTATCTCGCAGGATATTGGCTTAACTGATGCCAACAGAGTAATTGTAGTGCTCAGGTGTACAGGGAATACAGGTGCGTGTGGGAACGCAGGGAGTGACTAGCACACGGGAGGGGGGGGCAAGGGGAGTGACTCGCGGTGGGTCAGAACAGAGTTATAATAATACTGGGAGAGAGTAAGTATTATTAATTCAAACTTAGTATTTTCTGATAGCAAAGGGGTTTTGACAATTGATTCTATTCCTCGTTTACGTTCACACTAGCTGCTGGGAGGAGATTCTTAAAGAGAGGGTGGAGGACACTGGGAATTCACTGTGTTTACGGCAATATGAGCGGGAGAATATTATTAACACTTTTCTCTACGGTTTCCTGTAACAATGGACATTGGTGTATTTTACCATAGGGGTTTTCTCGGGGTAGTAGTCTTACTGGTTTTCTGCAAGTGCGTCACTCGTGAGTCTGATTCACCAGAACTTAGTTTCTGCACTCGTCCTTACTTATCCACTCGTGATTTCACTCGCCCCAATATTCAACATACATAAAGTCACTGTACCACTGTTGCACTAATCCTGGGGCAACGTCATACTTAGCATACGTCACTTAACAAATTCTGGGGCAACACCACACTTAACATTGATTCACTCATATAGTGGGGGAGGGGGGGAGACACGCCGGCGACAACTCTGCCGGAATAGGGGCACCACCAAGGGAGGGTGTGCCAAGAGGGCACGGGACGTCTCGCAGGGGCGTCCTCTATCGTCCAGGGTTGCAGGTGGCGAAGGGACCTGTAGTCTCCGGGCTAGGTTCAGGAGTGTGGCCCTCAGGACGGGGCCAAACAGGTCCAGGAATCTCTGGCTCAGGTCTCGGCTGGAGGTGGAGGTCTTTCGCCATCTTGGGGGCGTGGAGAGATCACGCCTGGGCGTCCTGGGGAGGGTCTGGAATGACTGAGGGCTGCGGTCCCCAGAGGTGAGGGGCGCCGTCAGTGAGGGGCTGCAGCACCGACCTGAACTAGGGTCCATCAGGTGGGTCTTCTCCAGGGCCAGGCATAGGGAGCAGAGGCCAGCAGAAGCCGTAAGGCCTCGCTGGGGTTCTCTGATGCTGGAGGTCTGGGCTCTCGTCTCACGCTGGGGCGATGACACTGCCGACACCTCTCTCTGGCCGTGGGGCCCAGCAATCGGCTGTGGCTGCCGAAGGGCACAACTATGAGGTGCCAAGGCCTGGCTACTGGCCGTGGCCCGAGTGGGGGAATCAGCGCGCCCCTGAACACCTTCAGAGTGGTAACCGGCCGTCTGACAAAGGTGGGAGCGGCCACAAGCCGTCTCCTGCAGGAGGGAGGGGGAGTGGCTATAGGCCGACTCGGGGACAGCACCTTCGGAGTGGCAATCTGCCATCTGATGAAGGCGGGAGCGGCTACAGGCACACTCCTGAGGGGCGCTGTTCAAAGCTGGATAGGCAGCTCCACCCCAGTCTGATCTGGCGGTCCCACTCCCCGAAGGTAGTGTCATCTTTCTGCTAGGGTGGTGGTGCGGTGGCTGGGTGCTATAGGGGCGCACGGCCCGGGCCAACTTATGCCGTTATCACACGGCATCCCGTGGTTTGGCTGCGGCTACTCCGTGGGGTCCGTGTGGGGGTGTCGGTGAGTTTCCGGGGGGACTATGCTGTACACTGCACATTTCATAAAGCTTTTAGATCAGATAATGAAGGTAATGGAGAGATCTTTAGAAGGTATGATTAGAGAAAGAGTGAATATTGATGAGATGCAGTTTGGGTTTATGCCATGTAGGGGGACCACTGATGCCATATTCATTGTTCGACAGCTTCAGGAAAAATATATTGGTAGGAGAAGGGATCTTTATTTTGTTTTTGTTGATTTGGAAAAAGCCTTTGACAGAGTCCCTAGAGAAGTGGTGAAGTGGGCAATGAGAAAGCTTGGCTTGGAGGAGTGGCTGGTTAGGGTGGTTATGGATATGTATGTGGGTGCTCACACCCAGGTAAGTGTAAATGGAGATTTGAGTGATGAGTTTTCCATGAATGTTGGTGTGCATCAGGGGTCGGTTTTGAGTCCCATGTTGTTTATCATGGTACTTGAAGTCTTTCACGTGACTTTAGAAACGGACTCCCGTGGGAGTTGTTGTATGCTGATGATTTGGTGTTGATTGCAGAGAACGAAAGGGAGGCGGAGGAAAGGTTTAGGAAGTGGAGAGATGGTATGGGGCACAAGGGCTTAAGGGTAAATGCAGATAAAACAAAAGTGATGGTATCTAGGGTTGGTGGCGATACTGTCAAAGACAAGGGAGAGTGGCCATGTGCAGTTTCCCACAAGGGCGTGGGAAGTAATTCCATCTTGTGTGGTGTTTGTGATAAATGGGTGCATAAGAGATGTAGTGGTATCAGAGGTAGACTGCGAGATAATGCTGATTTTATGTGTGCCGTATGTCTGGGAGAGCAGGTGGAGATTGTCAGACGTGAAAGGATTGAACTTGCTGTTGAATCTCTTGAGTGTGTGGAAGAGTTTTGTTATTTGGGAGACATGTTGTGTTCTGGAGGTGGGGCTGGAGCTAGCTCTGTGGCTAGGGTGAGAAGTGGTTGGAAGAAGTTCAGGGAGCTCTTGCCTCTCCTGACATTGAGAGGACTCTCCCTACGTGCTAAGGAGTCTTCATATGCAGCATGTGTTAGGAGTGTAATGCTGTATGGTAGTGAGACCTGGGCAGTGAAGGAGGAAGATATTCGCCGGCTCAGACGTACAGAAATGATAATGATTAGGTGGATGTGTAGTGCGTCCCTGCGTCCAAGGTCTGGGGGGGCTGGGTTTATGATGGAAAAGTTGAAAGGTAAGATGGGACTGGAGTGTATTGGTGTTGTGATGAGGAGAGGTAGATTGAGATGGTTTGGACATGTGGAGAGGATGGGGGATGATAATTGGGTGAGGAAAGTGAGAAGTGTTAATATTTAGGGTGGGGTTGTGAGGGGTAGACCGAGAAAGACATGGGACGAGGTCATTAAGTGTTACCTCAGGGTTAAGGGACTGAACAAGGAAGCTGCAATGGATCGTGCAGCATGGAGAGCCGCCATTAGGTGACCAAGGCCGACACATGCAAGCATGTTGGAGCCTTTAAAAACGAAAACAAAAACGAATATACTATACACGAATATTGTTATACAAGAACTCATTATACACGAATCTCATGCGTCTCATATTATACACGAAATCTGTTATGCTAGGTGTTTAAGGGGCGGCTTCCCGTCCCTAGAACACTAATTAGAGTGCAGCTGGGTTCCCTTTCTAGACCGGAGCTTAGACAAACAAGAGAGGGCCAGGGCATAAAAACACAGGGCAACAACCTACATGTATATTGACAAATTCAACTGGTGTGCAACAGGTAGACAATCTTACACAATCTCATAGGCAAAAATCAATATAGGCTTGTATTAGTGGGTAGAGTATCGCCAGGATACTAGATGTACAGGAGTCTAAGCCTGGTTCAGGAGGGCAAAGGCACTATTACACTTTTCGTGGTGAGGAGGCACTGTCATGAGGTGTTCACTGTTCTGACACTAAATACAGACTTTGCACAGGTGGGGGGGGGGATTGTTACTGACTATGCACAAGGGAAGGGAGTAATTGATAGCACTATGTTACAGGCGCCGTTACAGGGGGGGCGAACGGGGTGTCAATGTCTGTAATATTCACTGCCTGTACTTTTGTGCTTATGATCTTACATTCTTACTTGGCCTCACTGTACACTTGTAGCTTGATTTCACTGGGGCGCCTGTTCTTTTACACTCAGTGGTCTCGGTCTTTTCTGGGCCTCATTGTACACCAATATCACAGTAAACTCACTCTCGTGCCTTAAGTGCCGGCCTCACTGTTCACTGTCAATTCACTGTCTTTAGGCCCACTTTGTTTCACTGGGGGAAGGGAAGGTCCAGGGCTTATAACTCTTGGCCTGGGGTAGGCGGAGGCCCTTTGGGAGTCCCCTCGTCCCGCGGCCACGGGACCACTCTCGGGCGTCGTCTCTCGGCTGGGGCTCGGGCTGTGTGTGGCGAAGGGCCCCTCACTGTTGGGGCTGGGGACTGGAGTCTGACCCTCGGGACTGGGGCCAAACAGGTGTTGGAGGCGCTCACTCAGGCACCTGGTGGAGGATGGGTGGCGCCTTCAGCAGGGTGGGGAGAGGGCCCACCCGAGGGTCCGGGGGACATCCTCGGAAGGGCGCTGGCTGCGGTCTTCTGCTGGAGGCGCCGCCATCAGAGCTGGGCTGCGGCATCGTTCCCTGCTGGAGTCTGTCAGGTAGGCGCCCTCTTCCACCGGACTGAGGGAGAACAATCCCGGGGACAGTACGGGGCCTCTCCACCAATCCTCGGGACAGTGGTCCTCCTCCTGGAGGTTGCCTCAGTCTGGGTGGACAGGAGGGTAACCTGTACTCCTGCTGGAGGGCATGACTGAGCACAGCTCACTGTCTAGTTGTGGAGTCAAAGGAGGCGAGGGACTTTGGCGTCTCTCCTCAGTGTGGCTACCAGCTGTCACTGGGTTCCCTTGAGCAACAGACGGATGGCGGTTACAGGCCGTCCCTTCGCTGTTGGCACAGCTACAGGCCGTCGCCAGGGCCCAACTCCCTGGCGGGAACGCAGGCAAAGTGTGGCTACCGGCCGTCACCGAAGTCCTGCAAGGAGGGTGATGTGCAGGAGAGGAGTGGCTACAGGCCATCTCCTCCCTGCGTGCACGGTTACAGGCCGTCACCAGTGTTGCGCCCTCCGAGGCAACTACAGAAGGAGAGAGGACGTACTGGCCGGTCTCATCCCAATACTGCTGTAGGCCGTTGCTGGTCTCTTTAGGGGGTGTGAGCAGCACTGGGCAGAGTGGCTACAGGCCGTCTCCTAGTTAGCTGCACGGCTACAGGCCATGGCCTTTTTGGTGAGCAGCTGCAGGGCGTCTCTGGTGCCTAGCTACAGGCCATGGCCCTTTATGGTGAGCAGCTACAGGCCATTCCATTAGTCTCTGAACGGCTACAGGCCATCTCAGGTAAAGCGCGGCTACCGGCCGTTGCTGGGGTGCTGCTCTGAACTGTTAGGCCAGTTCCATCCTGATCCTGTCGGTGGTCAGCTCGCCCAGAAGGTAGTGAACTTTGACTAAGGTGGTGGCAGCGGGCGAGTTCCAGGGAATCGGGGCGTGCGGCCTAGGTGAACTTATGACCAGAATGCCCGGGCGCGTTCCGCGCACAGTCTAGCCCTCCGAGTCCTCCTCCTGTGGGTGTGATGGCGGCCTGCACTGCCACAGCCGGCATATTAAAATCAGATGCACTTTTAACCCTTCTCAGGTAAAGCATATGACAGGGTGGATAGACAAGGATTGTGGAAAGTGTTAAGAATATATGGAGTAGATGGGAAGTTGTTGAATGCTGTGAAGAGTATGTACGATGGTGCGAAGGCTGCAGTGCGTGTGGATGGTGAACTAAGTGAATTTTTCTCTTTGAAAGTTGGTTTGAAACAGGGATGTGTCATGTCTCCATGGTTGTTCAATCTGTACATGGATGGGGTAATAAAAGAGTTACAAGGTAGGGTAGTGGATGTTGGAGTGGCCCTGGTGAGAGAGGATAGTGTTTGGAAACTCCCTGTACTGTTGTTTGCAGATGATACTGTGTTGTTGAGTGAAGATGAAGGGGAGCTGCAAGGCTTGGTGGATGAGTTTGAGAGAGTGTGTAAGAAACGGAATCTAAAGGTGAATGTAGGGAAGAGTAAAGTGATGGTCTTTGAGAGAGGTGAAGTTAGTGAATGTATAGCGAGGTTGGATGGTGAGGAATTGGAAAATGTGAGTACGTTTAAGTACTTGGGTAGTGTGATGAGTAAGGATGGTGGTTTGGAGGGTGAAGTGCTTGAAAGGGTACAGCAGGGAAGAAAGGTTGCTGGTTCTTTGAAAGCAGTGATAAGAAACAGGGAAGTCAGCATGGAAGTGAAAAAGTTACTACATGACAGTATTGTGATACCAACTCTAACGTACGGAAGTGAAGTTTGGACATTGTTGGAAGGACACAAGTCAAGAGTGAGAGCAGTGGAAATGAGTTATTTAAGAGGAGCCTGTGGAGTCACGTGGAGAGACAGGCTGACGAATTGTCATAAAGACTTTGTAGTTACTTGTAGAGAAGTATATTTTAGACTTGTGGTCGAGCGGCTTTTATATCTTGTAGTAGTTTCCCCACCAGATGTCATGTAGTGACGGGAGAGGTAAAGAATAGTATGGGACTATTTTTATTTGTCTTGGAAATATTAAACAGGTTTCTCACGTGGAAAGAGTATAAGTCCCGGGTAGCTACCTCCCTGTCTCGCTCTCTCTCTCTTTCTCTCTGTTCTAAGGCTAATCTCCGTCTCGACCTCTCTCTAGGGTCGCTTGTCTCCTTCTGTCTAGCCTGTTCGGTGGCTAATCTCCGTCTGAGCTCTCTTTCCTAAATTCTGGTGTAGCAGGGGTGTGTCACGTGTGTTTCTCGTGGATCTTTGTTCACGAGAGGACTGCTGACAGCTAACTGCATCATCTCCTTACTGGCCGCTGTCGTCAGCTTTCCTCAGTGTAAGCATGTTTAGCATTGCTCGATTCTCGCAGACACAACACCTCTCATCATCTGACTCCCTGCTTCTATCTATCTCTCTATCTATCTATTTATCTATCTATCTATATAATATGTAGTCTTTACCACACTGCTCGGTCGCGCGAAAATGGCGTACCATCGACATTTAATAGTTATAATATATTAATACATACTACATACACATTATAATGAACTTATAAGCTAATTAAGTGAAATACATAATATTGTAAAGTAACATAATTGTATGAATATTGTATACATATATTATTCATAGTAAATAGTGATTATTCAGTAATATTACATTTTAAATAAGTTGTATACATATTTGAATAAATGCAATGTTTGTTGTATAACACTTTGTAAGACGTGCATGTACAACAGACGTACGCATATAATTGTGCAATGGTAATACTGCTAGGTTATACATTACATATTTGAGTTATCACTTTAGTAATGTCTAATATTTCACCTAACTTGTATGATGATACTGGTAATACAGAATTGTGCTATAATTGTATGACTTATAATATTGTACTAACATTGTGGTACTACATAATTGTGTTGGCCTTATAATTGTAGTTACATTTGTTAATGCAACTATTACATAAGTGTCTTGGCCTAATAATTGTAGTTAAAGTTACATAAAAGTTACATCTTGTTAATGCAACTGTTACATAAATTGGTACATATTGTTTGTAGTTACATAATTATAATATGGAGTAACAATTGTAATAACTGCAGTCCTAACATATGCTGCGGTCGATGATAGTGATGATGTGTCATGCCACTTGTTTGTGGAGACACAATTTGCTTTTTTGTTTGTAGTTTATGTGGTATTTTGGCATATATAGTAACATATACACTTATATTCATTTGTTTGTTATGTGATCTTACTCTATTTCTCTCTTTTTTTTTTTTTTCCTTCTCACTCTTCTTTCTTTCTTTCCTTTTTTTTTTTTTTTTTTTTTTTGTATGTATTGAATTTCTATAGATTGTTTTTCTTCGCTTGTGTACGCTTTTTTCCATGTTGTTCATGGTTACATAATTACTGGCTAATTTCCTTGGGATACTTTTTCAAAGTTTAGTTTATATTGCACAGATACTATAAAATGATATTATATAGTCCCATATTTTGTTATTTTATATAAAAAAATATATATACATATATACACTATTAACTATACACACTGACCAATTGTTCACCTGTACCTATCGTGGGTAATATGTGTGTCAGCACTGTGTGGAAATCATTGTCTTCACGATTGTGTTGAAGATGTTCACTCTTGCTAACGGCATTTGTGTTGGCCATTTTTTTTTTCCTTGTAAGTTAATTTGTCTGTTTCCACTAGGTAGCTTTAATTAATAAATGTTTAATACAGTTCTTTTAATCGCTCACTGAGTAACTGTGATGGTATATTTTCTTTATCACTTTGTAGATATAATAATGTATAGTTGTATGTATGAAACACGTATTTTATGTAGGTATAAATGGTAACACTCGTTGGTAGTAAATAAATGTTATAATAAATGAATGAATATATACAGTGTAGAATATTTATTGTTGGTGCAAGTATTTAATGATTGAATTATGAAGATAATTGAAGTAAGTATGTGTATTTAAGTTGTAACTATACAGCACGTTTTATATGTTTGTGCAGAAGCTTATTGTCTATCACTGTGTATTGTATAAATGAAGTAACTATGTAACTCACTAATTTTTACCGTGGTGGGAAATGGTGTGAGTGGTGTTGCACGTGGTGATAGCGTTGTCCTTCGCGGGTTGATTGGCGTGTTGTCGTCTCAGCACATGGTGACGTCGGCTTCCCACACTGGTAGCTGTGGTGAGTGAATGAGTAGCGATGAGTAACTTGAGTGAAGACGAGTGAGTAAGATGAGTTGTGAATATGGACTTGGTGTTTGCTTCGTCGTCCTGACCTCTTCACACCTGCGTAAGCGTTGGGGGTTGGGTGGATGTAGCAGAGAGAGGAGGGTGAGGTCTGGTGGTTATGAGCTGTGAGTCGTCTCTCACTCTCCGTTTGTTTGTTTGTTTGTTTGTTTGTTTTCTTTCTTTCTTGATGTATTCTTGGTCCTTTTTTTCTTGTGATTTACTCGTTGTAGGATGAAGACTGCCGCTACTTGTAGGTGCGTGTAGAAGATTATACAGACGACGTAGAGTTGTTAATTGTAGTTGATTGTAGATGGCTGTAGTTGATTGTAGATGGCTGTAGACTTTGTAGACTATTTGCACTGTAGGCTGTATTTTGTAGGATTCAATGTAGAACTGAAGCTAATCTTGTAGTCTCGGTTGCTTTTGTAGAAATTTGCTTTTAATTCGGAGACGATGTCCGCAGATTTGCTGGTTTGTCGTTAAGCTACTTGCAAGGCGTCGAGTGATCTCTTGACCTCTGCATCAGCGTAATGATCTGGGAGACGGAGGGGGCAGGATGGAGAGAATACTGTCAGGAGCTGATGTTGTTTGTTGTTTTCAATCTTGATATTTTGTAGGAATTTAATGTTGATTCGTAGACGAGGTTCGTATACGTTCGCTGCTACCAAATGTCATAAAGACTTTGTATCATAAAGCAGCGACTTTGTATTTGCTTGTAGAGGCGTATATTTTAGACTTGTGGTCGAGCGGCTTTTATATCTTGTAGTAGTTTCCCCACCAGATGTCATGTAGTGACGGGAGAGGTAAAGAATAGTATGGGACTATTTTTATTTGTCTTAGAAATATTAAACAGGTTTCTCACATGGAAAGAGTATAAGTCCCGGGTAGCTACCTCCCTGTCTCGCTCTCTCTCTCTCTCTCTCTGTTCTAAGGCTAATCTCCGTCTCGACCTCTCTCTAGGGTCGCTTGTCTCCTTCTGTCTAGCCTGTTCGGTGGCTAATCTCCGTCTGAGCTCTCTTTCCTAAATTCTGGTGTAGCAGGGGTGTGTCACGTGTGTTCCTCGTGGATCTTTGTTCACGAGAGGACTGCTGACAGCTAACTGCGTCATCTCCTTACTGGCCGCTGTCGTCAGCTTTCCTCAGTGTAAGCATGTTTAGCATTGCTCGATTCTCGCAGACACAGCACCTCTCATCATCTGACTCCCTGCTTCTATCTATCTCTCTATCTATCTATTTATCTATCTATCTATATAATATGTAGTCTTTACCACAGAATGAGGATATAAAGGAGCGTTGTGGTGTGGATGTGGATGTGATAGGAAGCGTTATGAGGAACACACTGAGGTGGTTTGGCCATGTGGAGAGGATGGAGGGTGAAAGACTGACGAAGAGAGTGTATGTGAGTGAGGTGGAGGGGGGAAGAGGGAGGGGGAAGCCGAGGATGAGATGAAGGGATGGGGTGGAGAGGTATATGAGAGAGGGGAGTTGTGAGTTGGGAGCAGGGCAGTGGAATGGCGGGGGACAGGGCGACTTGGAGGCGATTTGTTTGTGGCCACCGCAAACGGGATTGACGCATCTGGCAATAGATAGATAGATAGATAGGTAAACCTAAAATTTTATCCTTACTTAGGTAATGTGGGGTCTGTCAGACCCCAATCTTTAAAAAATCATCAAAAATACCAAGAACATCTTTATTGAAACAGTCGCTTGTACAACAGTTTCTGTAGTCCTATTCCTTCAATTTAGTGTAAAATGTATGAAAATATAAGTGACAAAATATTGTATGGAAAATTAAAATGAAAAGCATCGACAAATTTTATACCAACTGAAATTAGTGGCTACCATACCAAAACTGATATGTTCCACCAGTTTTGTATCATTGCATGTTGTACAGTAATGTTCAATGTTTCTGTAAGAAGCACATGTCGGAAAAAAAAAATGGTATGGGAGATATATATGGGAAAAAAAATCATAGGTTAGGTAATGTGGGGTCTACTGGACCCCAAGGCCCTTTATCGCGAAAATAGAGCCAGATCCTGAACTGACCCCATCACCTCCCTAAACTAGTCTACTTGTCAGGAAGGTAGAGGGAAAACCAGATCCCAAGATCTTATAGTAATATATGAAACCACTAAGAAAAATAGCGTGGGGTTCCACATACCCCACATTACCTGAGGAGGGTTAAATTGTAGGTTGCCAGGGCATGATAATAACAACCTCAGAGTTGTGCTCCGCAACTACTGTATAGCACCATCCCCCTCTCCATTACTCGTGTTTTTACTTCTCTCATCACCCCATCCATATATATATTGAACAACCATGGGGACATCATACAACCTTGCTGCATGCCCACACCGATCGTGAACCATTCATTTAGATGCCCATTTGCCCTTACGCATGCTTCATTACCATCATAAAAACACTTGACGGCACCTCGCATTCTACCATCTACATTGTACATGCGCAAAACCTTCCACAATCCTTCTCTATCTACTTTGTCGTATGCTTTTTCCAGATCCATAAATGCTATAAACATCTTACAGTCCTTCTTACAAGCCTTCTCCATTATCTGTCTCACTGCAAATATTTCATCCACACATCCTCTGCCACCCCTAAAGCCATCCTGTTCGTCACTCACTAGGACTTCAGATATCTCTCCTACTTTCTCTATAATAATTCTTCCATATACCTTCCCTACAACACTCAATAGACTTATGCAACGATAATTCTTGCACTCACTTCGCTCACCTTTATTTTGTACAGGGGTACAATCACTGCCTTTTTCCACTCTACTGGCACAGTTTCTCTCGTCCATGCCTTCTTACATCTCTCCACTTCATTCTGCTCTGTCCACTATACTTAATCATCTCTGCATACACCTCATCAACCCCAGCTGCTTTCCCGTTTTTCAGCCGCTTCACAGCACTCTTCACCTATGCGAGTGTCACGTCTCCTGGCACTGCATTCCTTCTCTGCACACCCCCAAAACCATTCATGTTTACAGCTGCTCTGCTCTCTCTATTCCCATTCATCAAGCTTTCAAAATATTCTTTCCATCTGGTCCTTACTTCATCCCCATGGGTTAATAATCTACCACCTGCATCCTTCACACCATCACATTTCTTTCCGCTTTTTCTTCTACATTTTCACACCTCTTTCCAGAATAACTTCCTATTTTCGGAGTAGTTCGCATTCATTTTTCTTCCTAGATCATCATTTACCTCCTTCTTTTTCCTCTTCACTAATCTCTTTATGTGCTTCTTGCTCTCCATATATTCAGTTCTTATTTCAACTGAACCCCTATCCTGTAACCACTTTAGCCACTTCTTCCTCCATTCCTCCACCGCTCTCTTAACCTCCTCATCCCACCAGGCAGTATCTTTCTTCTTTGTTGTTACTCTTGCCACACCAACCACTGCTTTAGCATTCCTAACTAAGCAGTCCCTATGTGCTTTCCACGGGCTGTCCAAATCCATTTCATTCCAGTTCACTGATTCTAACTCGTCCTCTACTTTGGTCCTGTAATAATCTGCCATTTCTTTGATCCTCAGGTTCTCAACTTTCAGTCTTTCTTCCTGACTGCTCCTCTCTCTCCTGATCCACCTCACTCCTTTCAGCTTGATCTTGCATACCACAATTACATTTTTTTTTTTTTTGATAATGAATGAAGGAAGGAAAATCAAAGGGGAAAAAAATTAGTCCATGTGCCTAACGGCATCCTTCATTCATACTTATAACAATTGGATTTAAATTCAAGTGGATTAAATGTATGTGGGAAGCAACTCCCAGGAAGTGAATTCCAGAGAGTAGTAGTTCTGGGGATAAATGAATTTTGATAAGCAGAGGTTCTGCATTGCGGGCGAGAGAGTGTGAGTTCATGGGCGCTCCCAGCTACCCGAGTATTTCGGGAGAAAATGTGAAGGGGAGGCACAATTGAAGCCAGTTCGTCAGAGCACTTACGGTAAAAAAAAAAAAAAAAAATCTCTACGTACTGATAATGGAGGAAGGTCCTGCGTAATGGCAGGATTATTGATTAATCTAATGGCTTTATTTTGAATTTTGTCCAACTGCCTCAATGCAACCGCTCCACATCCACTCCACATTGGTGAACAATATTCGATCTGAGAACGCACATGACTTTTGTATATTATGGTCATCTGCTCGTCAGTGAAGAACTCACAAACTCTGTACATAAGTCCCAATTTTTTGGAAGCATTTTTAAAAGGGATTTAACATTAGCTGTCCAGCTTAGGTTGAGGTTTAGAGTAACACCTTGGATATCAATTGTAATGGATATGAGAATATTGACATCATTTAAAATTATGTGAGAGTCTGAGGGATTGTTTCTGTCGGAGAATGTATTTAGTTTTCTCAGCATTAAAAGAGACCAGATTTTTTTGTCCCCATTGATTAATTTTAGAAAGGTCCTGGTTCAGAGAAATTGCTGTGTTTATTTGGGAATTTATAATATCTAATTGTGTAAAGGAGGTACTAAACGTGAAAGAACTATGAAGGGTCGAGTTATCAGCATAAGAGTGTATTGGGTTGTGTGTGACAGATAAGAGGTCACTTATATGAATGAGAAAGAGGGTTGGCACCAAAACTGATCCCTGAGGTATGCCAGCATTTATGGAATGAAAGTGAGAATAAATTCCATCTACCATGACCCGTATTTTTCTATTATGAAGGTAGGAAGAAATTAGAGGAACCAGTGATGCAAGGCCATAGTGTGATATCTTAGACAATAAGGCCCGGTGCCATACTCTGTCCAATGCTTTGATATATCAAGTGCTATTGTGTGTATTTCACCGTGTTGGTCTATTGTTTTGTTAATCTGATGAGTAAGAAGGCAAAGAATGTCTACAGTTAAACGTTCTCGTCTAAATCCATACTGCCGATCATTGATTAATTTATTAATTTCTAGATGCTTGACCTTGTAATGGAAGTTATTGCACTTGGTCTATAGTTTGATGGATCAGAAGTTGCCCCCTTTTTAGGAACAGGATGGATATTTGCTTCTTTCCAAGAGGCTGGAAAACTTGAGGTACAGATGCATAAGCGGAAAAATTTTGCCAATACAGGAGCCAACACTGAGGAGCAGTTTTTAAATACTATTGAAGGAATTTCATCTGGACCAGTGACTTTGTCTGCTGTGAGATTCTGTAATACAGCTTGTACGTATCTGGTGTGAATCATGAAAGGAGGTATTTGAGGGGAATTAAAATCAAGTACAGGAATATTGTGATTTTCTGTATTTAGGGTTGAGTTTGTTGAAAAATATGTCAATAAGAAGTTTGGCTTTTCCACGTTGGTCACTTGCTAGATTTCCATTGGAGGCTGTAAAGGTGGAATGAAAGAGGTGGTAGTGAAGTTAGTTTTGAATGAATTAAGGATTGACCAGAATATTTTGTTATCATTTGGGTTGTTTAGTAGTTTGTTAGCCTATCTGTGTAGAAAGTTTGATTTAGAAAGATTGATAATAGTTTTGGCATGGTTCCTGATATTTCTATAATAGTTAAAGGCTTCTTTGGTTTTGGTCCTTGTATAAGTGTTATAGGCTATTGTTTTATGTTCTGTTACTCTAGCACAGTTGTGGTCAAACCATTTAGGAGAATTACATCTTTTTCTGTAACTATGATGGGGAATGAATGTTTCCATGCCGACTTTAATGAAATCCTGTATGTGGCCCAATGTGGATATATATATATATATATATATATATATATATATATATATATATATATATATATATATATATATATATAGTTTCGTTTCGTTTTTTAAAGGCTCCAACATGCTTGCATGTGTCGGGCTTGGTCACCTAATGGCGGCTCTTCACACTGCATGATCCATTGCAGCCTCGCTGTTCAGTCCCATAACCCTGAGGTCACACTTAATGACCTCGTCCCATGTCTTTCTCGGTCTACCCCTCATAACCCCATCCCCAGTATTAACACTTCTCACCTTCCTCACCCAATTATCATCCTTCATCCTCTCCACATGTCCAAACCATCTCAATCTACCCCTCCTCATCACAACACCAATACACTCCAGTCCCATCCTACCTTTTAACTCTTCCATCGTAAACCCAGCCCCTCCAGACCTTGGACGCAGGGACGCACTACACATCCACCTAATCATTGTCATTTCTGTACGTCTTAGCCGGGGAATATCTTCCTTCTTCACTGCCCAGGTCTCACTACCATACAGCATTACACTTCTAAAACATGCTGCATACAAAGACCCCTTAGCACGTAGGGAGAGTCCTCTCAATGTCAGGAGAGGCAAGAGCTCCCTGAACTTCTTCCAACTACTTCCCATCCTAGCCACAGAACTAGCTCCAGCCCCACCTCCAGCACACAACATGTCTCCCAAATAACAAAACTCTTCCATACACTCAAGAGATTCACCAGCAAGTTCAATCTTTTCACGTCTGACAATCTCCACCTGCTCTCCCTGACACGCCGTACACATAAAATCAGCATTATCTCGCAGTCTACCTCTGATACCACTACATCTCTTATGCACCCATTTATCACAAACACCGCACAAAATGGAATTACTTCCCACGCCCTTGTGGCAAACTGCACATGGCTACTCTCCCTCATCTTTGACAGTACCGCCACCAACCCAAGATATCATCACTTTTGTTTTATCTGCATTTATCCTTAAGCCCTTGTGCCCCATACCATCTCTCCACTTCCTAAACCTTTCCTCCACCTCCCTTTCATTCTCTACAGTCAACACCAAATCATCAGCATACAACAACTCCCATGAGAGTCCGTTTTAAAGTCACGTGAAAGGGCTTCAAGTACCATGATAAACAACATGGGACTCAAAACTGGCCCCTGATGCACACCAACATTCACTGAAAACTCATCACTCAAATCTCCATTCACTCTTACCTGGGTGTGAGCACCCACATACATAGCCATAACCACCCTAACCACCCACTCCTCCAAGCCAAGCTTTCTCATTGACCTCTTCACCACCTCTCTAGGGACTCTGTCAAAGGCCTTTTCCAAGTCAACAAAAACAAAATAAAGATCCCTCCTCCTACCAATATACTTTTCCTGAAGCTGTTGAACAATGAATATGGCATCAGTGGTCCCCCTACCTGGCATAAACCTAAACTACATCTCATCAATATTCACTCTTTCTCTAATCATACCTTGTAAAACTCTCTCCATGACCTTCATTATCTGATCTAAAAGCTTTATACCTCTATAATTTCCTCTTTCCAGGGCATCACCCTTCCCTTTATACACATTTACAATTACACTCTTCGGCCAATCATCTGGGACAACACACTCATAAATAATCCTATTTATCAGGTCAGTGACTAACCTCACCCCTATATCGCCTGAGGCCTTCAACATTTCGGCAGTCAACCCAGACACACCTGCTGCCTTCTCCACCTTCATCCTGCCTATTGCCTCACTCACAGTAGCAGCATCAATCAAAGGCCAAGGGCCAGACACTGGATCTACTGGCCCCAAACCCTCCCTGTCCCAGTTAAACTCCTCATTCAACAACCAGTTATAATGCTCTCTCCATGCATCTTTAAGATCCTCACTGTTCACTACTACCCTTCCTTCATCATTCTTCACACACTGCTCACCTATAATATCCCGATTATCCCTCTTCACCTGACCTACCACCCTAAATATCATATTTTTCCTTTCCCCATGATTTAGGTTATCAAGTAATAGTCTCTGTGACTCAGACTTCACCCTGTATAGCTCTCTTCTAGCCGTCTGCTTGGCAGCCAAATATTCCTCTTTGCTACCACCCTTCTTCCATTCCCGGAAAAACCTTCTTTTCTCCTTAACTGCAGCTTCTACACCCTCATCCCACCACCAAGTTACTTAATGTCTTGGTGGTCTTCTTGTCCAACCACATGTTACATCAGTAACTCTCAAGAGATTGTTCTTGAGGGCTCTGTGCTGTTCATTAACGCCTGTCTACAGCTCCTTGTTCAGCCACCACTCTCCTCAACTCGCTGTAGAAAGCATCCCTTACTACTTGGTTTTTCAGCTTCCATATTTTCCTCCTAGGTACATAAGTCCTCTTTATCATCACTCGTTCTTTAAGCACCATAACACAAATCAATAGTTTGTGCTGCTGCACTCACTCCTCACCTCCTGTAACTTTAACATCCCTCACTAACCTCCTATCGGTCCTCCTAACCAGAATATAATCTACCTGACTGCTATTTCCCCCGGACTCATTGGTAATTAATCTACTGTCTCTTTTCCTAAAATATGTGTTGCACATAATCATGTTCGTTGCCTCCCCAAACTCAAGTATCCTTTCCCCTTCTGCATTCCTTATACTATACGCACATCCCCCATGCACTCCTTCATAACCTTGTGCGCTTCACCTACATGACCATTTAAGTCCCCTCCCAAAACCACTATCTCATCATCCCTCATACCACCCATTACATGTATTAAGTCATCACAGAATCTATCCTTCTCTGCTTCTTCCAATCCTGCCTGTGGAGCATATGCCGATATAATCGCAACTATTTTTCTACCGAACAGAATTTTCACTACCAATATCCTATCGCTTACTCTCATAACATTCATAACATATTCCACCCATTTCTCCGGAACCATTACATCAACACCTCCACATCCGTCTGTCCCCCCCTGCCAAAACAACTTATAGCAACAGTCCTTCCCAACAATCTTTCTGGCTGATCCACCCCTGTACCGGACTTCCTGCAAACACGCCATATCCACCCACCTCCTACTGAATGCCTCAACGACTTCCCCCGCTCTTCCCCTCAAACTTCCCACATTCCATGAACCCACCCTCATCCCCTTGGGTGATTTACTGTCCTCAGGCTTGCTTTGAAACTTATTCTTGTGTTTTGTCATATTCAGTACAGTATCAATAAAGGAGGATAGACATAACACAGGCCCCACTCACTGCACAGTCCTAGGTCCAGGCAATGGATCTGGGACCCCTAGCCCACCAACTTACCAGTGGCTGTGGTAGTGGCCTTGGGGCACCCTGCCAGAACAGCTGCAGGGACACCCTCCAAGCGCGCCTTGGCACTGCAACTATCCCGCCATTATACACCCACTGATAGGGCAGCCTCGTGGGGCGCTACTCCCAGGTTCAGGCCCCTCTCTATTGGGCGGAAGCGGCAGCCTAGGAACTGCAATGCCCTGTACTCTCTAGCATAGGCCTGAGCCCCATCTCGCCCTGGACCCACGATCTATGCCCATGGAACCCCTGTCACACCTCCCCCCAGAAGTCCGCCACTAGGTAGCGGGGACAAAGTTTTCTGGCCGCATGTCCTTGCTGGCGCTAACCCCTGTAACGCAGTGGGATGCGATGAGTGAAATGTAAAGTGCATGTGGTATAGTGCATAAGATAGTTAGAGGAAATGTTTGGGAGAGTATGCTGGTCTACTCTCCATGTTACTGTCACACTGAAAAAGTCAGCAAAGGGGGATGGTTAGAGCGCTTGTGAAACAGGAGCTCCAGCTCTCCCTATCACCAGCATTCCCATTCCCCTCGGAAGTACCACCCTGTTCGGCCCGTGCTACAGCCTCCTCCTATATATGTATATATATATATATATATATATATATATATATATATATATATATATATATATATATATATATACATACATATATATATATATATATATATATATATATATATATATATAGATATATATATATAGATATATATAGATATATATAGATATCAGCTCATCTCATCAGCCGTTTGAGTGTCCACTGCAGGACCGGCCTATCCCAACCAAAGTGGGGATGATACAGCCAATGTATCTCTACCAAGTGGCTTAGGTTGTCTGATAGAGATTGTATGTAGGGTGATAAGTGCTTGTGAGTGTAATTGTAGTGTTGGAGTGGCTTTGGATGTGTATGTAGTCTTTGAACCAAGTGTAATCGGCCCATGCAAGCCGACTGGGTGCAAGCATACTTTATACTATGCAACTGGTTCAATCACAGCACCCCTTATGTCCCCCAAGCAGTACGTGGCCAGAAGAACGCTCCCAGAGTTTATTACCCTGGCTTGTTGAGTCACCCATAGGCAGAAGGAAGAGGAAAGAATGAAGGAAAGATAGACAGAAAAGGAAGGAAGGAAGAGAGGAAAGGGCAGACACGGCTACTGGCCGTGGCCTTTTAGGGGCTCAGCTTCCGGCCGTGGCCTGTGTGGGGGAGCGGCTACCAGCTGTCTCCTGAAGGAGGGATGAGCAGCTACCGGCCGTCTCAAGGGCACCTTCAGAGCGGCTACCGGCCATCTCCTGAAGGAGGGGTGACCGACTGCCGGCCATCTCAGGGGCACCTTCAGAGTGGCTACCAGCCGTCTCCTGACGAAGGTGGGAGTGGCTGCCGGCCATCTCCTGAAGGAGGGATGAGTGGCTACCGGCCGTCTCAAGGGCACCTTCGCAGGGGCTACCGGCCATCTCCTGATGAAGGCAGGAGCGGCCACCGGCCGTCTCCTGAAGGAGGAGTAAGTGGCTACCGGCTGTCTCCTGATGAAGGTGGGAGTGGTTACCGGTCATCTAGAGGAGGTTCGAGCGGCTGCACACCGTCTCAAAAGGGGCGCGTCTACCAGCCGTTGCTGGGGTGCTGCCTGGAGCTATAGGAGTAGCTCCACCCCAATCCTGTCAATGGTCAGCTCGCCCGCAAGGTAGTCTCTGTTTCCTGCTGTGGTGGTGGCGGGCAGGTTCTGGGTCATAGGGTCGTGCAACCCAGGTAGACTTACATCCCTGTCGCCCGGAGTCGGGCCACGCTCTGTCTGCCCCTCCATAGGCTCCTCCTGGAGGTGTTTTGATGCCCTTGGTGACTTTTCCCGGCATTTTACAATAGATAGATTGATGTCTGTGTTGGTTAGGTTAGGATGGTAGACTGCTATATTCAATTATTTTAGGATCAGGAGGCTTGATTAAGTGAGGACATCAGGTTACAAGAGGTTAGGTGAGATTAAGTCTGGAGGGGGAGGCTGAGGATGAGATGGAGGGATGGCGTAGAGAGGTGTGGAGAGTGAGAAGCTAACTAGAAGATTGAATGTGAGGGAGGGGGAGACTGAGGATGAGATGAAGGGATGGTGCAGAGAGATATGAATAGTGAGAGACTAACTAGGAAATTGTATGAGTGAGATGGAGAGGGAGGGGGAGACTGAGGATGAGATGGAGGGATGGTGTAGAGAGGTATGGTGAGAGGCTAACTAGATTTTTTGAGAGGGGGGGAGACTGAGGATGAGATGGAGGGATGGTGTAAAGAGGTATGGTGAGAGGCTAACTAGATTGTATGTGAGAGAGAAGGAGACTGAGGATGAGATGGAGGGATGGAGTAGAGAGGTGTGAAGAGTGAGAGGCTAACTAGGAAATTGTATGTGAGTGAGGTGGAGAGGGAGGGGGAGACCGAGGATGAGATGGAATAGAGAGGTACTGAGAGTGAGACTAACTAGGAGATTGTATGTGGGGTGGAGAGGGAGGGGTAGACTGAGGATGAGATAGAGGGATGGTGTAGAGAGGTTTGGAGAGTGAAAGACTAACTAGAAGATTGTATGTGCGTGAGATGGTGAAGGAGGGGGAGACTGATGATGAGATGGAGTAGAGAGGTATGGAGAGTGAGAGATAAAAAAGATAGCCCCAAGATAGATAGAGGGATAGATTACATAGCCATAAGATAGACAGATAAAATTCGACAGCGGATTCTAACCAAATTTGTGTCGCCGGAGCTAAACAAGCAGACACAATGGGCGACGACAACAAAGATGAGGAGCGTGTGTACGGGGGATGCGAAGGTCCCAGTGCGATGTTCGTATGTGTAATTTTCAAGATTCTACATTATATTGCAGAAAAAGGCGAAAGAATTATGAATAAACTCATTAACCCAACCTTTGTACAGTTTAACATAGTGTACTAGATAATATACCGTTTTCTTTCATCCCAAGCACAGGGAAGAAAATGGGTTTGTTTACATTTTGGGGGGGGGCTAGTGTAAATGTGAATATCATGGTAGTGGGTGACAGGATTGGTGACTTTGGTGTGCAAGAGCTGGGAATGCATGTGGCGGAGGACCTGAAGCAAGGACAGGAGGTGCCATGCTTACTGAGGATATGCCAAGAAGTCTCTAGGTTCACTAATGAAGCGAGATCCCACTCTGCAGTATGTGGGGAATGTGTGTCTGGCAGAGCATGTCGTGGGGGAGTGAGTCAACCCACAGTCCCTTAGATCTGTCTTCTTCCCCACACCTACACCTTTACCTTTACTGAAGTGCCTGGCATGTGTCTTTAGCAGCCACGGAGCGTCATTATCCTCTATCCTCATCTATCCTGATTAACTCCACATTACTGATTCTCTCTTGTACATCGCTTCTTATACAATCCATATACTTTAATCGTTGTCTTCCTCTTGCTCTTCGTCCCTCTGTTCTTCCATGTAAACAGTCATTTTCAAGTTCTTTTTATAACATGTTCTCTATTGCACACCACAACACCTCCAAAGCCTCAAGGGATCACTAGTTCAGGATGTTTTCCACAGAGGAGGCGATAAAGCAGTTCCACAGTATCACCCGCCAGTACTCCTCCTCCTCCTCCTATGTGAATCTCTGTTTCTGTCTCTCTTTTTCTGTGTCTGCCTTCTTCTCTTCCTACTTCTCCCATCATTCCTGCCACATTTTATTACCCCTCTTTCCATTTCAGGTGGCTTTACATTGAGTGACAAGCCAAATGGTTTCCTGTAAGCCAGGAAATCATTTACAACGCTGGATGGTAACCATACAACCAACCCATACGTGTTCCTTACGTGTCAGCAAGTGGGTTGGCAAAGGGTTAGTGCCCCTCCCCATAAAACAGTTAACTCAAAGACTAACGGCCACCCCTTACGGGATTATGGCATCTGGCAATAGATAGATAGATAGATAGATACCGGACACCTGGCCCCTTCAACCTGGCCAAACAAACTGGAATAAAAGAATAAATTCTATTCAAGATGACACTTATTATTAATTAAAATGCAGCATAGTGCCCCCTGGAACACCTAGCCACCCCCACAAGGAATACACCATAGTGCCCCCATGAACTCCCGGACACCCGCATAAGGAGCCCACGGAGGAGCAGCAGCAGCGCGCTGGGACTCGGTGCGACAACGGCCTAAGTCAGCCTGGGCCGCGCGGCTCTATGACCCAGAGCCCGCCTGCCGTCGTCATGGCAGGAATACTACACTACCTTCCAGGTGAGCCTTCACTAACCAACTAAGGGGTGGAGCTGTCTGTCCAGCTCCTGCCAGCACCCTCAAGGAGTCAGCCTGTAGCTGCTCCCACCTTCACTCCAAAAGTGTCTTCTTTCTTGAGATGGCCAGTAGCCGATGCGAGGGTAACCAGGAGACAGCCGGTAGCTGCTCCTGCCTTCGCCCCGAAGATGTCCTTCTAGAGATGGCCGGTAGCCGCTCCAAACCCCTCCTGCAGGAGTCGGCCTGTAGCTGCTCCCACCTTCGCCAGACGGCCTGTAGCCTCTCCCACCTTCGCCAGACGGCCTGTAGCCGCTCCAAAGGCATTCCCCCAGAGACAGCCGGTAGCCGTTCGCCTCTCACTAAGGAGACGGCCGGTAGCCGCTCTGAGGGTAATGAGGAGACGGCTGGTAGCTGCTCCCGCCTTTGTCAGACGGCCAGTAGCTGGTCCGAAGGTGTTCCCCCTGAGTCAGCCT
Source organism: Coenobita brevimanus (assembly GCF_032717465.1). Taxonomy (NCBI): domain Eukaryota; kingdom Metazoa; phylum Arthropoda; class Malacostraca; order Decapoda; family Coenobitidae; genus Coenobita; species Coenobita brevimanus. The sequence continues at coordinate 4,870,675 of NC_137036.1, read as the reverse complement.
GTAGCCGCTCCCAACTTCGCCAAACGGCCTGTAGCCGCTGCGAAGGTGTCCCTGGGTTTGCTGGCAGTTCCTCACCCTCTCAGGCCACAGCCAGTAGCCGGGCTTGTAGCAGCGCCCCTAGGAAACCACGGCCAGTAGCCGGGCCCTACGGCAGGAAGTGGCCTAGATCTGCTCCGCTGCCTAAGCTTGATGCCTGTTCCCTGACCCCCAGCACAGAGGGCATAGAAGTGTATCAGAGAGGCCTTGTAGTCTCCCCCAGCCTCTGCTCCCTACAACTGGCTCTGGAGGAGACCCACCTGACGGACCCCGACGCCGACCGGTGCCACAGCCTCTCCCTGTCAGCGCCGCCCAGCCCTGGGGACTGCAGTCCTCGTGAACCCCAGACCGCCCCCAGAATGCCCGGGTGGGAACTCCCTACACCTCGATGGCGGAGGACCTCCCCCTCCGTTAGGAGCCTGAACGACTGATTCACGCAGTTGTTCGGCCCCAGCCCTGAGGGCCGCACTCCTGTCCCCAGCCCGGAGAGCACAGGCCCCTTCGCCACCCACAGCCCCGGACGAGAGCAGACACCCCTGCACGTGATCCTGTGCCCCCTGAGCACGGCATCCCCTGGAGGTGCCCAGCCCCGGTAGTAGCGGAGCTGTGTTGCCCCTCAGCCACACCCTTGACGCCAGATGAACCATAGTGACTGTGACTTTGAAATGATAGTGGTAAAGCAGTGACGAGGCAGAACAGTGAATTGATAGTAATAGACCCAAGTGTTAGTAAGCAGAATTGACACAGTGAATTACCATATAGTAATAAGATAAACACCAAAGCAGTGGAGTTAGTAACGATAATTAATCAAAAGTCACCTACAAGTAGAAAAAAACAAAGTGAACACGCTACCATAAAACTCTGCCTCATACAACCATAATCATAATTAGTCCCCAGCACCTTGCACCCCCCCCAATGAGAAATATCTCTAGCATCTCCACTTGCTTAGAGACCCTGGACTATACCAATTCAGAATACTTCGCCTCGAGTGTTGTTTTCACTGTATTCCCTAACAGTATCCTGCGAGATACTATTAACCCTATCTAGTTATAAGAGTTTATAATCGCCCAGTATATTGTGTCCGTAACATCTGCTGATTCCCTTGTCTGACTAAGTAATACACGTGTAAGGTTATTGCCTGGAGTTTTTGTGTCCTGCCTCTCTCTTATTTGTCTAAGCCCCGGTCTCGAAAGACAGCCCCGCCACACGTTAGGTGTTTAAGGAACGGGAAGCTGAACCAAAAACACCTAGCATTACAAATAGCACAAAACTCTCTTAGTAATGCGTGTATATTCTTAAAATCCTGCAAACAGAAACCAGATACTTGCTTGTCGTATTCTAGGAGAGAATTAGGCCTTAGCACACACAGATTGCCTTAACGACCTTCATGCAAACGATGACTATTAACCCTCTTATGGTAAGGACAACTTTGGTATTCTACTCCATTTAATGTCAGATTATTTTGCTCAGGTGAGGCGTATAGGAACTAGAGATTAATGAACCACGTGCAGTCGATAGGCACTGATTTCCGTGTACTCCCCCACAGGACGGTAGGTACGAGGATAACCATGGGGACTACGTACACAACGAGGTGGCCTGTGATTATAACGCTGCCTTCACTGGAGCCCTGGCCGCCATGATTGAGAATATCAGATCATCTCATGCTCAAATTACACTCCTACAAATATATAAAACAGGCGCGTGGAATTTGCTTTTATGTATCCCCTCCTATGGTGTTTTAATTTACTTTTGTCATGACAGTTTTGAGAATATCTGAGTTCCTTCATGCTCTGAACTGATTGTGTCTAAAAGACCCTTACAGGCCATACCAGGTTGGACTACCTTAATCCACATGATCACTCTATGTCCCTCTGAAAATAAATTTATTGTAACACCACAGGAGGAAGATTTTACGTGGTGTTCCTGGAAGAAATGAGTGAAAAAGTGTAACTAATGGAAAATTAGAGAATTATCATCATATCCGGACCTCCTTTCCCACCTTTGAGCAGGGTTTGGAGTAGCTTTGTCCAGACAGCCCAGATTTGCCCAATCAAATGGAACACACTTCCATTCGCTCAGCATTCAAGCCCCAGGAATCCTGGCTTTATCTGATACGTCAAAAACATTCACCACGTTCTGTAGCTTCACATAAACGTATCCGATAGTCAATCCGGACGCTATCACATTAAAAAGGGGTGCCAAATCCCTGATCATGCGCTTCTCACAATATTCATCCAGCCAGCTCGATCTCGTCAGTCCCCTAACCTCACCGACTTCCAAACCTCACTTCCTCACACACTCATCTACCATATCCCTCCACCTTCTCCTTGGCCTACCTCACCGCCTCCCTCCTTCACATTTGCTCAGATATACTTTTTCCTCACTCTATTGTTATCCATTCTCTCCACATGACCATACCACCTCAGTGCACTCTCTTCGATTCTAGTGTCCACAGACCTCCTCACACCACATCCTTCACGAATCACATTATTTTGTATGCTATCCACTCTCTGTACTCCACATACATTCCTCGGCAGTCCCATCTCTATTGCTCTCACTCTTGGCTTTTCATTTTCATGCCACAGTCTCACATCCATATGTTAAAGCTGGCACTAACACTCCTTCATGTAAGCCTCGTGCAGCTGCAGCACTCAAGATGTGTGCAAGAAAAAAAGTTACCTAAAGAAGTTTCTGCCACAGTAATCCCATCAGGGAGTTCCTAGAAGAGAAAAAATTGTGGTGATGAAGGCAGCACCAGTGATGATGAGATGATTATAATGATGATATTGATGACTGATAATGATAATAACTGACAATGATGGTGATGGCAATTTTGATGATGACAAACCTTGTCTCCTACACATAAAGTCTGCTCTCCATAATCACAATCATTCATACTGTCTCCATTATTTACTAACGATAAGTCAGAGTCCTCCAAAGTTTGATAACATACCTTGCAAAATAAATCCATAAATATGAAGGTAAATGTTTAAATGGAACTGTCAGGCTTCTTTCTTTTAATTATATAAACATACATACTGTACAATGCTCATTACATATATAAACATACATACTGTACAATGCTCATTACATATATAAACATACATACTGTACAATGCTCATGACATAGTAAGACTTGGAGGTGGAGTGACATGGGAATAGGAAGAAGAATCTAAGTAAGTATTACATCCTTACCACTGTACATAATAACATAATTTAGGTCCCTATACTTTTAAGGCTGACTGGCAGTTATGTACAGTACTACATTTTGGTTACTGCTAGAAAGCATCCTTCAATTTACAGACCTTTTCAAACTTACGCAACTTTCCTATCATCAATACTTAACTGGAGGCCTTGACTGATGGAAAATTACTTAGTTTTTATGAAACAAACAAGTACATACGCATGCCAGCATGCATGCACACACTCTCTCACACAACTGCACACACACACACACACACACACACACACACACATACAAAATGAAATTCAACTATCAACTGCAACAGGTTCTGAGTTGCGTAAATAGAAAAATATCCACTTTTCCTGGATTAATCAAGACAACAAAAACACAATGGTCTGAATATGCTAACAGAAAAGTTACGAAACTTATTTATGAATAACTGAACAACAAGCATTCAATGGAAATTAAATAAGGTCCACTTAATGATTGGTGAGTGGGTGTATATGTGTATGAATGTTTTAAACTTTAATGGCATTACAAAAGAACATACATCTGCTCACAACACACCCATATTCACTATAATTATTATTTTTGGTAACAAAATAATGTTCTGTGTTAATTATGATAAACATCAAAATACTCTGAATACACTACAGTTCACCCTCTATATAGCAAATTGATGAGGTGCAGTGAGTTGTTAAATGCTAAAGTTCTTTACTGAGTATCATGTGGTCATCATAATTTCTGAATCAGGTTGTTATATCTGGCATCTACCTTATGTTATACAATGTGATGCTTGAAGTGTTCATGCATCCTGTTATAAATTTGTGTTTAACTCAAACCAAGCCATCGTGTGGTTGGTCAGTCTTATCCATCATATATGCCAAAACTGTTTGGTTGACTCAAGAGTTAGCTATGGCTGATATTAAGTAAACTGAGGTTGCTACAGGAAAGCTTTACTGTAACTAAAAAAAAAATCATACAGAAGGCTTACTTACTTTAAAAACAATTATATCAATAGAAGCTTGTTTTAAAGAGGCTTTATTGTACTTTACAAAATTGTTAATTAGTTTTTCTACGTGCTAGTGACTTAAAAAAAAAGGGAACAAGTGATTTTCTTGTATGAACCTTTACTGGGGTGCCAGTGGCTGGCCCTTTGAATTCACTTAGCCCAGATAATGCTTTGAATTTTGTACCATACAAAAATGAGCAAACTAGATTACTCCTGGATGACTGGGCTGGAGGTAGCTGCTCTTGTGCATCTGCTGCCCTCCTTGAGACTGCATCAGTTTCTTTCCCAACATTAGTGCTAGAAAATTCACTAACTGATGTACAGGAACCTGATGTGCTAGGTACATTATCTTCTTCGCAATCACTTTCCCAATCACTTATAATACTGCTGAGGTGTGAAGGGATCTGCATTCTGTGTCTCTCCTCAACAGTTTTAACAATACTGGGACCTGAAGTGCCCTGTATATTCTCTCTCTTCTCATTATTTCTCTTATCAATACTGGAAGCTGAAGTGTCCTGTATATTCTCTCTCTTCTCATTACTGCTTTGATCAGTACTGGGAGGTGAAGTGCTCTGTATATTCTCTCTCATCTCATTACTGCTTTGATCAGTACTGAGAGGTGAAGTGCTCTGTATATTCTCTCTCATCTCATTACTGCTTTGATCAGTACTGGGAGGTGAAGTGCTCTGTATATTCTCTCTCATCTCATTACTTCTTTGATCAGTACTGGGAGGTGAAGAGCTCTGTATATTCTCTCTCATCTCATTACTGCTTTGATCAGTACTGGGAGGTGAAGTGCTCTGTATATTCTCTCTCATCTCATTACTTCTTTTAATACTGGGAGTTGACGTGCCCTGCATATTCTCACTCTCCCTATTACTTCTAACACTGAAAGGTGCTGTAATGCCCTGCACGTATTCTCTCTCCCCATTATTTCTGAGGATGTTGGGCGATGACTCCGATTCTGAGGTGGGCAACAAAGAAGCTGTAGGAATTACTTGGGTGAGTAATGGAGCAGCAGGTGTGGGTGGTGCAGTTTCTCTCAGTATGGTAGTAGTGGAGGTAGTAGGAGTTATTACTTGTGTCGGCACTGGTGTGCTAGATGTGGGAAGAGCCACTTCACTTAATATGATGGGAGGTACAGGCTGTAATTTCCCCTTGCAACCTGTTCTTCTCCTGCCTCGAGGCCCCAAAGCTACAGTCAGAGATTCCTTAGGTATTACACACATGAAACTTCTCACGTTCTTGTCCTGTAGTATTCCAGGTTTCTTATCTTGTTGACTACTGGAGGCAGTTGCTTCACCATGACAAGTACCAGATGCTAGAGTATGATCTGGTGTGTGGTTTTCATTACAAACTGCTTCCCTTACTACGCTGCCTTTGTTGGTATTCTGAGGCTGTTCTGCCATTTTATTCTTTTCAGGACTTCCAAAGTGTCTGTTCATTATGTAATCATTTGTCGTGTTGGAGGCAGCAGCTCTGTCACGTATGTCTGCTCGTCTGGTCCCTAAAATAAAGAGTTGTTATTAGCAGCTGATGAAAAAAAAAAAAAATCTGCAGAGATGAAGAACCTTAGCATGTTTGTTCAACCTGACAAAGATCCTTAATCCCTTTCAATTATGCTGTTAACCATGTGTGGTCTGAATGAAGTGTCAATATGAATGGCAGTCAATGTGGCTTCTTACCGTACTTCATAACTATAGCTCAATGAATTCCACACAGCCACAACTTGGTATAGTATTTAGGTTACTGGAGTGGTCCAGTTCCACCCAGCAAAAACTAACTTACAGCAGCTGATCACGTAAGCACAAAGAGGAAAGGGATATGAAAACTACCAGTATGGATACAATATTGAAGCTGCGAAAGAAGACACTATTGATGAGCTGCAATATTACAACCTGTACTCTAACATATACCATCCATTCACCAAATTCTTTATGGCCACATTAGAAGCATAGGGGCCCAAGGCTAAGCTACTTGGTCCTCACATTTAAGGAGAGAATGTCCAGTTGCTTGTCTCTGGGCTGTAATATGAGCACTCAGTCCAAAGCAAGTGGCACTATATATACACTAAACCCCAATCATCAAACAGGATTATAAAAGCAATAAATCCCAATCATCCCATAAACATAACCCTAAAGAGCCCTACGTACCAATATCAGAGACTGAAGCCTCTTGGATGGACGGCTGAGGGAGGGTATCGGTGCATGCAGGTGTCAGCGGTGGCAGGCTGAAGGGGCAACCGGGGCGTCCAGGAAGCTGGAAGAGGGCAAAGGTGTCCTGTTGGAGGGACTGGAGGTTTTCCGACACCTCCTTGACCAGGGTCGGGTGTATGAGGTCCATCCCTCGATCAGGTTCCTTTCCGTCACCTGCCAAATAAGGAGAGAAATCATGAAGAGTAATAAAGGAGGCAAGATAAAGAACAGAAATAAAGAAAGAAAATCACATCCAGCAATAAAGAAGGCAAAATCATTTACAGTGATGAGGATGGCAAAAATCATGTACAGTCAGGGAAAGTTCCGCATTACCCACTGTTCGGAGCACTGGTGGTCGACGAAGAGTCACGAAGCAGCAGCCAGACCCCACTCGTCTGGTAACTGTGAGTGGATGGAAAGGTGGCCGGGGGTGGGAGGGTTTAGAAAGTTGCTCACGTCACAGTATGAATAAATGTTTACTGTTAAAAGTATGATTCTTTGCATTCGTTTTGTAATGTTCAATAGGAATGATAGTTACAGAGACTGATCTTATAATTAGGACTTCCCATGTCATTCTGTCAAAAGGAAAACCAAAAACCTCTAAGTTCGAGATGAATAATTACCAGAATAACACTGGAAATGTTGCCAGGTGGATGTTTATAGAGGGATGACAGGATAAATACATAAATTTATACGAATTTACCTATATAATATATATATATATATATATATATATATATATATATATATATATATATATATATATATAGATAGATAGATAGATAGATAGATAATTCTATAGATAGGTGGGTAAGTAGGTGGGTAGGTAGGTGGGTGGGTAGATGGGTAGATAGGCAGACAGATGGATAGATAGGTAGATAGACAGATGGATAGACAGGTGGACAGACTGATGGATAGATAGGTATATAGACATATGGACAGATAAGTAGATAGACAGATAGGTAGACTGACAGGTGGATGGATTTTTTTTTTATGCGAGAAAGAAGGAACCAAAGGCCACGAGCCCGCAAAAACTGTTCCTTCCAAGATAGATAATATAGTGGTTTAGTTTTCGAGTCAACACAAAACATATACTTGTATGTTATATTGTTACGAATATCTCCGGGGGAAACGTCTCATGTTAAAGTCGAGAGAGAATGAAAGCATTCAAACCTCTGTCCGAACCCAGCGAACTTCCATAACTTTCCTGATAACACTAACTACAGACATCTACTTTTTTTCTTTTCCATAAAATGCTAGCATCATACTGTCATGTATCCTTACTAAACTCAAACACATCGTCCAAGTCATACATTGCAGACTTACACGTGATTCCCAATCTATCACCAAACCCTCCTATGTCCCCAGGCCCCCGCCTCCCCTTCCTTCACACTCACAGTTACCAGACATGCCAGGTCTGGCTGCTGGTTCACATTCACCCGTCTCACACCAGTGCTTCGGGAGGTGGGTAATGCGGAACTTTCCCTGACTGTACAATACAAAACAGTAATAAAGGTGGGAAAACCAACGGTACAAAAGATGACCAAATCAAGTACAGTAATATTGGAAAGAAAATCATGTATAATAATAAGAGGATGCAAATCACATACAACAAGAAAGATGACAAAAACACCCATGATAAGGATCATCTATCCATCAATTGACAGATGTCTTAATCCCGTAAAGGGTGGCCATAAACAAATCGCCTCCATGTCACTCTGTCCCTCTCCATTTCACTGCGCTGCTCCCAGCTCACACCCCCCTCTCTCATAATATGAGTGGAGAGATATATTATATCTCCACTCCATCCCTGCACCTCATCCTTGGCCTCCCCCTCCCTCTCCCCCTCTCCACCTTATCCTTGGCCTCCTCCTCTCTCTCCCCCCTCCACCTCACTCACATACACTCTCCTCATCAGTCTCTCGCTCTCCATCCTCTCCACATGACCAAAAGATCATGCAGTAATAAAAATAATATCACGTACAGCAATAGAGGCAAAATCGTTTACAATAAAGTCAAATAAAGGGGCAAATCATGTACAGAAAGTTCAAGGCAAACTTAAACAGTAATAATGGATGCAAATTATGTACAGTAAGTCCAAATAAAGAAGGTAAATGATGTTCAGTAACAAACAGATAAAGCATGTACCGGTACATTAAATTCAAGTAAAGGAGGCAAATCCCCAGCCCTGCATCACATCCTCAATCTCCCCTCCACCTCACTCACACAAACTCTCCTAGCTCTGTATTCTCTATACATGACCAAACTATCTCAAGGTAAAGTTAAATATTGAAGTTCAATTGCCTCTCCTGTCTCTATTTCATCACTAGATTCACATACGCTTGGGTGTGATGTAGTGGTCTAAGGTGTATGTTATCATATACCCGTGGATGACAATATGCACCCTTGTCCATCATGTTTCATTCTAGTACCCATGAATCCAGCAATGTGAGACAGGAGAGGCAAATGGACTTTAGTATTTCACTGCACTTCTAGTGCTTTTTAGCACACAACCACATCCAATACTGAAAACATTTCTCACGCACCCACGACCTTCCCCTTGGTGGTGTGATAATTCATAACCAAGGTGTGATAATCTTCAAGCGCCTGTTGAGGTAAAGCGGCAGGGACTGGGGATGCATGTAGAAGCCGGTGCGAGTTAACATGTATAACAAATGATGATCATGTACACTGGTCATCATCATAATCATCTAATCCTGTGGTGCCCCATGAGGAGCATAGGAACCCAGGGCTAGGCAAGCTGGTCCTGACACTTAAGGTGAGAGTGACCACCTTCACTCATCCTTGAGTGGCATTATGTGAGCAATAAATCCAAACCTCCCATTGAACATAAACCTGCATGGGCTCAATCTGATTGGAGCACCTTAATTACCCACTATAAACACCAGGCATCATAATTTGGTAATATGGTTACCACCCAGCATTGTAAATGGTTTCCTGGTGTACAAGAAACACAAGATTAATGCTTCATTTATACTTTACACCTGAAATGGTACAGCACCACTCTGTAGGAAGAACAGTGTAAACCGTATCCAGCACACAAACCTCCAGTTCTTACATTTGGCAAGAACAGTATTTTGATCACTGGGGAAACACCTATTGCTAATTTCAAAACTGTTTCCTATAATGTGCTTTTGTGAGGAATGCACTTATCTGGAACTTATAAAGAAGAAACATACACTATAAATCTAATGGACACTACTGTATACAGTATATTCTAATGGGATAATTATTATACAACAAGGTACAGTGGCTACAGCAATACTAAAATGCCCGCCGAGACCGCCACAGGACCTCCCACCTCACCACCCCCCACACCACCGCCGAGCCGCCACCCCACCACCACCCCAGGAGGACACACAGGTGAGGTTAGTGACCTCGGGCAAGAGGGTCATCGGGACATCCCGGCCCTGATCCCCTATTCCTCGCAAGTGCCCCAACCCCAGGCGTTCAGACAACCTGAACTACTGCGCGGGCGGGGTAGTGACCGTCAGACCAGGGGTGGGACTGAAAAGAGGTCAGTCCCAAGTAGCACCGTCTTGACGGTCTTGCTACACCCTCTAGGGCAGGAAGAGGCCCAAGGGCAGGAAGAGGCCCAAGGCTATGGCCTTAAAAGAGAAATAGACACAGGCTACGGCCTGACAAAGTGTGTAAAGGGGAAGGTGACCCCATGCTCCGGCCTTAACATCGCTGAGGAGAGAGAGAGTTGCCTGTGTGCATCCCTCTCCAGTTGTACTTTGGCTACGGCCAGAATACGGTCCAGGGTAGAGAGACCCTGCTACCGTACGTGTAGCGCTACCCAATTACGGAAGCGGCGACTGGGCCGGCCTCTCGCCGGAGCAGACGGGTGATCCCGTTTTTCTGTTAGTCGATTCCCGTACGGGCAGACACTCAGTTACGACTGGGGCACGTACCAGGGTGGAGAATTCCCTGACGGTAGGATCTGTCCGTATTGGAGAGAGTGCGGCCCTCGTGCCCCTCACTCCGGCTTGTTCCCTACTGCGGGAGGAACACCACGCTGACGGCCGCTTGCCTCGGTGAAAGGGCGACCCCGATCACCCTACTGGTGTCCCTCGCACGCCGGACAAGTTCACGGCACCAGCCAAAGTCCATACTAGGGGAAGTGGAGCCCCATCTCAGCCCAATGAACACACTCAGGGAACCACGAAGAACGTGAGTCTCCCTCAAGCCTCTCTCCCTCCGGGGAGCCCTTCGTCGCCATCCAGGCTTCTTGGCCAAGCGGAGGCGTTAGAGTGGTGGCAAGGCCCGATTGCGGAGTTACCGCCCACACCCGGACGCTCCTTAGCACTGTTGGAGCCCTACAGGAGTCGCCGCCGCAGCCCAGCCCTGACGGCGCCTCTCCCCCTGAGCACCTGCAGACCCCGGACGCCCAGGCCTTCCACCACGGTCCCCAACGACGGCGACCTAGGCTCCCTCACGCCCCGGCAGAAGAAGAAGCAGGCCCGAATCCTCCGCCTGTTCGGTCCTAGTCCCGAGGGACCCCGATCAGGTCGAGGCCCCCAGACTACGAGGCCTCCCTGCACCCCACCAGCGCGGCCCTAGGAAGGAGCCGCCCCTCAGGTCGAGGCCCTAAACAAGGGAGCCTCCCTGACAGTAAGTACTAGTGACCCAACTACCAAAGAAACACGGGTAGAACAGTGAAAGTGACAGTGACCCCTAATACAGTGACAGTGATCCAATGCACAGTGGCAGTGACCAATAAAAGTTATGTTAAACAGTGATATCAGAGTAAGTCGTGCTTGAACATTAAACAGTTCAGTTCCCCCTCTCAGAAAGGAAGCGGGGAGTTTTCTGTGGAGTCGAAGGTAGGTGTGTGAGCGAGCCGAAAGGCTAGTGAAGTGCTTCCCTGCGACTAGGTGACGGTGTCGGATGTCGCCACACGCACCCTACCTTTGTTATAGTATCATATCCCCCACAGACTCCCAATCACAGTGAATATAAGTAAGACTCCTCCGTTTATTATTATCCACCAGTGACACGACCAGTGTTCTCGATTGACCATCGCAGTGAAGTGATATCTCTCCTCAATAATAGTCACCCATATCCCTGACTGCCCTGTGCCCTGTGCAAAAGTAGATTGGATCCAATTATAAGTGTATTATTGTATCTCTGTGTTATTGTGTATCAAATATTGTGTATGTAGCACTGTAAGGGATAGAATTTAAGCAATAGATGTGATTTGGTGTACTGTCTCTTTTTATGCCCTGTTCCTTTGTTAGTGCATTACATCCGGTCTAGCCAAAGGACCCCGTCCCAGTGCTCGTGTTTTTACGACGAGAAGTCGCCTTAAAAACACAGCATTACACTGGTGGCAAGCGGTGGTCCTAGATCCGAGTAACGCACGGAGGAACGCGAAAGGGAACTTACAATGGCAGCTAAACCGCACATCCAATTGCCGAGGTTCAACCTGGACCAGTGTGACATAAACATATATTTGGACATGGTCAAACCCCTCCTAGACATAGGGTTTGACTCTGACAGAGAAAAGATCGTTGTCACTCTACCTAACTTGGGTAAAATAATCACTAGTGTCGCACCAAAAGTCGTCCCAGAACTGTCATGGGACCAATTCTCACAAATAGTGAGACAGGCTTTCACGCCATCCATAGGCCGAGTTGTCGCTCTTTCTCAACTCGACGCCCTCACCTACGACGGGAACCTGGATGACACATTCACCCGGGCTAGGCGCCTCGTCAGCGCCGCCTATCCCGAGGCACCACCCAATGCCCGGGATATCCATACATTCAACGCACTGTTGAGAATCCTCCCCAGCGTAGTCAGGGAGCATTTCTCAATCTACGACCCCTCAGGGGACATGGAAAATGACCTACAACTCGTCCGACGTCTGCTCGCCGCCCGCCCCACACCACAGCCACTCCACGCGGTGACACGTTTTCCTACAAGGCAACAACCCCCTTCCAAACCTAAACTGCCGCCACATCAGCCAGCTACTGAGCTGCCCACAGTCCCTAGAGCTTATCCCCCAAAGAAGCGCTCAAACCCGAGGGAACAAGGAAACCTCATCACCATTAACCCCTGGGAATTCACGGCTTGCAGCCGCACCTGCCCTCTCCACGACATTAGGGAACAGCTCAAAGCTAGCAGGCGCAGAGGTTTTCCACAAGGGCGCAAGAAAGTATCCTCCTTAGACGACGATGCCCAGGAAGATGACACACCAACGCACACCCTCTCGGGAACAGACGACGACGACCAAGAGGACACCACTCCACAGGAAATGGATTTTTAGGCCCGCCCCCGCACCTCCCCACGGTGGCGAGGGCCAACTCACACAACTACAGACCCCCTGTTTACGACAAAATCTGGCTAAACGGGGTCAAGGCACGTCTACTAGTGGATACGGGAGCAGCCAGATCGTGCCTCTACTCCCACTTCTACACCCGCCACATGGGTGCATTTGGCCCCCTCTTCCCCACCTCAGCCAACCTTGTCGACGCAGGGGACGGCCCCCTGCCTATCCGTGGGGAAACTTGGGCCCTCCAAACCCACACCCATCAGCAAATATCCACTAGCCACCCATTTATCATATTCGACTCAACATGCAGTCAATACGATGGATATTTAGGGCTGGACCTCCTACAGAAATTACATGCCACCATTGACTGCCACCAACGCCGCCTCCACTTCCATCCAGCCCACCACAACCAACCAGCAGTGAGAACTAAGGAAGAAAAAAAACAACAACAACGAAGGCTCGCCAAAAACTCACACCCCTACACACTACCACCAGACACTCACCTGTCCCATACCACAGATACACCTACACCCTACCCAGCCCCTCACACCACTAGACTCCCATCCCCACCACCAACCACTCATCATCTACATCCCTCCCCATCTTTTCCGGCCACTGTCGCCTCCTCTATCACAATTCCACCACATCATGAAGCTTGGGTAAAACTTAACAAACCTTTCCATACCTCCGTCCTCTTCTCACCATCCATCCCCACCGGACCACTTTCCTCCTGTCTAGTAAGCCCTACCTTCCTTCCCCCACATGCCCAAGAAATCCGTGTCACCAACCTCGCTACCACACCACTAACCTTACCAAGAGGACTCATCATCAGCGACACTGAAGAAGCCGAACCATGCCAAACACCGCCCCCAGACCCGCCCACCCTACCCACCCTACCATCACACCTATCCCCAGCCCAAACCAACAGCCTCCGACAACTCCTCCTGGATTTCCAAGATTTATTCTCCTCAGGCCCGACCGACCTTGGCCATACCACCTATCTCAGCCATGAGATACACACAACAGGACCCCCAATTCGCCAACCATCACGACGGAAAAATCCTAAGCAACGAGAAGAAGAAGACCGGCAGGTCCAGGACATGCTAGATGCCGGTGTGATCTCCAACTCTACTAGCCCATGGTCCTCTCCGGTGGTACTTGTTAGAAAAAAGGACGGGACAATGCGCTTTTGCGTTGATTACCGCCGAGTAAATGATGTCACAGTCAAGGACGCCACTCCCCTGCCAAGTATCGACGACTCCCTAGACTCCTTACATGGCTCAACATGGTTCTCCACCTTGGATCTACAGTCAGGGTACTGGCAAGTCCCTGTGCATCCCGACGACAAACACAAAACCGCCTTCTCCACATCCAACGGCAAACATTACGAGTTCAATGTCCTCCCTTTCGGACTCTGCAATGCTCCTGCCACATTCTCCCGTTTAATGGAGTCAGTCCTTAGCGGTCTAACCTGGGAGACTTGCTTAGCATATCTCGACGACGTCATTGTTTTCAGTCGTACATGGGCCGACCACCTTCACCGCCTCAAGCAAGTGTTCCACCGCATACGCCAAGCAGGACTTAAATTGAAACCTACGAAATGTGTGTTAGCAGAAAGATCAGTTTCCTTCTTGGGGCATCTAATTAATGCAGAGGGCATCTCACCAGACCCAGAGAAACTTCGAGCCATCGCAGACATCCCACTCCCCCGCGACGCGCACGAAGTCAGAGCATTTCTGGGGTTGACATCATATTACAGGCGATTCGTCAAAGGATTCGCTGACATCGCAAAACCCCTCCACGAACTAACAAAAAAGGGCGAACCCTTTCTATGGACGGGGACAAGACAAACAGCCTTCACCACCCTCAAAGCAAAACTAACCACCTCGCCAGTAGTCACGTTCCCAGACTACAATCTTCCCTTCCGCCTCTACACCGATGTGTCCCTCATCGCCATAGGAGCTGTCCTTGCCCAGGTACAAAATGGCAAGGAACACATCATCGCCTGTGCCAGTCGCACCCTTAACACAGCAGAGCGGAACTACGCAGCCACAAAACGCGAGTGCCTAGGGATCATCTGGTCCCTCGAGTACTTCAAATCCTACATCTCGGGCACCCACGTAGTAGTCATCACCGATCATCAATCCTTACAATGGCTACGACAGTCAAATACAAATAACGCCCAACTAATACGCTGGCGGGAAACCCTCGAAGAATACGATTTCGAAATTGCATACCGACCAGGCAAGCTGCACACAAACGCTGATGCCCTATCCCGCCTCCCAATCAACACCATCAAAGAAAAACCCGACCTGGTTAAAATGTGGTTTGACAAACAACGCCCCACTTGGATTCCACAGACCACATTTAACAAACTACACCCGCATGGCGAACATCTTTTTGACCCAAACGGACACATTGTCCTCAGCCCAGCCACGGCCCATGACACCATGCTCCACCTCCATGCCCACAACGGCATCCACTTAGGAACTAAAAAGTTACTGCAAATATTCAACGATATGTACTGGACTCCCAACCCATCTACCATCGCAAAGAAAATCATACAATCATGCCGAGCTTGCGCACTTGGCAAAGATATCACCCGAACACCAGGCCCTACAGGAAAAGTCACAGCACAAAAACCGTGGCAACTTCTCTCCCTAGACGTCGTCGGCCCCCCTCACACCAAAGTCCGGCTATAAGTACATAATTACCTTCGTGGATGTGTACTCTAAATTCATCATCGCCTGCCCAGCCAAGGACCACACAGCACCTTCAATCGCCGACGCCCTCACCCGACATGTTTTCCCTTATTTCGGGATTCCCCAGGCCATCCATTCAGACAATGCCCCTGAATTTACGGGGAAAAATATGGGAAGAACTGGCCAACATCTTTGGATACAGCATCTCCCACTCATCTCCCTACTGGCCCCAAGGCAACAGCGTATGCGACAGAAGCCACCGCTCCCTGATGAACCAAGTCCGCACGCGCATTACGCAAACAGGCAATGAAGACTGGCCTGCACACGTTAAGATCGTGCAATGGGGGTTAAACACGTGCCCAAGGGAAGATGGAATAACCCCGCATGAGAGAGTGTTCGAGGGAACCACCCCTACTCCTACCCCTCCGCCACCACCTACAACCGCCCACTCCACCCTCCAGCACCAACCCTCTCCACCACCTCAAACGCCGCCTCCACCACCTACACTCAAAGCAGGACCTAGCACCAGACACAACCCATTCCAACCCATACATACCTGGCCAATCTGTCATGGTTGCAAATCTCCCTACCCCACCTAAGACCGCCCCCCGATTCAATGGACCATACAAAATCGTGCGGGTGCCGAATGCTTATCAAGTCATCGTGGATCAACAAGGGCAACACCGCACATACAGAAACCGCCACGTGCGTCCCTTCAACCCACCCGACACCGCCCACCCCCGCACTAAGCCTACCTCCACCCAGGCCCGCACACCTGGCCGCCCTGACCTTCCTCAACTTCACCCCCAAACTCCTACTACTACTCCTTCTCCCCCCCCTCACACTCTCCGCCTACCAGCTCTCCACCAAGCACACCATCACCGCAACCACCTCCCACCACCCCTGCTTCGCAACCAGACACTCCCCCACTAAACACCCATCCACCCACCACCCCCCAATCCACCCCACCCAGGCCACCCTCGCCACCACAGCCGCCCACCTCCCCCGAGAATCACCCCAACCCCACACCCACCACCGACCTCCCACAGGACCACTCCCATTATACACGTCACACCGCACCACCACCCATCCACCCACCTCACCACCGTACACCCTCACCGCCTCCACGCAATCAACCAGCCTCACCACCCACACCCACCATAACCACTACCACCACCAGATCGGGACGACTCTCACGCCCACCCACGAGATACACCCCGACACCCCCACCCAACACCCACTTATCCCAGAATCCACCATCACCACCCTCCCCCAATACCTCCCCCATAACCCTACCCCTCCACCAAGCACGTTGGAACTTTCCTAACTCCCAATTCCCCAAAGTACAACGCTCCTCCCACCACATTAGCCCAAATAAAAGCACCACCCTCCCATCACTCTCCAGCATTCAAATCTCATCTCCCCACCAGGCACCATTCCCCGAGATGAAGATAACCAGGGTCCAATGGCAACCTCACAACCACCCGCCAACCAGAGAGGCACCCACCACCTGCTACGCCGCCTACGCCGGACCACCCAGCCGTCCTCCCTCCACTTCACGCTCTGCCCCCACCAGGAGCCCAACCAATTCACGACACACTGGGTCAACTTCACCCAACACCTGACCCCAGCCTACCAGACAGCCACCTCAACTACCTACCACCTCCAGTCACGGGGCCGTGACTTCAACGACGCGGAGGGTGGTAAAATGCCCGCCGAGACCGCCACAGGACCTCCCACCTCACCACCCCCCACACCACCGCCGAGCCGCCACCCCACCACCACCCCAGGAGGACACACAGGTGAGGTTAGTGACCTCGGGCAAGAGGGTCATCGGGACATCCCGGCCCTGATACCCAATTACTCGCAAGTGCCCCAACCCCAGGCGTTCAGACAACCTGAACTACTGTGCGGGCGGGGTAGTGACCGTCAGACCAGGGGTGGGACTGAAAAGAGGTCAGTCCCAAGTAGCACCGTCTTGACGGTCTTGCTACACCCTCTAGGGCAGGAAGAGGCCAAGGGCAGGAAGAGGCCCAAGGCTATGGCCTTAAAAGAGAAATAGACACAGGCTACGGCCTGACAAAGTGTGTAAAGGGGAAGGTGACCCCAGGCTCCGGCCTTAACACGCTGAGGAGAGAGAGAGTTGCCTGTGTGCATCCCTCTCCAGTTGTACTTTGGCTACGGCCAGAATACGGTCCAGGGTAGAGAGACCCTGCTACCGTACGTGTAGCGCTACCCAATTACGGAAGCGGCGACTCGGGGCCGGCCTCTCGCCGGAGCAGACGGGTGATCCCGTTTCTCCGTTAGTCGATTCCCGTATGGGCAGACACTCAGTTACAACTGGGGCACGTACCAGGGTGGAGAATTCCCTGACGGTAGGATCTGTCCGTATTGGAGAGAGTGCGGCCCTCGTGCCCCTCACTCCGGCTTGTTCCCTACTGCGGGAGGAACACCACGCTGACGGCCGCTTGCCTCGGTGAAAGGGCGACCCCGATCACCCTACTGGTGTCCCTCGCACGCCGGACAAGTTCACGGCACCAGCCAAAGTCCATACTAGGGGAAGTGGAGCCCCACCTCAGCCCAATGAACACACTCAGGGAACCACGAAGAGCGTGAGTCTCCCTCAAGCCTCTCTCCCTCCGGGGAGCCCTTCGTCGCCATCCAGGCTTCTTGGCCAAGCGGAGGCGTTAGAGTGGTGGCAAGGCCCGATTGCGGAGTTACCGCCCACACCCGGACGCTCCTTAGCACTGTTGGAGCCCTACAGGAGTCGCCGCCGCAGCCCAGCCCTGACGGCGCCTCTCCCCCTGAGCATCTGCAGACCCCGGACGCCCAGGCCTTCCACCACGGTCCCCGACGACGGCGACCTAGGCTCCCTCACGCCCCGGCAGAATCCTCCGCCTGTTCGGTCCTAGTCCCGAGGGCCCCCGATCAGGTCGAGGCCCCCAGACTACGAGGCCTCCCTGCACCCCACCAGCGCGGCCCTAGGAAGGAGCCGCCCCTCAGGTCGAGGCCCTAAACAAGGGAGCCTCCCTGACAGTAAGTACTAGTGACCCAACTACCAAAGAAACACGGGTAGAACAGTGAAAGTGACAGTGACCCCTAATACAGTGACAGTGATCCAATGCACAGTGGCAGTGACCAATAAAAGTTATGTTAAACAGTGATATCAGAGTAAGTCGTGCTTGAACATTAAACAGTTCAGTTCCCCCTCTCAGAAAGGAAGCGGGGAGTTTTCTGTGGAGTCGAAGGTAGGTGTGTGAGCGAGCCGAAAGGCTAGTGAAGTGCTTCCCTGCGACTAGGTGACGGTGTCGGATGTCGCCACACGCACCCTACCTTTGTTATAGTATCATATCCCCCACAGACTCCCAATCACAGTGAATATAAGTGAGACTCCTCCGTTTATTATTATCCACCAGTGACACGACCAGTGTTCTCGATTGACCATCGCAGTGAAGTGATATCTCTCCTCAATAATAGTCACCCATATCCCTGACTGCCCTGTGCCCTGTGCATATCGTAGATTGGATCCAATTATAAGTGTATTATTGTATCTCTGTGTTATTGTGTATCAAATATTGTGTATGTAGCACTGTAAGGGATAGAATTTAAGCAATAGATGTGATTTGGTGTACTGTCTCTTTTTATGCCCTGTTCCTTTGTTAGTGCATTACATCCGGTCTAGCCAAAGGACCCCGTCCCAGTGCTCGTGTTTTTACGACGAGAAGTCGCCTTAAATACACAGCATTACAAATACGATGAATAATTCGAGTCACCCACAGAAACTTTACTAGGTTAATTTTCTGCAATGCTGTATAAGTCAGCAGCCTGCATCGAGGAAAACCATAAAAGTGTGTGTGTGTGTGTGTGTGGGGTATAAGGTTCCATTACAACAAAAAGTAGCATTGACATATAAAAAGTAATGTGCTGTATAACGTTAGACTGAAGTATGATATAGTGTGTTATAATGCACAGAATGAAAAATTTAGATGAAATATGAACAATGCGGCTCTAACCTGTGACAGAGTATGGTGACCCATGTTGAACTTTCATACTAGGTACATCTGTCTCCTGAGCATCTTCCCCTTCAAATGGACCTTCATCTTCTTCCTCTTCCGCATCAGATGAAACAGATGAAAAATCCAATGTGTTTAACTTAATTCTTTTACCTCTCCCACTCTTACCTCCCCTCCTTCCCCTCTTTGATCGGACAAAAGCTGGTGATGAACCGTTGTCCTCGGAAGCATCAGAAAAGCCTGGCATCATGAACTCTTCCACTGCTTTTTGGTCCATGCCTTGCTCTCTTAAACATAAATCTTCTTGAGACTCCATCTTTATGACAGATTTCTTTGTGGCTCGCTTTCTGGGTTGACAAGTAGTTTCCTTTGATTTCCTCTCTCTTCTACCTCTCCCACTCTTACCCCCCCTCCTTCCCCTCTTTGACTGGACAAAATCTGGTGATGAACCGTTGTCCTCGGGAACATCAGAAAAGCCTGGCATCATGAACTCCTCCACTGCTTTTTGGTCCATGCCTTGCTCTCTTAAACATAAATCTTCTTGAGACTCCATCTCTATGACAGATTTCTTTCTGGCTCGATTTCTGGGTTGACAAGTAGTTCCCTTTGATTTCCTCTTTCTTTTCTTCCCACCTTTCTCACTGTCTTCCTTATAATCAGAACTAATATCTTTGGCAGAATCTTTGGGAGGCTTGTACTCAACTGTTGAGGAGTCTGACAAGATACCAATGTCGTCCTCGTCATCAAGCAAAACAAAGCTTGCCTCAACACTCGTCTTCCTTTTTCTCTGTCCACGGGTTTTCTTGTCCAAGAGATCATCTTCGTTTTCTGCTTGTGCATTTGAAGGATGACCAACATTTCCACCTAAAGTAATTCTGAAAATCGTTTTGGCACTGGATCCTTCAAAGATGTCGGATTCTATTGTTTTGGCAGTGGATTCTTCAAGGGATACTGATTTACCATCAACTTTCCCATGTCTTTGAGATCTACCCCTGCCTCGTCCTCTCCCTCTACTTCCCCCTCTTCCTTTTCCTTGTTTTCTCCCACCACCTCTTAAGATGGACTGTGGTTTTGATTTAATGCCATTTACTGATGGCTCTTGTACTTTAGGGGATTTATTTTTGGTAGGATTCTTAGCCCTCTTGGTAGAATTCTTATCACTTGCTTTCTTTGGTGAACTTTTCCTCTTAGATTTTGATGCATTTTCTTGCTTGACTACTATGGCAGCATTATCATGTGGTGCTTTTGAATTTTCAAGAGCCATTGTCTCTATTAACACAATCTGAAAAGAAAGAAAAATATTAAAAACTAAGATCAGTTGCACACGTAAGCAACATTCAAAACATCATATCTTATACAGTTCATTCACTTACTATGTAAATTATCATTTAATAATTGCATTTATTTTATCATTTAATAATTATCATTTAATAATTGCATTTATTTTAAAAACCCCATGACAATTGGCGACCTCATTCCAGGATATTAACTCCTAGCTCTAAAGCTATTCCCGAGATAATACTCACACGTTCATATTTAGGTATTTATCATTAAAGTCTATAGGCACTACCTTACTGGTGATTATTGATATATTTTTATTAATTTACATAATAGCTAGACAGTCAGTTGTTTGTTTAGTTTTCTTTCTTTACCAGTTTAATTAGATAAAACTGGTCACCACTAACCTGTGCCTATATTCTTTATTTTTTATTATTCGCATCTCTCTTTGAAAAAAAAAAAAAAAAAAATCGCAGTCAGTACTGAGTCGCTAGTTATTTAGATTGAGTTAGCATCATGTTGACCAGCATCTATGTACAGGAAGCCAAAGATATGGGTCTTACGGACCCAACTGAAATCAAGGAGTTCGTCCTCTCTCGGTTTAATTACGAACAGCAGCGCGAGAGTGATGCTCGTGAAGAGCGTCGAATTCAGCGTGAGGAACGCGAAAAGGAGCGCAAATACGAGCGAGAACAGCGAGAACACGAGCAAGAACAGTGCGAACATGAGCGAAAACAGCGCGAACTCGACTTAGAACACGAGCAAAAACAGCGCGAACTCGACTTAGAACACGAGCGACAACAGCGTGAGGAACGAGAGAGAACGAGAACACGAACGTGCGAAGCGAGAAGCACGCGAAAAACACGAATTTGAAATGTTGAAGCTCAAGTGAGATTCCTTGGCTTCAGACACGTCTGGTGCAGTTGGTTCAAGCTCCACGAGCGTTCTCCCTGCACATATTATGGTGACTCCACACATCAAGTTTCCCCCATACAAAGAGGGCGAGTGAATCGAGCCATACATATCTCGTTTTAAAGACTTGGCTCAACTGTACCAGCTGGATGATGCAGCTAAGCGGCTTCAGTTTCTTAGCCTGTTTGAGAGCCCTGCCCTCGATATTCTCCACAGAATTCGTGGAGACAATCTCACATATGAGATGATGAAAGCTGCACTCATTAAGGCGTAAGGTCTCACACTAGACGACGCCAAAGTTCAGTTCATGCGAGCTTGTCTCCAAGACAAGGAGACAGCTGTTCAGTTCCTTGACCATCTCTCTGCTTACTTAGGTGAGTGGATGGAAAAAGATGAGACCCCTCACACGCTAGAGGGGATAATTGACCTCATGCTGCGTACACAGCTACAGAGGTCGTGGTCTGCTGAGCTCATAGCACAGCTTAAGATCTGCCAGGTAAAAGATGCCAGCCAAATGGTGGAAAAGGCTGATGCATTCTTCACTGCTTACGGGTACCAAACTCTTAAGCAAAACACCTGGAACAGCAGAAAAGATACTGCCAAGTCTGGGAAACCGTCTCAGACTGAACCCCACCAACAAGGCCATTCTCAGAATAATGGCCAAGGTCCAAAACCGCAGAGGAAGGACCAGGGGCAAAACACTCAGAAACCTGAGTGGAAGTGGTACAACAGGTACCCTAACCAGTAGCAGTATCAGCCACGCAACCGACCGTCAGGACTGTCCTTTTCACCACCAGCTCAAGTGAATAGGAGGCAGGAGGCGAACGCAGCCTTCATTCCTCAGCAGCAGCACGGTGGTCATGTCCCTACCAGTACTGGTACTCCCCCACAGTTCACTAGTCCCACAGTGACAGTGAACCCCCCTCCACATATGGCCAATGCTTCATCTTCCCAGGCAGTGAGTACGACCCCTTAAGTATCTAGTTCACAAGGCACCATGTTTGCCGCATCATTTATTCAGCAGCCTCATGAGTGGCTAGCTGCTTCCTCCACAGGCCCTCCCACAGGTGACAGTGCCTTCCTTGTTCAGCCAGGGTTTGTGGGAGACATTCCTGTGAAGGTCCTGAGAGATAATGGATCCTCAGGTTGCTCTGTCAAGCAGAGTCTAGTTCGGCCTGAGCAGTACACAGGTCGACAGATCCAAGCTAACCTTATAGATGGATCAGTGAGATTGTTCCCTGAGGCATGTATCCAGGTGGCATCTCCATTTTATACTAATACGACACTCGCAGTTGTCATGCCAGAACCTTTATTTGACCTGATCATAGGCAACATTCCCGGTGTCAGGGATAGTTGCACCGAAGATGACGCTACTCAGACTTCGGCTACAGTAACACGAGCCATGGCTGAGGCTCCAGACTGTGTCATCCCAGTGACCATTGAATCGCCGCAAGAACTGATGTGTAGCCAAATTGTTGTTCAAGAACAACATTCTGACCCGACACTTGCTGCTGTGCGAAAGAAACAAAAGGGTAGAGTAATAAAGTATTCACGGGGAGGTCGAGCCAAGTTCCTTTGTAAACAAGGACGGCTCTACCGTGAGTCACAAACACCCGAGGGCGAGGTTCGACTGCAGTTTGTCTTTCCCGCCAAGTACCACCTAGCAGTGTTACAATGGGGTCATTGTTCAGCCTCAGGAGGTCACATGGGCAAAAGGAAGACCCAGAGCCGTATCCGAGCTGACTTTTTCTGGCCAGGGATGGGATGAGACATAGATAGTTTTGTGCGTTCCTGCAGTGTGTGTCAAAGTACCACTAATCAGGAACATGTCCTTCCTGTGCCATTTGAAACCACACCCGTAATCTCTGAGTTAGTTGAGAGACAGGGCAGTGGTAATGTGGGTGTAGACCTGATGTCTCACCTAGTAACCGCTTACTAAATAGCAACTGTTGTATGCTGGGTTCCGTAAGATAGGCGTTCTCAGAGATTTGAGTAATCCAAGGACCAGCCTGGTTCCCAGTCAAAAGTGTAGACCTGATGTCTCACCCATTGGCCCCACAGGACACATCATGTCCAGGGCCTGTACATACATATGTACCGTAGTTTAAGGGGGGAAAGTTCGAGAACCTGCGAGGCAACCTGAGGCTGTGTCTGCGGACACACGAGCCTGAGTTTGCGTAAGGATTCTCAGCTGCCCCGATACTGTATATACATGTGTACTCTAGGCTAAAGGGGGGAAGTTTGAGGACTCGTGTGCAGTCCGAGGCTGTGTCTGCGGACACACGAGCCCGAGTTTGCACAGGGATTCTCAGCTCCCCAATATTAATATATGTACTGTAGGTTAAGGGAGAAGTTCGAGAGGAACCCCACAGAGGCGACCTGAGGCTGTCTGCAGACACACGAGCCCGAGTTTGCATAAGGATTCTCAACTTGCCAACACTAATCATAAGTGTAGAGTTAAGTTTAACCAGTAAACTACATGAGTCCTCGAGACCAACGGCGTCCAGGGACAACGTTTCCTGGTTAATAATGTACCTAAAAAATTAATGGCGACCTAGAATGTACGAAGCTTAGGCTGTCACTCGTATTTTTCAGCTAAAGTGTACCTTTTGTAGCATGTACTGATTGCTAGGCAGAGAAAGTAATTGTAATGTAATAAGAATTTTTGTCTCATTGACACTTTTGATGCTCCACCTTAATTGATTTTGCAGGTACAGTGATGGGTGTAGCAGTTTTGCTGTGCGGGCCAGCTGATCGTCTGCCGCACGCTGCCACCTCTTCTCCTCTGCCTTCGTCGTCGTCATATTATTAATATTTACTGTATCATTTTACACGTAGTACAGTTACACTACAACTGTCACACCTACACCGTGTATCACATACACCACGCTACACTACAATTAGTTGTCAGTGTAAATGTAGCGAACTTTCGCTCAGTTTGACATGAGTACAGGATTTTCACCGTCGTCACGGAGTTTTTTCCCTCAAGCTTGCCTCTATTAACGTAAATACGAGGTTTTTACGCTCATTGGCGATAGTGATTTTCTCCTGTAGCAGGATAGCACACACACCACAGTGTGAATCTTGTGTGACTGAGTTAGGATTTATATGTATGTATATTGAAATCTTTTTTCTGAAGAAAAAAAGATTTGATTTTCATGGGGCGTAAAGTCACAAGTCGGCTAGTGACATTGGCTTTTGTGGGAAACCGCGAACTCTAGTGGAATCCCAGTTATCGTTCAGTTAACCGCTCATTCGGTCGGGAGTCTTTTGAAATCAATTTTTCACAGTCATAAGTGATCGTCTTTATGCAAGACATTAGTGCTCCCGCTAAGCGATTTGTTTTGGGCGCGTTTTGCTCATTCTAGCCGTTAGAAATGCGGCCATAGTGCTTCCTTCTTTCCCACGAGTTAGTCAAGATTCGAGCACCGCAGAGGCAGGTTGTGTGTGGCAGTGTTCTTCCTCAGTAACGACACCTAGTTCCCACTGCCGCCGTAATTGGCGAGAGACAGCGAGTGCAGTGTTCTTCCTCAGTGACGACACCCAGTCATCCGCTTAGTCCACTCTCTGACCAGTATTTCCTTTTCGTATTTTCCTAAGTTTAAGAGTTTAGCTTCTGAGTGAGCGAGTGAGTGCGATCTCTTTATTTTGAATTCATTTTGAAATGTAATGTAAACTCATGTTTCATTTCTCCATAATTAAGCTTATTTCCCTTATAGCTCCTAGCTTGCATAAACGCTTTGCTATTCGTAACTGGTACTTAGGCCAGTCTTGTTGTATTAAGCTTAAAATCCGTTGTGACTTCTAGGAGCAAGAACCTGAACCTGATATCATTAATAGTATTAGTTATTTATTGTCAGGGGTGAAGTCACTTTCTCCAGAGGCTAACAGTACTAATAAACAGCAATTGTGAGTAATTAGTCTCTGCTGTGTACTGTTGAGAAAGTTTATAAATTCTCGTTCTGAGAGAATCGGATAAGCAAGCCGGCATAAAGTAATCATTGCTTGATTTTAGCAAGACAATTCATTGTCCCTGCTCTTCAGTATTACTGAACATTATCATTTAATAATTGCATTTATTTTAAAAACCACGTGACAGTCATGTCTCCATGGTTGTTTAATCTGTACATGGATGGGGTAATAAAAGAGGTACAAGGTAGGGTAGTGGATGTTGGAGTGGCCCTGGTGAGAGAGGATAGTGTTTGGAAATTCCCTGTACTGTTGTTTGCAGATGATACTGTGTTGTTGGAGTGAAGACGAAGGGGAGCTGCAAGGCTTGGTGGATGAGTTTGGGAGAGTGTGTAAGAAACGGAATCTAAATGTGAATGTAGGGAAGAGTAAAGTGATCGTCTTTGAGAGAGGTGAAGTCAGTGAATGTACAGTGAGGTTAGATGATGAGATATTGAAAAATGTGAGTACGTTTAAGTACTTGGGTAGTGTGATGAGTAAGGATGGAGGTTTGGAGGGTGAAGTGCTTGAAAGGGTACAGCAGGGAAGAAAGGTTGCTGGTTCTTTGAAAGCAGTGATAAGAAACAAGGAAGTGGGTATGGAAGTGAAAAAGTTACTACATGACAGTATTGTGATACCAACTCTAACGTATGGAAGTGAAGCTTGGACGTTGTTGGAAGGACACAAGTCAAGAGTGAGAGCAGTGGAAATGGGTTATTTAAGAGGAGCCTGTGGAGTCACATGGAGAGAGGCTGACGAATAAGGACATAAAGGAGAGTTGTGGTGTGGATGTGGATGTGACAGGAAGCGTTATGAGGAACACACTGAGGTAGTCTGGCCATGTGGAGAGGATGGAGGGTGAGAGACTGACGAAGAGAGTGTATGTGAGTGAGGTGGAGGGGGGAAGAGGGAGGGGGAGTCCGAGGGTGAGATGGAGGGATGGGGTGGAGAGGTATATGAGAGAGGGGGGTGTGAGTTGGGAGCAGGGCAGATAGGTAGATAGACTGATGGATAGACAGGTGGACAGACTAATGGATAGATAGGTATATAGACATATGGACAGAAAAGTAGATAGACAGATAGATAGAAAGGTAGATTGACAGATGGATGGAATTTTTTTTATGCAAGAAAGAAGGAACCAAAGGCCACGAGCCCGCAATAACTGTTCCTTCCAAGATAGATAATATAGTGGTTTAGTTTTCGAGTCAACACATAACATATACTTATATGTTATATTGTTACGAATATCTCCGGGGGAAACGTCTCATGTTAAAGTCGTGAGAGAATGAAAGCATTCAAACCTCTGTCCGAACCCAGCGAACTTCCATAACTTTCCTGATAACACTAACTACAGACATCTTTTTTTTTTTTTTTTCCATAAAATGCTAGCATCATACTGTCATGTATCCTTACTAAACTCAAACACATCGTCCAAGTCATACATTGCAGACTTACACGTGATTCCCAATCTATCACCAAACCCTCCTATGTCCCCAGTCCCCCGCCTCCCCTTCCTTCACGCTCACAGTTACCAGACATGCCAGGTCTGGCTGCTGGTTCACATTCACCCGTCTCACACCAGTGCTTCGGGAGGTGGTAATGCGGAACTTTCCCTGACTGTACAATACAAAACAGTAATAAAGGTGGGAAAACCAACGGTACAAAAGATGACCAAATCAAGTACAGTAATATTGGAAAGAAAATCATGTATAATATTAAGAGGATGCAAATCACATACAATAAGAAAGATGACAAAATCACCCATGATAAGGATCATCTATCCATCTATTGACAGATGTCTTAATCCCGTAAAGGGTGGCCATAAACAAATCGCCTCCATGTCACTCTGTCCCTCTCCATTTCACTGCGCTGCTCCCAGCTCACACCCCCCTCTCTCATAATATGAGTGGAGAGATACATTATATCTCCACTCCATCCCTGCACCTCATCCTTGGCCTCCCCCTCCCTCTCCCCCTCTCCACCTTATCCTTGGCCTCCTCCTCTCTCTCCCCCCTCCACCTCACTCACATACACTCTCCTCATCAGTCTCTCGCTCTCCATCCTCTCCACATGGCCAAAAGATCATGCAGTAATAAAAATAATATCACGTACAGCAATAGAGGCAAAATCGTTTACAATAAAGTCAAATAAAGGAGCAAATCATGTACAGAAAGTTCAAGGCAAACTTAAACAGTAATAATGGATGCAAATTATGTACAGTAAGTCCAAATAAAGAAGGTAAATGATGTTCAGTAACAAACAGATAAAGCATGTACCGGTACATTAAATTCAAGTAAAGGAGGCAAATCCCCAGCCCTGCATCCCATCCTCAATCTCCCCCTCCACCTCACTCACACAAACTCTCCTAGTTCTGTATTCTCTATACATGACCAAACTATCTCAAGGTAAAGTTAAATATTGAAGTTCAATTGCCTCTCCTGTCTCTATTTCATCACTAGATTCACATACGCTTGGGTGTGATGTAGTGGTCTAAGGTGCATGTTATCATATACCCGTGGATGACAATATGCACCCTTGTCCATCATGTTTCATTCTAGTACCCATGAATCCAGCAATGTGAGACAGGAGAGGCAAATGGACTTTAGTATTTCACTGCACTTCTAGTGCTTTTTAGCACACAACCACATCCAATACTGAAAAAACATTTCTCACGCACCCACGACCTTCCCCTTGGTGGTGTGATAATTCATAACCAAGGTGTGATAATCTTCAAGCGCCTGTTGAGGTAAAGCGGCAGGGACTGGGGATGCATGTAGAAGCCGGTGCGAGTTAACATGTATAACAAATGATGATCATGTACACTGGTCATCATCATAATCATCTAATCCTGTGGTGCCCCATGAGGAGCATAGGAACCCAGGGCTAGGCAAGCTGGTCCTGACACTTAAGGTGAGAGTGACCACCTTCACTCATCCTTGAGTGGCATTATGTGAGCAATAAATCCAAACCTCCCATTGAACATAAACCTGCATGGGCTCAATCTGATTGGAGCACCTTAATTACCCACTATAAACACCAGGCATCATAATTTGGTAATATGGTTACCACCCAGCATTGTAAATGGTTTCCTGGTGTACAAGAAACACAAGATTAATGCTTCATTTATACTTTACACCTGAAATGGTACAGCACCACTCTGTAGGAAGAACAGTGTAAACCGTATCCAGCACACAAACCTCCAGTTCTTACATTTGGCAAGAACAGTATTTTGATCACTGGGGAAACACCTATTGCTAATTTCAAAACTGTTTCCTATAATGTGCTTTTGTGAGGAATGCACTTATCTGGAACTTATAAAGAAGAAACATACACTATAAATCTAATGGACACTACTGTATACAGTATATTCTAATGGGATAATTATTATACAACAAGGTACAGTGGCTACAGCAATACTAAAATGCCCGCCGAGACCGCCACAGGACCTCCCACCACACCACCCCCCACACCACCGCCGAGCCGCCACCCCACCACCACCCCAGGAGGACACACAGGTGAGGTTAGTGACCTCGGGCAAGAGGGTCATCGGGACATCCCGGCCCTGATCCCCTATTCCTCGCAAGTGCCCCAACCCCAGGCGTTCAGACAACCTGAACTACTGCGCGGGCGGGGTAGTGACCGTCAGACCAGGGGTGGGACTGAAAAGAGGTCAGTCCCAAGTAGCACCGTCTTGACGGTCTTGCTACACCCTCTAGGGCAGGAAGAGGCCCAAGGGCAGGAAGAGGCCCAAGGCTATGGCCTTAAAAGAGAAATAGACACAGGCTACGGCCTGACAAAGTGTGTAAAGGGGAAGGTGACCCCATGCTCCGGCCTTAACACGCTGAGGAGAGAGAGAGTTGCCTGTGTGCATCCCTCTCCAGTTGTACTTTGGCTACGGCCAGAATACGGTCCAGGGTAGAGAGACCCTGCTACCGTACGTGTAGCGCTACCCAATTACGGAAGCGGCGACTCGGGGCCGGCCTCTCGCCGGAGCAGACGGGTGATCCCGTTTTTCTGTTAGTCGATTCCCGTACGGGCAGACACTCAGTTACGACTGGGGCACGTACCAGGGTGGAGAATTCCCTGACGGTAGGATCTGTCCGTATTGGAGAGAGTGCGGCCCTCGTGCCCCTCACTCCGGCTTGTTCCCTACTGCGGGAGGAACACCACGCTGACGGCCGCTTGCCTCGGTGAAAGGGCGACCCCGATCACCCTACTGGTGTCCCTCGCACGCCGGACAAGTTCACGGCACCAGCCAAAGTCCATACTAGGGGAAGTGGAGCCCCATCTCAGCCCAATGAACACACTCAGGGAACCACGAAGAACGTGAGTCTCCCTCAAGCCTCTCTCCCTCCGGGGAGCCCTTCGTCGCCATCCAGGCTTCTTGGCCAAGCGGAGGCGTTAGAGTGGTGGCAAGGCCCGATTGCGGAGTTACCGCCCACACCCGGACGCTCCTTAGCACTGTTGGAGCCCTACAGGAGTCGCCGCCGCAGCCCAGCCCTGACGGCGCCTCTCCCCCTGAGCACCTGCAGACCCCGGACGCCCAGGCCTTCCACCACGGTCCCCAACGACGGCGACCTAGGCTCCCTCACGCCCCGGCAGAAGAAGAAGCAGGCCCGAATCCTCCGCCTGTTCGGTCCCTAGTCCCGAGGGACCCCGATCAGGTCGAGGCCCCCAGACTACGAGGCCTCCCTGCACCCCACCAGCGCGGCCCTAGGGAAGGAGCCGCCCCTCAGGTCGAGGCCCTAAACAAGGGAGCCTCCCTGACAGTAAGTACTAGTGACCCAACTACCAAAGAAACACGGGTAGAACAGTGAAAGTGACAGTGACCCCTAATACAGTGACAGTGATCCAATGCACAGTGGCAGTGACCAATAAAAGTTATGTTAAACAGTGATATCAGAGTAAGTCGTGCTTGAACATTAAACAGTTCAGTTCCCCCTCTCAGAAAGGAAGCGGGGAGTTTTCTGTGGAGTCGAAGGTAGGTGTGTGAGCGAGCCGAAAGGCTAGTGAAGTGCTTCCCTGCGACTAGGTGACGGTGTCGGATGTCGCCACACGCACCCTACCTTTGTTATAGTATCATATCCCCCACAGACTCCCAATCACAGTGAATATAAGTAAGACTCCTCCGTTTATTATTATCCACCAGTGACACGACCAGTGTTCTCGATTGACCATCGCAGTGAAGTGATATCTCTCCTCAATAATAGTCACCCATATCCCTGACTGCCCTGTGCCCTGTGCAAAAGTAGATTGGATCCAATTATAAGTGTATTATTGTATCTCTGTGTTATTGTGTATCAAATATTGTGTATGTAGCACTGTAAGGGATAGAATTTAAGCAATAGATGTGATTTGGTGTACTGTCTCTTTTTATGCCCTGTTCCTTTGTTAGTGCATTACATCCGGTCTAGCCAAAGGACCCCGTCCCAGTGCTCGTGTTTTTACGACGAGAAGTCGCCTTAAAAACACAGCATTACACTGGTGGCAAGCGGTGGTCCTAGATCCGAGTAACGCACGGAGGAACGCGAAAGGGAACTTACAATGGCAGCTAAACCGCACATCCAATTGCCGAGGTTCAACCTGGACCAGTGTGACATAAACATATATTTGGACATGGTCAAACCCCTCCTAGACATAGGGTTTGACTCTGACAGAGAAAAGATCGTTGTCACTCTACCTAACTTGGGTAAAATAATCACTAGTGTCGCACCAAAAGTCGTCCCAGAACTGTCATGGGACCAATTCTCACAAATAGTGAGACAGGCTTTCACGCCATCCATAGGCCGAGTTGTCGCTCTTTCTCAACTCGACGCCCTCACCTACGACGGGAACCTGGATGACACATTCACCCGGGCTAGGCGCCTCGTCAGCGCCGCCTATCCCGAGGCACCACCCAATGCCCGGGATATCCATACATTCAACGCACTGTTGAGAATCCTCCCCAGCGTAGTCAGGGAGCATTTCTCAATCTACGACCCCTCAGGGGACATGGAAAATGACCTACAACTCGTCCGACGTCTGCTCGCCGCCCGCCCCACACCACAGCCACTCCACGCGGTGACACGTTTTCCTACAAGGCAACAACCCCCTTCCAAACCTAAACTGCCGCCACATCAGCCAGCTACTGAGCTGCCCACAGTCCCTAGAGCTTACCCCCAAAAGAAGCGCTCAAACCCGAGGGAACAAGGAAACCTCATCACCATTAACCCCTGGGAATTCACGGCTTGCAGCCGCACCTGCCCTCTCCACGACATTAGGGAACAGCTCAAAGCTAGCAGGCGCAGAGGTTTTCCACAAGGGCGCAAGAAAGTATCCTCCTTAGACGACGATGCCCAGGAAGATGACACACCAACGCACACCCTCTCGGGAACAGACGACGACGACCAAGAGGACACCACTCCACAGGAAATGGATTTTTAGGCCCGCCCCCGCACCTCCCCACGGTGGCGAGGGCCAACTCACACAACTACAGACCCCCTGTTTACGACAAAATCTGGCTAAACGGGGTCAAGGCACGTCTACTAGTGGATACGGGAGCAGCCAGATCGTGCCTCTACTCCCACTTCTACACCCGCCACATGGGTGCATTTGGCCCCCTCTTCCCCACCTCAGCCAACCTTGTCGACGCAGGGGACGGCCCCCTGCCTATCCGTGGGGAAACTTGGGCCCTCCAAACCCACACCCATCAGCAAATATCCACTAGCCACCCATTTATCATATTCGACTCAACATGCAGTCAATACGATGGATATTTAGGGCTGGACCTCCTACAGAAATTACATGCCACCATTGACTGCCACCAACGCCGCCTCCACTTCCATCCAGCCCACCACAACCAACCAGCAGTGAGAACTAAGGAAGAAAAAAAACAACAACGAAGGCTCGCCAAAAACTCACACCCCTACACACTACCACCAGACACTCACCTGTCCCATACCACAGATACACCTACACCCTACCCAGCCCCTCACACCACTAGACTCCCATCCCCACCACCAACCACTCATCATCTACATCCCTCCCCATCTTTTCCGGCCACTGTCGCCTCCTCTATCACAATTCCACCACATCATGAAGCTTGGGTAAAACTTAACAAACCTTTCCATACCTCCGTCCTCTTCTCACCATCCATCCCCACCGGACCACTTTCCTCCTGTCTAGTAAGCCCTACCTTCCTTCCCCCACATGCCCAAGAAATCCGTGTCACCAACCTCGCTACCACACCACTAACCTTACCAAGAGGACTCATCATCAGCGACACTGAAGAAGCCGAACCATGCCAAACACCGCCCCCAGACCCGCCCACCCTACCCACCCTACCATCACACCTATCCCCAGCCCAAACCAACAGCCTCCGACAACTCCTCCTGGATTTCCAAGATTTATTCTCCTCAGGCCCGACCGACCTTGGCCATACCACCTATCTCAGCCATGAGATACACACAACAGGACCCCCAATTCGCCAACCATCACGACGGAAAAATCCTAAGCAACGAGAAGAAGAAGACCGGCAGGTCCAGGACATGCTAGATGCCGGTGTGATCTCCAACTCTACTAGCCCATGGTCCTCTCCGGTGGTACTTGTTAGAAAAAAGGACGGGACAATGCGCTTTTGCGTTGATTACCGCCGAGTAAATGATGTCACAGTCAAGGACGCCACTCCCCTGCCAAGTATCGACGACTCCCTAGACTCCTTACATGGCTCAACATGGTTCTCCACCTTGGATCTACAGTCAGGGTACTGGCAAGTCCCTGTGCATCCCGACGACAAACACAAAACCGCCTTCTCCACATCCAACGGCAAACATTACGAGTTCAATGTCCTCCCTTTCGGACTCTGCAATGCTCCTGCCACATTCTCCCGTTTAATGGAGTCAGTCCTTAGCGGTCTAACCTGGGAGACTTGCTTAGCATATCTCGACGACGTCATTGTTTTCAGTCGTACATGGGCCGACCACCTTCACCGCCTCAAGCAAGTGTTCCACCGCATACGCCAAGCAGGACTTAAATTGAAACCTACGAAATGTGTGTTAGCAGAAAGATCAGTTTCCTTCTTGGGGCATCTAATTAATGCAGAGGGCATCTCACCAGACCCAGAGAAACTTCGAGCCATCGCAGACATCCCACTCCCCCGCGACGCGCACGAAGTCAGAGCATTTCTGGGGTTGACATCATATTACAGGCGATTCGTCAAAAGGATTCGCTGACATCGCAAAACCCCTCCACGAACTAACAAAAAAGGGCGAACCCTTTCTATGGACGGGGACAAGACAAACAGCCTTCACCACCCTCAAAGCAAAACTAACCACCTCGCCAGTAGTCACGTTCCCAGACTACAATCTTCCCTTCCGCCTCTACACCGATGTGTCCCTCATCGCCATAGGAGCTGTCCTTGCCCAGGTACAAAATGGCAAGGAACACATCATCGCCTGTGCCAGTCGCACCCTTAACACAGCAGAGCGGAACTACGCAGCCACAAAACGCGAGTGCCTAGGGATCATCTGGTCCCTCGAGTACTTCAAATCCTACATCTCGGGCACCCACGTAGTAGTCATCACCGATCATCAATCCTTACAATGGCTACGACAGTCAAATACAAATAACGCCCAACTAATACGCTGGCGGGAAACCCTCGAAGAATACGATTTCGAAATTGCATACCGACCAGGCAAGCTGCACACAAACGCTGATGCCCTATCCCGCCTCCCAATCAACACCATCAAAGAAAAACCCGACCTGGTTAAAATGTGGTTTGACAAACAACGCCCCACTTGGATTCCACAGACCACATTTAACAAACTACACCCGCATGGCGAACATCTTTTTGACCCAAACGGACACATTGTCCTCAGCCCAGCCACGGCCCATGACACCATGCTCCACCTCCATGCCCACAACGGCATCCACTTAGGAACTAAAAAGTTACTGCAAATATTCAACGATATGTACTGGACTCCCAACCCATCTACCATCGCAAAGAAAATCATACAATCATGCCGAGCTTGCGCACTTGGCAAAGATATCACCCGAACACCAGGCCCTACAGGAAAAGTCACAGCACAAAAACCGTGGCAACTTCTCTCCCTAGACGTCGTCGGCCCCCCTCACACCAAAGTCCGGCTATAAGTACATAATTACCTTCGTGGATGTGTACTCTAAATTCATCATCGCCTGCCCAGCCAAGGACCACACAGCACCTTCAATCGCCGACGCCCTCACCCGACATGTTTTCCCTTATTTCGGGATTCCCCAGGCCATCCATTCGGACAATGCCCCTGAATTTACGGGAAAAATATGGGAAGAACTGGCCAACATCTTTGGATACAGCATCTCCCACTCATCTCCCTACTGGCCCCAAGGCAACAGCGTATGCGACAGAAGCCACCGCTCCCTGATGAACCAAGTCCGCACGCGCATTACGCAAACAGGCAATGAAGACTGGCCTGCACACGTTAAGATCGTGCAATGGGGGTTAAACACGTGCCCAAGGGAAGATGGAATAACCCCGCATGAGAGAGTGTTCGGGGAACCACCCCTACTCCTACCCCTCCGCCACCACCTACAACCGCCCACTCCACCCTCCAGCACCAACCCTCTCCACCACCTCAAACGCCGCCTCCACCACCTACACTCAAAGCAGGACCTAGCACCAGACACAACCCATTCCAACCCATACATACCTGGCCAATCTGTCATGGTTGCAAATCTCCCTACCCCACCTAAGACCGCCCCCCGATTCAATGGACCATACAAAATCGTGCGGGTGCCGAATGCTTATCAAGTCATCGTGGATCAACAAGGGCAACACCGCACATACAGAAACCGCCACGTGCGTCCCTTCAACCCACCCGACACCGCCCACCCCCGCACTAAGCCTACCTCCACCCAGGCCCGCACACCTGGCCGCCCTGACCTTCCTCAACTTCACCCCCCAAACTCCTACTACTACTCCTTCTCCCCCCCCTCCTCACACTCTCCGCCTACCAGCTCTCCACCAAGCACACCATCACCGCAACCACCTCCCACCACCCCTGCTTCGCAACCAGACACTCCCCCACTAAACACCCATCCACCCACCACCCCCCAACCCACCCCCACCCAGGCCACCCTCGCCACCACAGCCGCCCACCACCCCCCAGAATCACCCCAACCCCACACCCACCACCGACCTCCCACAGGACCACTCCCATTATACACGTCACACCGCACCACCACCCATCCACCCACCTCACCACCGTACACCCTCACCGCCTCCACGCAATCAACCAGCCTCACCACCCACACCCACCATAACCACTACCACCACCAGATCGGGACGACTCTCACGCCCACCCACGAGATACACCCCGACACCCCCACCCAACACCCACTTATCCCAGAATCCACCATCACCACCCTCCCCCAATACCTCCCCCATAACCCTACCCCTCCACCAAGCACGTTGGAACTTTCCTAACTCCCAATTCCCCAAAGTACAACGCTCCTCCCACCACATTAGCCCAAATAAAAGCACCACCCTCCCATCACTCTCCAGCATTCAAATCTCATCTCCCCACCAGGCACCATTCCCCGAGATGAAGATAACCAGGGTCCAATGGCAACCTCACAACCACCCGCCAACCAGAGAGGCACCCACCACCTGCTACGCCGCCTACGCCGGACCACCCAGCCGTCCTCCCTCCACTTCACGCTCTGCCCCCACCAGGAGCCCAACCAATTCACGACACACTGGGTCAACTTCACCCAACACCTGACCCCAGCCTACCAGACAGCCACCTCAACTACCTACCACCTCCAGTCACGGGGCCGTGACTTCAACGACGCGGAGGGTGGTAAAATGCCCGCCGAGACCGCCACAGGACCTCCCACCTCACCACCCCCCACACCACCGCCGAGCCGCCACCCCACCACCACCCCAGGAGGACACACAGGTGAGGTTAGTGACCTCGGGCAAGAGGGTCATCGGGACATCCCGGCCCTGATCCCCTATTCCTCGCAAGTGCCCCAACCCCAGGCGTTCAGACAACCTGAACTACTGTGCGGGCGGGGTAGTGACCGTCAGACCAGGGGTGGGACTGAAAAGAGGTCAGTCCCAAGTAGCACCGTCTTGACGGTCTTGCTACACCCTCTAGGGCAGGAAGAGGCCAAAGGGCAGGAAGAGGCCCAAGGCTATGGCCTTAAAAGAGAAATAGACACAGGCTACGGCCTGACAAAGTGTGTAAAGGGGAAGGTGACCCCAGGCTCCGGCCTTAACACGCTGAGGAGAGAGAGTTGCCTGTGTGCATCCCTCTCCAGTTGTACTTTGGCTACGGCCAGAATACGGTCCAGGGTAGAGAGACCCTGCTACCGTACGTGTAGCGCTACCCAATTACGGAAGCGGCGACTCGGGGCCGGCCTCTCGCCGGAGCAGACGGGTGATCCCGTTTCTCCGTTAGTCGATTCCCGTATGGGCAGACACTCAGTTACAACTGGGGCACGTACCAGGGTGGAGAATTCCCTGACGGTAGGATCTGTCCGTATTGGAGAGAGTGCGGCCCTCGTGCCCCTCACTCCGGCTTGTTCCCTACTGCGGGAGGAACACCACGCTGACGGCCGCTTGCCTCGGTGAAAGGGCGACCCCGATCACCCTACTGGTGTCCCTCGCACGCCGGACAAGTTCACGGCACCAGCCAAAGTCCATACTAGGGGAAGTGGAGCCCCACCTCAGCCCAATGAACACACTCAGGGAACCACGAAGAGCGTGAGTCTCCCTCAAGCCTCTCTCCCTCCGGGGAGCCCTTCGTCGCCATCCAGGCTTCTTGGCCAAGCGGAGGCGTTAGAGTGGTGGCAAGGCCCGATTGCGGAGTTACCGCCCACACCCGGACGCTCCTTAGCACTGTTGGAGCCCTACAGGAGTCGCCGCCGCAGCCCAGCCCTGACGGCGCCTCTCCCCCTGAGCATCTGCAGACCCCGGACGCCCAGGCCTTCCACCACGGTCCCCGACGACGGCGACCTAGGCTCCCTCACGCCCCGGCAGAATCCTCCGCCTGTTCGGTCCTAGTCCCGAGGGCCCCCGATCAGGTCGAGGCCCCCAGACTACGAGGCCTCCCTGCACCCCACCAGCGCGGCCCTAGGAAGGAGCCGCCCCTCAGGTCGAGGCCCTAAACAAGGGAGCCTCCCTGACAGTAAGTACTAGTGACCCAACTACCAAAGAAACACGGGTAGAACAGTGAAAGTGACAGTGACCCCTAATACAGTGACAGTGATCCAATGCACAGTGGCAGTGACCAATAAAAGTTATGTTAAACAGTGATATCAGAGTAAGTCGTGCTTGAACATTAAACAGTTCAGTTCCCCCTCTCAGAAAGGAAGCGGGGAGTTTTCTGTGGAGTCGAAGGTAGGTGTGTGAGCGAGCCGAAAGGCTAGTGAAGTGCTTCCCTGCGACTAGGTGACGGTGTCGGATGTCGCCACACGCACCCTACCTTTGTTATAGTATCATATCCCCCACAGACTCCCAATCACAGTGAATATAAGTGAGACTCCTCCGTTTATTATTATCCACCAGTGACACGACCAGTGTTCTCGATTGACCATCGCAGTGAAGTGATATCTCTCCTCAATAATAGTCACCCATATCCCTGACTGCCCTGTGCCCTGTGCAAAAGTAGATTGGATCCAATTATAAGTGTATTATTGTATCTCTGTGTTATTGTGTATCAAATATTGTGTATGTAGCACTGTAAGGGATAGAATTTAAGCAATAGATGTGATTTGGTGTACTGTCTCTTTTTATGCCCTGTTCCTTTGTTAGTGCATTACATCCGGTCTAGCCAAAGGACCCCGTCCCAGTGCTCGTGTTTTTACGACGAGAAGTCGCCTTAAATACACAGCATTACAAATACGATGAATAATTCGAGTCACCCACAGAAACTTTACTAGGTTAATTTTCTGCAATGCTGTATAAGTCAGCAGCCTGCATCGAGGAAAACCATAAAAGTGTGTGTGTGTGTGTGTGTGGGGTATAAGGTTCCATTACAACAAAAAGTAGCATTGACATATAAAAAGTAATGTGCTGTATAACGTTAGACTGAAGTATGATATAGTGTGTTATAATGCACAGAATGAAAAATTTAGATGAAATATGAACAATGCGGCTCTAACCTGTGACAGAGTATGGTGACCCATGTTGAACTTTCATACTAGGTACATCTGTCTCCTGAGCATCTTCCCCTTCAAATGGACCTTCATCTTCTTCCTCTTCCGCATCAGATGAAACAGATGAAAAATCCAATGTGTTTAACTTAATTCTTTTACCTCTCCCACTCTTACCTCCCCTCCTTCCCCTCTTTGATCGGACAAAAGCTGGTGATGAACCGTTGTCCTCGGAAGCATCAGAAAAGCCTGGCATCATGAACTCTTCCACTGCTTTTTGGTCCATGCCTTGCTCTCTTAAACATAAATCTTCTTGAGACTCCATCTTTATGACAGATTTCTTTGTGGCTCGCTTTCTGGGTTGACAAGTAGTTTCCTTTGATTTCCTCTCTCTTCTACCTCTCCCACTCTTACCCCCCCTCCTTCCCCTCTTTGACTGGACAAAATCTGGTGATGAACCGTTGTCCTCGGGAACATCAGAAAAGCCTGGCATCATGAACTCCTCCACTGCTTTTTGGTCCATGCCTTGCTCTCTTAAACATAAATCTTCTTGAGACTCCATCTCTATGACAGATTTCTTTCTGGCTCGATTTCTGGGTTGACAAGTAGTTCCCTTTGATTTCCTCTTTCTTTTCTTCCCACCTTTCTCACTGTCTTCCTTATAATCAGAACTAATATCTTTGGCAGAATCTTTGGGAGGCTTGTACTCAACTGTTGAGGAGTCTGACAAGATACCAATGTCGTCCTCGTCATCAAGCAAAACAAAGCTTGCCTCAACACTCGTCTTCCTTTTTCTCTGTCCACGGGTTTTCTTGTCCAAGAGATCATCTTCGTTTTCTGCTTGTGCATTTGAAGGATGACCAACATTTCCACCTAAAGTAATTCTGAAAATCGTTTTGGCACTGGATCCTTCAAAGATGTCGGATTCTATTGTTTTGGCAGTGGATTCTTCAAGGGATACTGATTTACCATCAACTTTCCCATGTCTTTGAGATCTACCCCTGCCTCGTCCTCTCCCTCTACTTCCCCCTCTTCCTTTTCCTTGTTTTCTCCCACCACCTCTTAAGATGGACTGTGGTTTTGATTTAATGCCATTTACTGATGGCTCTTGTACTTTAGGGGATTTATTTTTGGTAGGATTCTTAGCCCTCTTGGTAGAATTCTTATCACTTGCTTTCTTTGGTGAACTTTTCCTCTTAGATTTTGATGCATTTTCTTGCTTGACTACTATGGCAGCATTATCATGTGGTGCTTTTGAATTTTCAAGAGCCATTGTCTCTATTAACACAATCTGAAAAGAAAGAAAAATATTAAAAACTAAGATCAGTTGCACACGTAAGCAACATTCAAAACATCATATCTTATACAGTTCATTCACTTACTATGTAAATTTCATGATGCAAAATGCCTAGAGCACGACGGGAGGGGTGAAAAAATCAAATACAGTGCTGTAATCGGTAGTGCGTGAGTTGATTTTGAAAATGCACAACTGGGGCAGCAAAGTGAGCCGAATCTGGTGTCGCACCGCGGAGCGCATCATTTTCTTGTAGATCGCCCAAGGAAGTGATACAGGCTATGACGTCAGCGCATCGTGTGACGTAGCGGGTGTCCCCACACCTTCTCTTGGCTGAGCCTAGGCAAGCTCACGTGGTGCATGTAGTCCCCTCGTTTACACAAAGCTATGCTTTTTTTTTTTTTTTTTTTTTTTTGCCATCATCGCCATGCCGGGGCACTGTAATTGCCTCAGAACCCCATCTCTTCAAGTCAACTAAGCCTTTCTTGCATAGATTTTAAGGTAAGGAGCTATTGTGTGGGTTATACTTACTTTGTAAATGTGCTTAATAAATAGGCAAAATGACAGGGTAAGGGCCAAGGGGGTGACTTGTTGAGGCAGCCACCCCATCAATTAGAATTTTCCCCATAAGGTGTTATTTGTAAAGTAGGAAATTTCTAGAGTGCGAGGTCTTCTACCGCCCTAATTCTTGTGTATTAAGCGAATAGACTGTACATGGATATCGTCTGTATGGAGTAATGTATTGTTTGTCTATCTCCTATACTGTAAATTATTAAGACATACAGTATACAATCTATCATATAAAACACAGTAACTAAATACTGTACAGTACATTCATTTAAATGGCACACAGATCACTCTGCCATACCCTCAGGAAAACAACTATGTATAGTTTACTATAGGCCAAGGCCCACGCATGACTAAAAGATAGTCATTTAAATGGCACACTGGTCAGTCTGCTATATCCTCCGGAAAACAACTGGGCACAAGCTTAACATGATGTATGTATGAATAAAATGTCCTCTGTAAGTGCTTTACTAAATCCTAAGTTTCATCATTTACAGCCTCATCACAAGGACAGGAGCCCCTGGGCTAAGCCATTCACTTTGGATATATAAAGCAAAAGTGATAAGTGATCAGTCACTCACCACAGAGTATCATATGCGAGCAAGAAACCTCAATCATCCCTTGGATGGAAACCACGAGGGCTATGTTTGGCTGGAGCACCGTAACTCACTACGACACCGGGCATCCGTCTGTTGGTTAAAGGGTTAGGCTACCATCCAATGTATCAAACGGTTTCCTGGGTTATAAGATACAATTTAGGTTGGTTTCCACCCACCTACATGCAAACAGGGATATCTATGCGGTACAGCTGCAGTTCTCGGCTTAAAGCCTAGTTAAAATTTTTCCTAAATCGTCTCTTCCCTCCAACCCTTAATCTGACAAAATCTGCCACATCCAGTACATAATGACACCTTTTTACACAGCCTATACTCCATACAAACACTTCCTACAAGCATGTGTTACTTGCTCCAAAAAACACTACCGGTATGTGCACAGTGCCTCCAGAAAGTCTTTAGGTTATAGCCTTTACGCCAGTGATCAATTGTTCACAATAAGTGCTGTCACTTTTATCCTTAAATACTTCTGAATGTACAATTATTTCATTCATTATATAAAGTTTTTCTTTTTATGCCCTACCTGTCAACAGAAGCAGCAGGCACTGCTACCCATAAATATAAAACTTTGAGGGTATTATAAGAAGGTCATCCAGATTTAGAATGTAAAGGTTAAGAGCAAGGATACTGTACTTTTAAAAGGCACTGTACATACTCTTATGCCCACATTGCTACCAAGACAAAGTCACAACAAAAGCTGACAAAGGATCAAAATAATACCTATAAAATGAAACTGTAATTTATGATGTAGCTACTCAACATGGATTTTTTGTTTTTTGTTTTTTTCATCATGTTTGTTCGATACAGGTCTTCTCTTACATCCCGACATATTTTCCCTTTTTTTTAAGGTCTCTCCATTTTGGGGTATTTCAAAGCGTAGATCTGGTAGAACAGTAGGCCTTATGTATAAATATGGTGTGGTAACTATCCTCAAACATATGATTAATTCTATCATACCTGTGTTTTGCTTTTGCAGGAAAGACAAGGATAGGAGGCCGTAAGGTATTCTCATGCACCTTGTTACTCCTACAAAAACAAATCTTGGTTATGAGGAAAATTTGTCACTGGTTATAACTGATTTCAGAAGGAGGGACAAGGAATAGAAATTACAGAAGCTTCTCGTCTCTCTTCTTGC
This sequence comes from Coenobita brevimanus, assembly GCF_032717465.1. Lineage (NCBI taxonomy): Eukaryota > Metazoa > Arthropoda > Malacostraca > Decapoda > Coenobitidae > Coenobita > Coenobita brevimanus. The sequence continues at coordinate 4,828,356 of NC_137036.1, read as the reverse complement.
AGAAACAAATCTAAGTTAGTGTATGACAGGGAATCGACTGCAGAAAAAACTCTGAGACTTCCACCCATGGACACTTCCAACAAAAATAAAGATCCATATGAAAAACTCAAAACTCTTGAAATATACCACAAGCAATTACTTTCATCATCAATTTCCAGGATTAAACAGAAACTGATATATAATTAGCAACAAATAATAAGGTACTGTCCTCCCAATATTAGGGGTCCAATGAATTTGCAAGTTTTATAATTGCAACAGTATGGTACTCTTAATAAATGACCATAAGGAAGAATTCAAGGTGACACAGTGAATGATGGTTATGCCCGTATATCTATGTTAGTTACAACCAAAGAAAGTCCAGATTAGGATTGAAGGATGTGGCTTTCTTGGTTTCGGTTAGGTTAGGTTAGGTTGGGTTTCATTACATCTGGTTTATGTAGCTATCTATGGCCAGAAGCCCTAATCCCATATGGGGTGGCCATAAACAAATGCTTATAGGCCTAAATGACCTTTGAACAGTATCAAGGTGAGAATCTAATGGTTTACATGAAAATATGATTCTCTTTCTAAATGGATTTATATAAAAATATTAGTATAGCTTCTTATACTCTGAAGCCTTTTTAATTTTCAAAAGTATATCCACTTTCTAGGCTACCAAGAATGTTGGGGAAAGCAAAGCTATCTACTGCAACTGAAAACAGTGATATGTGACATAATTATGAAGCTCTACATAATTGAAATCATGTCCAATCTCACCAAAAAAGAAATACTGTTTGAAATAGAGCAAATGCAATTCCAGTAGTCAATTTTTTACCAAGTAAGAAACATTGAATGCCACTATCACAGTTAGATACAGTTCAGTGAGAACCTATTTCATCCCTATACAATGACTGATAACTAATATACTGCACTGTATTATCACAAGACAAATGCACCAGAGTCTCCTACCTAAATGAAAACTCCCAAAGTCCCAAAATCAACATTATTTTGAGGGATGGAATGCAGATATATGAGGGAGGGGGTGTGAGTTGTAGGAAGGGCAGCCAAATGGCAGAGGACAAAGTGGAGGTGATTTGTGGTCATTCCGTAAGGGTGTCTGGAAACAGAGACATATACATACACATCCTCTAAACAGCCTGGTAGGGTTGACAACTCCTTTTAAATCTGGCAAACTTTTACACCAAACATTTTAACACACCAATGAAATACCTTTGACAGCCCAAAGGGCTGTAGTGCAGTACTAGCACTACTACTAAAAGTCCAAGCGTAGAGGGAGAAATGGACTCTTTATTAATGAAAGAATTTTTGCAAGGTTTACTTAATGCAGAAGTCGATGGCATATAAAGCACTAGAGATAATCATACAGTTGTCACCTGATATACATTAACCTGAGTAAAAGAGTGAACCGGTGGGCATACTCTACGCATGAGGATGGTTTAGGATAGTGCATTCTCAGCAGTGCCTACATAGCATACAATTAAACATACCTTTCAGTTCTCCTCTTCATCACATTAGACCTTCATGGCCTGTTGTTGAGGTGTGAATGACAACGATAGTGCCAAAACTGCTTACACTGCAAGCTCAGCGTTCACACCCAAACATTCGGAGGCTACTGTCTTGGATAAACAACTCAGGGCTTCAACGAGCAAATTTCCCTTTACCTTAAAAATCTTCCTGAAATACCCTAAAAGTCTGAATTTTACCCTAAAAATTTTACTTGGTGATATATATATATATATATATATATATATATATATATATATATATATATTTAACCCATTGGATCCCCCGGGCGCTGGGCGAGGCATGGCGCTGGCTGCGTCCTAAGCGTACCGCCCTCCACCTATCGGCTCATAGTTGCGAAGCTCATATGTCCCTACCTGGGGATTCCCTACTTTATAAAGACTTGAAAAATCCCAGTTCTGTCCAATATTCCGGACACCGGGCTCCAATGGGTTAAAGAGACTGATAGGTTTGCCAGTCATTAACCCATTGGATCCCAGGGGTGCTGGGCGAGGTATGGCACTGGCTGCATCCTAAGCGTACCGCCCTCCGCCTATTTGCTCATAGTCGCGAAGCTCATAGGTCCCTACCTGGGGGTTCCCTACTTTATAAAGACTTGAAAAATCCCAGTTCTGTCCAATATTCCGGACACCGGGCTCCAATGGGATATATATATATATATATATATATATATATATATATATATATATATATATACACACACACATACACACCGAGGAGGCACCAAGGAGAGCGGACGCGGGCCGACAGCGCTCCATACTGAGCCAGCACGGCCAGTGGCATTACCTAAATTAGTATCTTTATATGAGTCAAGCTCTATACCAGGTTAGACTAAATGGTTTTCTATTATAAAAAAAAAAATAAGAAGTTTGAAATAAGAGAAAAGCAAGTCAAGACCTCTAAAGGTAACCTTCCAGAGTGTAAACACCGTGGAGATACTAAAAATTGCAAAGAATCTTATGGAAAAAGAGGAGTTCAAAAATGTATGGATAAAAAGATGTCTAACACAAGAGGAACTGGAATTACTGAAAGAGAAGAGGGAAGAAGCAAAAACAAAAAATGAGGGAAGATCAGAAGAGGAGAAGAATACATCTTTTTTACAAAGTAATAGGATTGAGGTACGAAAGTGGTACATAAACAGGAGGGAATAAAAAGGAGGAAGGTAGTAGAACCATGTCATGACAAGTATATAAACAAGATAATTAAGTTGATGTACTCAAATGTGGATGGAATGGTAACTAAATTATTAGAGATGAATGATTATGTCAGAGAAAATGAACCACATATAATATGCCTAACTGAAACAAAATGAACACCAAGGATATCAAATGACATACTAAACTTAGAGGAATATAATATATGGAGAAGAGATAGGAACTTAAAAAAAGGAGGAGGAATTATAATATTAACTAAGAAAAATCTAAAAGTCAAAGAAATAGAACTAGATATACCCTCACAAGTAGAACTGATTGCAGTAGAGATCAACACATCTGAAGAGAAAGTAACTGTAGCCAATTTGTACATGCCACCCAGATCAAACACATGGGAAAGAGACGAATATGAGGACCTGGCAGAGAGTACAATTCAGAGTTTAAGAGCGTTACTACATAAAATGGAAGAGAAATCGGAAAGAATTATACTAACTGGAGATTTTAATACAAATATAAATTGGAATACTCTAGATATAATAAGCCAAGAAAGCTGTTGGGACCAAAAGCTCCTGGATCTCGTGCAAGAGTTTTTCCTAACACAACATGTGAGGGAAACCACCAGAAAAAGAGGACTCGATGTACCTTCAGTGCTAGATCTCATATTTACTAAGCAAGAAAATGATATTGACAGTTTAATATATCACCCTCCACTCGGCAAAAGCGACCATGCAGTACTAACTTGCAACTTCAGGATAGCATATGACATAGTTAACAGCAATGAAAGTTACAAAAAGAGCCTAAACTATAAAAAGGGAAATTATCATGACCTAAAGAAGTATTTCTTAGAAACTGATTGGGAAAATGAGCTTAGAGGACCAGATTTAAATGCTGTATATAAAAAATTCTGTGAATTTTATGAAATAGGAGTCAAGAGATTTGTTGTGGAATAGATACAGAAGACACAATAGTGAAAGGGCATATAATAATTACAAACAGGGAAGAAACGATTATACAAGAATAAGCAGGGAAGCCCAAAAACAGTTTGAGGAGGATATAAATAAAAGTATTGATCAAAAGGGAGCTATTTTACAGCTACATCAGAAGCAAAACCAAAGTAAAAGATATAATACAATCCATTACGGACGAGGGAATCACCTATACACAAGATAAAGATATTTGTGAAGCACTAAATAAGAATTTCCAATCAGTTTTTACAGAAGAAAAAAATGTTGAGAGGGACTATGTGGAACACGCATGCCCACACATACTACAAGATATACAAATATTAGAAAAAGTAATACAGGAGGAGCTAAGTAAATCAGACAGAGGAAAAGCAAATGGTCCTAATGAAATTTCATGTTGAGAATGTGCAAAGGAGTTAAGTAAACCATTGTTTTTAATTTTCAAGAAATCCTTGAGTCAAGGTAAACTACCTGATATTTGGAAGAATGCTAATATTGTCCCCTTATTCAAGAAAGGGAATAGACAAAATCCACTCAACTACCGACCAGTATCACTGACCAGTGTTGTAACCAAGGTATTAGAAAAGCTTATAAGAAAAGCTTGGGTAAATCATCTAAAAGAGCACAATATGATAACAAAAAGAGAGTTTAGTTTCAGAAAAGGAAAATCATGTGTTACTAATCTGTTGAGCTACTAAGACAGAATAACAGACACAATACAGGAAAGAGAAGGGTGGGTGGACAGTATCTATTTAGATTTCAAGAAAGCATTTGACACAGTACCAAACCAAATACTTTTATGGAAACTGTACCATCAAGGAGGAATTCGAGGCAAACTGTTTTGTTGGATGCAAGATTTTCTCATAAAAAGATAAATGAGAACAGTACTAAGGGGAAATTACTCATCATGAAAAGAAGTGACTAGTGGGGTACCACAGGGCTCAGTGCTGGCACCAATCATGTTTTTAGTGTATATAAATGATATAGACAGTAACACTGGAAGTGAAAGCTATCTAAACATGTTTGCAGATGATGCAAAAATACAAAGAATTACTAACAAAGACTCTTGTAAAGAGATACAAGAAGTATTAAATAACTTCATGAATGGAGTAATACACGGCAAATGGAATTCAATGTGGACAAGTGTCATGTAATCAAGTTTGGTAAAAGTGGAAAAAGACCTGATTAGGATTATAAGTTAGGAAATAAAACCCTACACACATCAGAAAGAGAGAAAGACCTAGGTGTGATTATCAATAACAGACTATCTCCGGCTGACCACATCAGTGAGAAGGTACGGAACATGTATACACTGCTTGCATATATGAGAAATGCATTCACATACATATATGAAGACATACTAAGAAGGATAATAACATCATTCATCAGACCAACCCTGGAGTATGCATCAGTAGTCTGGAGTCCTCATCTCAAAAAACACATAGACAAGATTGAAAAAGTTCAAAGGGCCGCTACAAGATGGGTACCAAGCTTAAGGGATCTAAGCTACGAAGAAAGACTAAATAAACTGAATATACCAACATTACAGGAGAGAAGGAAAAGAGGTGACACGATAATTCTATATAAATGCATATCAGGGAAGGTGAAACTAGACATAAATGATTACTTAACCTATGGGGAAGCATCAGCAAGAGGACACTGCAAAAAACTGCATAAGAAGAGAGGTGATAAAGACGTAAGGAAATTCAGTTTCCCAAACAGAGCAATTAATCAGTGGAATGCACTACCGAATGAAATAATGTGTGCCAAAACAATTCACAAATTTAAGGATATGTACGATAAATATGGTTTAAGACACGGGACAGTACGAGCTTGACTCATTCCTGTAAAGATACAATTAGGTAAGAACACCTACTTGTAGATATCAGCACCTTTATGCTTCAATAATAATAATTATAATAATAACAGCCCATCCATTCACCCATCATCCAAGCCTATGTTGCCCCAAGAGGAGTACAAGAGTCCGGGGCTAGGGAAGTTGGCCCCGACATTTAAGATGAGAGTGACCAGCCTCACTCATCCCTGAGTGGCATTATGTGAGCAATGAACCCCAACCACCCCTTGGATATAAACCTGCACCGGCTCAATCCGACTGCAATGCCTTAGTTACCAACTAAACCATCAGGCTCCATAATTTGGCTATATGGTTACCACCCAGCGTAGTAAATGGTTACCTAGTGTACTAGAAACCATTTGGCTTGTTGCTCAGTGTAGAGTCACAAATAAACAGAAGGAAGCGGAAAGAATGAAAGAAAGACAGAAGAGAGCGTAAAGTCACCCGTAGGCGGAAGGAAGAGGAAAGAAGAGGATGGAAGGGAGGAAAGGGCTGACACCCGAGAGCTGCACTACATTGATTGGACGGTGAGCACCCCGGGCCCCACCTACCACCACCAATAATAATAATAATGAAAAGAAAAATAATATCACATTTATTCCCTATTTATCACAGAGTACAGTGAACACACATGAACTTAAAATACCATTATTTGTTTCTGGAGTTAAATAAATTCACTTGGACACCAGTGTTGCCACACTTTTAGATGGAAATTATCGTACCAGCCCCTCAAAATTATCGATTTTATGTTGGAATTATCGTACATCATTATTAATTCAATCGTGTTTACGAATCTTGATATATTTTAAAACTGTCGCCAGTTCCTTGGTTATTTACAGAAAACTTAACCATTACAATTATTTTCATCAGGACCGTCATTTTGTATGGTACTGACGCATACTTAGGTGTATAATTATCACTTTTATTTTCTATTAGAATCAGAGCATACCCTGACAATCTCTTAATGATAATTTTACGACAGTATAATAATTTCCATTATTACAATAATACTATTACAAGAAGAAAAAAATCCTTAGAGTCTCTCGAGAAAATCACCCTGACTAGCAGCAGAATGCAGTCCACAGAACTTAATTCATAGAAATGTGCTTACTCTTGCAGGTAATAACTCAGACCATAAAAAAATATTTTCAGTTATGACCATCACATTAGCCCTTAAGATCCTCTTCTGTCAAACTGTGGAACAACTGTGCATGATTTGCTATGCGTACCACAAAACTTACTGCCATGCTAGCTTTCAACCCAAAATTATCGTACAAACCGTACGATAATAAAAAATGGTATCGTACATCGTACGAGGCAATATTATCGTAAGTATACGATAATTATCGTACGTGTGGCAACACTGTTGGACAGTCCTAACAGGAGGAAATCTACTGATTACAGTAAACGCCTACATGTAGATATGAGCGCTTTTATAATAAGCCACTATTTATCACAGAGTATAGTGACAACAAATGTAAACACCTGTAACAGTACCACCTTTGAATCACATGAACTTAAAATACCATTATTTCTTTCTGCAGTTAATTAATTTCACTTGGATAGGCTTAACAGGAGGAAATCTACTGAGTATTTATCGCAAGTATATCAGACTCCTGAGGCTACAACAAAATCAGAATAACTAATTGGGGACACTTACAACTTGGTCATATATTCTTCACATCCATTTGTGTTAATATATGAAAGGTGATTGCCATATGACAGCAGAAGTACCACTTATTCATAAGTAAAAGTAAGCTAGTTTAGTATAATAATTTCAACCAACAAAACGTACAGTAGTGTAGTACAATATTAAAAAGCTTTAGTTCTATCAGTAATATTAGCATAGTAAAGGACAATAACAAATGAAATTCTTTTGCATAAGCACCACTTTATCCACCCATCCATCCATCATCCAATCCTCCATTGCCCCACGAGGAGAGTAGGAGCCCGGGGCTAGGCAAGTTGGTCCCGACATTTAAGATGAGAATGACCAGCCTCACTCATCCCTGAGTGTCATTACATGAGCAATAAACCCCAACCACTCCTTGGATATAACCTACACAGGCTCAATCCGATTTGAGCGTCTTAATTACCCACTAAACCACCAGGTGCCATAATTTGGTAATATAGTTACCACTCAGCGTAGTTAATGGTTTCCTGGTGTACAGGAAACCATTTGGCTTGTCACTCAGTGTCGAATCACTCATAGGCAGAAGGTAGAGGAAAGAATGAAGGAGAGAAAGACAGAAGAAGGAGTGTAAAGTCAACCGTAGGCAGAAGGAAGAGGAAAGAAGGAAAGACAGAAGAGGAAGGAAGGAAGTGAGGAAAGGGCAGACACCCAAAGCAGGACTATATGGAGTGAGTGGACAGTGAGAGACCCCACCGACCACAACACTACTGTATCAACTGGGGTAAACTGACCTTAATTCCTCCAATTAGCTATTAGGCTCACAGTACATGGGTCCCCATTACATTATGCAATCTAATCACAACCAGAAGTGCGGCCTACTTCAGAACAAGTTGCATTGCTCTTAACAAATTTAAGTGCTGCAATTATCTTATCATCAATATGAAAATTGTCTGATGTAAAGTTAGTATTCTTAAGGTAATAAACCATGTGCAGTAATCCACACAAGGTCTCATTTTTCAAACTAGAACGTTGGCAAGTTTTGGTAAGATTTAGTTTACTAAAAGAAAAATTCCAACAGAAGCATTAGAAAAAGGAAGTGATAAAAGAGTGGATATTACTACTCGGAGGTTTGGATAACAATGAAGGATAGCTGCATTTTTCTTGTTACAAACTATATTCCAGTATTCTACACACTGGAGCCGACTGGACAACTCCTCCATCAGGAGGGATTACACTGAACAAACTTGATAATGACTGTGGCTGCAGGTTTGCAGCATTCCATGGATCTAGGCACTTTACTAGGTACATGGATGGGCTCTTCTAGAGAAAACCCGCTCTGGATCTGTCTGACAGCTTCAATTAAAAACTGCCTACAGGTGCTATAAAACTTATCTACCTCCTCAGGCTTACAGGTGGTCTTAAGTTCATTCATTGTTTCCATCGCTGCCACACGAGGTAGATATTTTCAAGGGAAACCATACTGGTAGAAAACAAATAATGATCTGGTCTTAGAGCAGCTAAATCACAATGCTTGACATAAGGTATACTCATAAAATCTGAACAAATATTCCTCACAAGTTTGACAACCTCTTGTTTAAGACAATGAAAGGTTGGTGTTTCTGACCGAAATTCTCACACACTCACCACTTGCAAAGAGTTTTTGGTTCTATTGTCATTTCAACCCAAATAACAATTACGAAATTTTGATCCGTTTTTTCAGTATTTCAGACAATTCTAAGACACTTTTCTTGTATGGAATTTTCGTCGCAAATTGTTATTTTTGTACACTTGAAGGCTGCGTTAGGTTAGGTTAGTTTATTTTCAAGAGTAAAATAATAATTTGTGGCGAAAATGCCATAGTACAAAATTGTCTTAAAATTGTCTAAAATATTAAAAAAAACGAATCAAAGTCGCGTAATTGTGCCTGGGAGGATGATAATTTTACCGAGTTTTTTTCTCCACTGCGACATATAACTAGCCTACATTTTATTCAATCTCACATTTGTGTGTAGTACATCTTCCGTCACACACTGCACAGTAAATACTTTTTCATTTTGTAGTATTACGTCTATCTATACCCGACGCCCTAATCCCGCAAAGGGTGGCCGCAGACAAAACGCCTCCAAGTCACTCTGTCACCCACCAATTGGACTACCCACCCCCCAACTCAACCCCCCTCCCTCATATACCTCTCAACTCCATCCCTCCACCTCATCCTCGGTCTACCCCTCCCTCTCCCTCCCTCCACCTCACCTACATACACCCTCTTAGTCAGTCTTTCATTCTCCATTCTCTCCACATGTCCCACCTCAGTGTATTTCTCCTACTCTTCTCAACCACATCCACATCCACCCCACAACGTTCCTTCACTTCTTCATTCGTCAACCTGTCCCTCCACGTCACTCCACATGCTCCTCTCAAGTAACTCATTTCCACTGCTCTCACTCTTGACTTGTTCCCCTCTTGCAAGGTCCACGCCTCGCTTCCATACGTCAGGGTAGGGATCACAATTACGTGCACAAATTAATATATAAGACAGCTCCACTCGTATTCTGACTGGCGAAACATTGCACATGTTGATACCCTGGTAGATCACTAGGTCTACAATATATAACGAATTTCAACTGCAGCAGTGAGTTGTCATCCATCTGTACTATGCCAAGAGTGTCTACAGATATTAATAAAAGTGCAACAACATTTATGTCGAGAAAATGTAACAAGTATAGAAGAAAGGAGGAAAAAAATATATTACGTTACCTCTTACTCCCCACACATGAGCTAAGCTGCTCCGCGTCAAAACAAACCGTCCTCAACCACAGAAAATGGGTATGATCAGACCCATTTTCTTTTACTTAGTTCATGGTAGACATCAGTAAGCCTACTTTTTCGAACCATATATTATAATTAGGTATTAACTTTAGTCATGTTGATAAAAAGACTATCAAATACCCTAAAAATTAACAAATACACCCTAAACCTTGCTCGATTCCCCTAGATTTTACAAAATTTAAGCTTACCCTAAACTGCACTCTAAAGAGGGCCCAATTCCCCTAAAATGGGGTATTTTACCCTAAATTGGAAGCCTTGAAACAACTCCACACTAACACACAGTGTTGCCAACCAGTGACAACCAAAATTCCCCACAGCTCCAGGCTAAAATTCCACAGAATTCCCCATTCAGTAATAATATATTATAATCTCTAATTATTAGGCTATTGTACAGGTTCAGTCCAATAGACAGAATATTGCAAACATATTAAGAGAAAACGGTTATTCACAACAGATTGATTAAATAACAGGTTTTTCTAATTGTGTATCCTATTATTTTGAGGGAAACAAATACAATGGCTATAGAAGTAATCTTTTTGAGTTATGACGAACATTAAACATACAGTATCAACAGAATACTCTTGGGTATTGTTACTAAAATACCCGCCGCCGCCGGACCGACCACCCCACCACCGAGCCACCGCCGAACCACCACCCCAGGAGGACACCACGGCAGGACAGATTATCGAGATGTTGACACAGAACAAGAAGGATGCCGGGGTCCCCCTGTCCTGAGTCCCTCTTCCCCGCAACTGGTCCAACACAAGATACGCAGGAAGAAGACACGACCCTGTGAGCGGGGCAGCCTTCACCAGGTTCGGGGTGGGACTGATCCAGAGTCAGTCCCAAGCAACACCGCGGTACGGCCACTGTACGTGCTGGGGAAGGAGCGGCCACTGTACACCCTTCAGTTGTCTCCCCCCTGTGACTCCGCCATAATGGCTACTGTACGTGTGGGGGAAGGAGCGGCCACTGTACGCCCTTCGGTCACAGCCACCTCTGGGGATGGCCTCGGAGCGTTAGTTATTGAACGCGCTTTGATTGGCAAAGGCAGGAGTAGTGGAGCCGCGATCAAGGCCACTGTACGTGTCGGGGAGGAAGCGGCCACTGTACGCCCCTCATCCACTACCTCTTCCTCCTATGGGAGTAACACCGCGGTTACGGCCACTGTACGTGCCGGGGAAGGAGCGGCCACTGTACGCCCTTCAGTTACTTCCCGAAGGGCAGGCAGGCCCGCGGTAACGGCTACTGTACGTGCTGGGGAGGGAGTGGCCACTGTACTCCCCTCACCTGCCTCTTCCTCCTTCGAGAGCAGCACCACCACCACGGCCACTGTACATGTGGGGGAAGGAGTGGTCACTGTACTCCCTTCATTCGTGACGCCTACAGTCCTCCCAAAGAAGGAGGTCCCTTGCGCGACCGACCCTTTACCTCTCGGCTGCATGGGACACCCTTTGTTGTCTCCCTCCAGGAGTAGTTCCCCTGATGTGCTGCTGGATTGGTGGCGTGGGCCGATCCCGGTCCTACCACCTACCCCTGGTTGGTCCCAGTACCTGACGGATGCCCGACGGAGAAGGCACCGCAGTTCACCCCTCACAGCGCCCCACCCTGCAGGCGGCTGCAGCCCCCGGACCCCCAGGCCTGACCAGCAGGCCCCAGAACCGGGCAACTCGGGCTCTCCCTCTCCCAGAGTCAGAGGCGACAGGCCCACCTCCCACAGCTGTTCGGCCCAAGCCCCGAGGGCCACCTCCCAGGTCGAGGCCCCCAGACCGGAGGGCCTCCCTGCACCCCACCGACGAGGCTCCAACATGAGGGCCTCCTAACAGGTCAAGGCCCCCAAACGGGAGGGCCTCCCTGTACACCCCTGACGAAGAAGGCCCGGGCGGCGACGCCCCTACGGGCAGTGCGTTGCCCCCTACAGGAAGGCTTCCCCAATAAGGCTCCTCCCATGCCCGGGGCCTCCTCAGTTAAACCCAGGAACTAAGGGTATACAGTGCTCTCGACGCCTCTTGTGCCACGAACCGCCAAGACGGGAGTGTATAGTGACAGTGACAAAGTGAGGGCCAGAACAATATAAGTGACACACTGAGAAACGATACCCAGGCAGAGTGGCAAATACTAATAAGTACAAATAGAGTAATCTATAGAAACAGTGGGTCAAGACCATTGGTGTGCGGGAAAACCAAAGACCTGTGAAGAGTGTTACCGCAACTAAGTGACTTTCCCGAGTGTCGCAGCTCACACCCTGAACAATTATAATAATATTCACTCCCCTGACCCTTGGCCCCTTTCCACCCCTAGTGCATCGGACTTAGTATATAAAATATCATTTCTGCCTAGAAACAGAATACGGATATCGTGTATTCATTACTTATTATCTGTGACAAGGTGAGGAGCGCTACATCCTGAATGCAACTGTGTACATTTATATTGAAAGCTAACTCTGTGTCCCTGTCCAAAACCATATCCAGTGTCTCTCTGTTTTATATTGTAACAGTGTATGAATTAAGAAAATAGATGTGTTAAGGTATACTGCCTAGTTTTTTATGCCCTGTTCCTTGGTGGGTGCTTTACTTCCAGTCTTGAAAGAGGACCCCGCTCAGTCGCAGGCGTTTTTAGGACGAGAGGTCAGACTAAAAACACCCCGCATAACACTGGTGGCAAGCGGTGGTTCTGGATCCGATTAAAGCACTGAGGAACACAATAAGGGAAACTTGCACAATGGCAGCCAAACCTCACATCCAATTGCCAAGGTTCAACCCTGAACAATATGACATTGACGTCTACTTGGATATGGTAAAACCTCTCTTAGATATTGGGTTTGACACTGACAGAGAGAAATAGCAGTCACACTATCCAACCTGGGCAAAATAATCGCTACCGTTGCCTCAAAACTCGTCCCTGAATTAACATGGGACCAATTCTCACACATTGTGAAGCAATCTGTCACGCCTTCACTGGGCAAAGTTGTCACCCTTTCACAACTCGATGCCTTCACCTACGACGGCAGCCTAGACAACACTTTCGTCCAGGCACGGCGCCTCGTCACCGCTGCGTACCCGGACTCAGGTGCAAAACCTTGGGAACAACTTATATTCCACAAACTCCTCAGAATCCTCCCCGGTTTCATCAAAGAACATTTTATAATACATGAACCGACGGGAGACCTGGATACAAAAATCAATTTAATGAGGCACCTTCTAACCGTCTACTCCACCCCTCAACGCATCGGCAAAATCATTCAATTCCCCACGGATCTCATCGCAGTAAACCCGTGGGAATTTTCTCCTTGCTGCAACGGATGTCCCATTCACGACATCTGTGAGCAGCTAAAAGCTGCCCGGCGCAGCACAAAGACACAAGGGCGACTAGAACCCTCCCCACCATACGCCGATTGCCCTGAGCCTAAGGGAAGGAAAATGCCAAGGAAAAGGCACAGAAGGCGCCCCCCCATTGTCCCCACATCCCACAATAATGACGGGGGCCACCTCACATCTCCCCCAGTCTACAACATGGGGAAACATCATGTTTCCTTTTCCTCTCCTCTCATTATCTCTTCTGTTTTGCCTTCCCCTATTCCTAACCTTCCCACTTCACACACCACTTTATCCAGTACTATCACCTCCCCCCTTCCTATTCCCCCCAACACAAAGCCTGCCCTCTCCTTCACAGGCCTCCTAGAACCCTTACCTCTTCTTCCCTAACCTACTTCCCAAAACCACCTCCTCCTGTCTACTGCCTTCCACCAACCACCCCGCACCACCCACCACCATCACTTCCCCACACTCACCTTCCCGCCAACACGGCCAACTCATTTGCCTTCCCTATCAAACCCTCCTCCTCCACACTCGCCCCCGCCTCTCTTTCCGCGCTCACCTCCCCCCACCCCACCCCTCAACCTCACCATACTCACGAACCCCCTCCCCCACTTCACCTTCACCTGGCCCTCCACCACCTTCCTTCGATTCTGATCCTTCACCAACTTCACCTCCGTCTACATCTCCTATGGCTACCCCACCTCCTCCAACCCACCACTCCCAATCACCGCCCACTACGCCCACCACCAACACCGCACCACACCACCCAGCACCAGCTCCCACTTTCACCGTCGCACCACCACAACCAACCACCCACCCCCCTCACACCCTTCCATGCACCACCCCTCTCACCGCATCACCCTCCAACCCACCACGTGCACCCACTCCACCTCTTGCACGCACCACCCACACGCCCACTCCTACCCCCCCTTACCCACTGACCATTCTCACTACACACGACGCACCACACCACCGCCCACGACAACCCCCAACCACAGTAATACACCAACACCACTACGTGGCCAACCACGTTCACCACCTATGCCCACCCTCACCACCACTACCACCAGATCAGGACGCCTTTCCTGCCCACCATCTAGATACACCCCCACACCACCCTCTTCTCCCCATCCTGCTCCCCATTCCCCAACACATGCCACCCAGGCCCCCGCCATCACCCCCATCCCCCTCCCCCACCAACCAGCCAGGTGGATAGCACAGCCTCTGCCCTACATCAAGCACCACCACCAGAAATGAAGATCGAGAGGGTCAGAATCAGGGCAACACACCAGCTTCTCCAGCTTCTATGCCAGACCACCCACCCGTCGTCCTTATGGCTCACCCTCAACCCTCACCAAGAGCCGAACCCCACCACCCAACATTGGACCAACCTCTTACAACACTTCAACCTGGCCCACCAGGCCTCCACCACTACAACATACCACCTCCAGTCACGGAGCCGTGACTTCTCGACCACAGAAGGTGGTAAAATACCCGCCGCCACCGGATCGACCACCCCGCCACCCCACACCCGACCACTGAGCCACCGTCGCACCACCACCCCAGGAGGACACCACGGCAGGACGGATTATTGAGATGTTGACACAGAACAAAAAGGACGCCGGGGCCCCCCTGTCCTGGGTCCCTCTTCCCCGCAACTGGTCCAACACAAGATACGCAGGAAGAAGACATGACCCTGCGAGTGAGGCAGCCTTCACCAGGTTCGGGGTGAGACTGATCCAGAGTCAGTCCCAAGCAACACCGCGGTACGGCCACTGTACGTGCCGAGGAAGGAGAGGCCACTGTACACCCTTCAGTTTGTCTCCCCCCTGTGACTCCACCATAACGGCCACTGTACGTGTGGGGGAAGGAGCGGCCACTGTACGCCCTTCGGTCACAGCCACCTCTGGGGACGGCCTTGGAGTGTTAGTTATTGAACGCGCTTTGATTGGCAAAGGCAGGAGTAGTGAAGCCGCGATCACGGCCACTGTACGTGTCGGGGAGGGAGCGGCCACTGTACGCCTCTCATCCACCACCTCCTCCTACGGGAGTAACACCGTGGTTACGGCCACTGTACATGCCGAGGAAGGAGCGGCCACTGTACCCCTTCAGTTACTTCCCGAAGGGCAGGCAGGCCCTCAGTAACGGCCACTGTACGCCCCTCATCTGCCTCTTCCTCCTTTGGGATCAGCACCGCCACCACGGCCACAGTATGTGTGGGGGAAGGAGCGGCCACTGTACGCCCTTCATTCGTGATGCCTACGGTTTTCCTGAAGAAGGAGGTCCCTTGCGCAGCCGACCCTTTACCTTGTGTGGGATGCCCTATTTTGTCTCCCTCCAGGAGTAGTTCCCCAGAGGTGCTGCTGGAGTGGTGGAATGGCCCAATCCCAGTCCTACCGCCTACCCCTGGGCAGTCCCAGTACCTGATGGACGCCCGACGGAGAAGGCGCCACAGTTCACCCCTGACAGTGCCCCACCCTGCAGGCAGCCACAGCCCCCAGACCCCCAGGCACGACCAGCAGGCCCCAGAACTGGGCAACTCGGGCTCCTCCTCTCCTCGGAGTCAAAGACAACAGGCCCGCCTCCTACAGCTGTTCGGCCCTAGCTCTGAGGGCCACCTCCCAGGTCGAGGCCCCCAGACCGGAGGGCCTCCCTGCACCCCACCGACGAGGCTCCAACATGAGGGCCTCCTAACAGGTCAAGGCCCCCAGACGGGAGGGCCTCCCTGTACACCCCTGATGAAGAAGGCCTGGGTGGCGACGCCCCTACGGGCAGTGCGTTGCCCCCTACAGGAAGGCTCCCCAATAAGGCCTCCTCCCATGCCCGGGGGCCTCCTCAGTTAAACCCAGGAACTAAGGGTATACAGTGCTCTCGATGCCTCTTGTGCCGCGAACCGCCAAGACGGGAGTGTATAGTGACAGTGACAAAGTGAGGGCCAGAACAATATGAGTGACACACTGAGAAACGATACCCAGGCAGAGTGAAAAATACTAATAAGCACAAATAGAGTAATCTATAGAAACAGTGGGTCAAGACCATTGGTGCGCGGGAAAACCAAAGACCTGTGAAGAGTGTTACCACAACTAAGTGACTTTCCCGAGTGTCGCGGCTCACACCCTGAACAATTATAGTAATATTCACTCCCCTGACCCTTGGCCCTTTCCACCCCTAGTGCATCGGACTTAGTATATAAAATAAAAATTCTGCCTACAAACAGAATACGGGTATCGTGTATTTATTACTTATTATCTGTGACATAGTGAGAAGCACTACATCCTGAATGTAACTGTGTACATTTATATTGAAAGCTAACTCTGTGTCCCTGTCCAAAACCATATCCAGTTTCTCTCTGTTTTATATTGTAACGGTGTATGAATTAAGGCAATAGATGTGTTAAGGTATACTGCCTAGTTTTTATGCCCTGTTCCTTTGTGGGTGCTTTACTTCCGGTCCGGAAAGAGGACCCCGCTCAGTCGCAGGCATTTCTAGGAAGAGAGGTCGGACTAAAAACACCCCGCATAACAGTTACACTTTACTTATGAATGGTAGAAACAATATTACCCATATTGCTTCTGGGCTAGCCTTGGAATATGGAATATAGGAAACTGATATTGATTATGCTTCATAACAGTATCCTTGAATTAGGAAGAAAATAACATTACACAGATTAACATCACTCAAATTACTCTTGAGTTAACTTAGGGTATGTTTAATTTCTTTTTCTGTACAGTTACTTCTGGACATGAAAAATATAAAAGGGTACGGTTTGAGGAAGGCATCATTATCATTATTATTATTCATAAAATACCCGTCGTCGCCAGACCACCCACCCCGCCACCCCCACCCCACCACTAAGCCACTACCACACCACAACCCCAGGAGGACACCACGGTGGGGCTAATGACCCAGAACAAGAGGGTCACCGGGACACCCCTGTCCTGAGTCCCTCTTCCCTGCAACTGTCCCAGCATCAAGTAAGTGGGAAGAGACAACGACCCTGCGAGCGGGGCAGCCTTCACCAGGTTTGGGGTGGGTCTGATCCAGAGTCAGTCCCAGGCAACACCATGGTACAGCCACCATATGTGGAGCGGTCAATGTACGCCCTTCAGTTGTTTGCCCCCTGTGACTCCGCCATCACGGCCACCGTACGTGAGGGGGAAGGACCGGCCACTGTACGACCTTTGGTCACAGCCACCTCTGGGGATGGCCTCGAGGCGTTAGTTATTGAACGCGCCCCGACTGGCAGAGACAGGAGTAGTGGAACCACGTTCACGGCCACCATACGTGACAGGGAGGGAGCAGCCACCGTACGCCCCTCATCCACTACCTCCTCCTACTAAGGGGAGTAACACCGCATTCACGGCCACCGTACGTGACGGGGAAAGAGTAGCCACTGTACGCTCCTTCAGTTACTTCTCGAAGGGCAGGCAGGCCCATGGCTACGGCCACTGTACCTACCAGGGTAGACAGACCCACGGCTACGGCCTCTGTATGTAACGGAGAGGGCGCAGCCACCTTGCACCCCTCTCCTGCCTTTTCCCCTACAGGAGTAACACCGCGTTCAAGGCCACCGTACGTGATGGGGAAGGAGCGGCCACCATAAGCCATTCAGTTACTTCCCGAAGGGCAGGCAGGCCCATGGCTACGGCCACTGTACCCACCAGGGTAGACAGACCCATGGCTATAGCCTCTGCATGTACCGGAGAGGGTGCAGCCTCCGTGCACCCCTCTCCTCCCTTTCCTCCTTTAGGAGCAGCACCGCCAGCACGGTCACTGTACGTGCAGGGGAAGGAGCGGCCACCGTATGCCCTTCAGCTGCATGCCCTAGGAGTCACGAAACCGCGTTCACGGCCACCGTACGTGACGGGGAAGGAGTGGCCACCATACGCCCTTCGTTCGTGATTCTGAAGGCCCTCCCAAAGCAGGAGGTCCCTTGGGCGGCCGACCCTTTCCCTCTCGGCTGCATGGGACGCGCTTTGTCTCCCTACAGGAGTGGTTCCCCGGAGGTGCTGCTGGAGTGGTGGCGTGGCCCAATCCAAGCCCTACCACGTACCCCTGGGAGGTACCTGCCCCTGATAGACACCCGACGGAGACGGCGCCGCAGTTCACCCCTGATGGAGCTTCCCCCTGCAGGCGGCCGCAGCCCCCGGACCCCCAGGCCCGACCAGCAGCCCCCAGGCCCGGGCAACCCAGGCTCTCTCTCTCCCCGGAGCCAGAGGCAACAGGCCCGCCTCCTGCAGCTGTTCAGCCCTAGTCCCAAGGGCCACCACTCAGGTCGAGGCCCCCAGACTGGAGGGCCTCCCTGCACCCCACTGACGAGGCTCCAGTACGAGGGCCTTCTCCCAGGTCGAGGCCCCCAGACAGGAGGGCCTCCCTGTACACCACTGATGGCTACAACCCGGGGAGTGACGCCCCTGTGGGCAGTGCGTTGCCCTTAGCAGGAAGGCTCCCCCATAAGGCCTCTCCCTCATGCCCGGGGCACCGCAGCAGATCATGCCCAGGAAATACGGGTATATAGTGACCTCAACACCTCTTGTGTCGTGAACAGTCGAGACAGGGAATGTATAATGACAAGTGACGAAGTGAAACCCCAAATAATATAAGTGACTAAGTTACCAATAGTACACTGAGACCCTATACCTGGCAGAATAGAAAATACCAACAACTCTATACAGGATAACTTGTAGAAATCATGGGTCAAGATCAGTGGTGCACGGGAAAAATCAAAGACCTGTGAATAAATGCTACTGCGACTAAGTGACTTTCTCGAGTGTCGTGACCCGCACGCTACACACTTATAGTAATATTCACTCCCCTAACCCTTGGCCGTCCTCCTCTAGTGCATCGGACTTAATATATAAAATATCAATTCTGCCTATAAACAGTATACGGGTAACGTGATATTAGAACCCATTATCCATGTGTAAGTGAAGAGTACTATGTCCTGAGTGTAACTGTGAACATTTGCATTAAAGGCTAACTCTGTGTCCCCGTCCAAAGCATATCCAGTATCTCTCTGTTTTATATTGTAACGGTGTAGGAATTAAGACAATAGATGTGTTAAGGTTTACTGCCTGGTTTTTATGTCCTGTTCCTTTGTGGGTGCTTTACTTCCGGTCCGGAAAGAGGACCCCGCTCAGTTGCTGGTGTTCTTAGGACGAGAGGTCGGACTAAAAACCCCCCAGCATAACAACTCAGCTGATCTCTGCTACTGCTGCTGCTGTTGTCACCCATTTTCGTTCATTCGAATGCACACGAAACATCGACTTCATTGATGAAAACAGATGCACTATTGTTTCATATTAGAAAATATAAAGTCACTCTGAAATTACGATATTTATATATAACCTATTACAATTTCTACAGCTCAAAGTTTGGGTTACGTATCCTACCATTGGCAAAAAATCCTCAAATTGAAAGCCGATTTCCTCATTTCCCCATTTATACCCCGAATTCCCTAAATCTGGGGATAATTCCCCATGGTTGGCAACACCGCTAACACACTTCCTCATGAGGCTGATCTATATATTTTTCTTTTCAGTTGTTTATTTTTCTGATTTCATAGACTTTTCGTCACAAATATTGACCAAAAAAAATATACATATTTTTTCTCATATGATACTGTAACTTGCTATACTTTGGTGATAGAAACTCCGTGTACAAACAGCTAGATAAGGAGTTTATTACAAGCTCACAGTAAAATAGTCTGCCCTTCTCGGCTGCCTGATATCAACTGATGCAATAACGCCGTCTTCAGGCGTGGGAAAGCGTGCTGACCTAGCAAGATTAGTGGGGGCATGTATGCACTGGGGGGGGACATATATACATCGGGGGTAGACATATTGTGGAGGGGGTACACTACTCCCCCGAGTAGCTGAGACGGTGTCTCCTGACACCGGGAGTTAAATGGTGTTTGATTATAGTAGTAAGGCAGGACCGGGAGGTTTGTACAAGGGATAAGTATGATACAGGGGCAGTAGGGGAGACATGGCCATGTTGAGGGGAGGGAATTAGAAGGATATATACAGATAAGATATACAAGGATTAATAGGTACAAATCCAGTAAGGGTCGAAGGATATATAAACATAATGGGAATTACACAATAATAGTTTGATACATGATAAACAAGGAGTAGATATGAGAGTTCTATTGTTGTTCTTCCTTCATTTTTTTTTTTTTTTTTAATTTTCTGTAGGATACACTGTCACTCAGTAATGCATGAAAGAAATACCATCATTTCCTGGAGTCGACGTTCCATTTTTCTGACACAACAATGCACTGCACAGAGGATGAGTAGAAAACCTATGAAAGTGATAACCACAGGGGGAAACACAACTGTGGGATGACCTCATGAACGGCTGAAGGCCAGAGAGAATTGATCCATAATGAAATCACTGTCATTGAGGAAGGTGAGCATGCGCAAGTTAGGGAGGTGATGGTAATGTTGGCAGATGGTAGGGTACAAGGCATGTCGAGTGGTTGAAAGATGTCATAGGAGTGATTACGAACAGCCTGGTGATAGCGAGTGGCGTAAGTGATGACAGGACTCTGATTTGACGGTACAATAGTCAGGTGCTTTGTAGAGACCACTAGCGGGGACGGAGCGAACGGAAGAACCAGGACACATTATTGTGACAGAGATGGGAACAGCAAAGAAGAAATACTGGACATGGTTGAGGTGAGCATGGTGGACCGGGAGGTCAGGAGCTGGGACAAAAGAACAGGCCGAGTAGATGGAATGGTTGCGAACGAAAGCAGACTCACAGGGTGTAGCACTGCTAGGGAAGATAGCGATAAGGTGGGCAGCACAGAGACGAGAGGTCGGAGTAAGGGAGGAACATTGCTAGAGGTCTGTGGAAGAAAGGAAGGCAACGGAAAGATGATCAGATACCTGTAACAAGGAGTTGTTGAGGCGGAAAGGGAAGGAACGATGTGGAAAAGGTTAAAGGTTATGGCAGAACGGAGAGGAATATGGACGACGACGTATGTAGTGAGAAGAGTGGCTTCGAGAACAAGATAATAATATTCAAGGGAGGAGTAAGGGAGGACTGGGGAGAGACCGAAGGTGGAGTGAGCCCATTCCAGGACAGAACGGAGAGCTGAGACAGGTACTAAGTCGGCAGTGAAACGTCCATTGATAGCATCGACCAGGATACGAACCAAGGTAGAGACTTGAGACAGGAGAGAGTCAACGGCCAGTTGGAGATTATCCATGTTGAGTTTGAGGTAGAAGGACTGAGAGATAACGTTGAGATCTGAAAGGTGGCGTTGTAAGATATCGGTGAAATTGTTTAGAGTGGACGTGACTTCATTGAGTTGGGTTGTGAGCTTCTGTAACAGAGTGTGTTGGATTTTAATGACTCGGCGTTGTGATTCTAGGGCTGAAGCTAAATGAGTGAGATCAGATTTGAAGCCAGAAATGTCACGGGCTGTAGCAACGCCAAACAAGCCACTCAGAATCTCACCGCCGAAGTCGAAGAGACCTCTTTTCACACAAGAACGACCCACGGGTGTCTGAATGGAAAATGTGTCATTGAGCGCAGTGAATCTGTTACTTATGTATTGCAATTGCCAGGAGAGTGGGAGGAAAAGGTTATAGAGATACTCATTCGGGTTGTGTGTCCCCATGAGGGCCGTGAGATGGTTCCTGATTCCGTGGAGCTGGTGCGCGTAGGCAGGTAGGGCAATGGCTACGTCGGCCAGGGGCGCAAGATCGTAGCGCAAGGAGACCTCGCCTCCTGAGCCGACCAAGGCCCCGGGACGTACTCCACCATCGTCCTGACCTGACCCAGACCCCAGGAGGGTCAGCACTGCCAGCAGGGAGATCGCTAACATCGGACCTAGAAAATCAGGGTAGAGTTAATGGGGGAGGTCGTGAAGAGGTTGATGGGCAAAGCACAGTTTGGACCGATATTGATTGATTGATGAATGAGCAGGTAGAAGTGGAGAGGAAGGAGACTGAGGGATAGGTGGAGACAGAGTAGATTGAGGGATGGGAGGAGGGGAAGAGGGGGCAGGAGGTTGTGTAAGTGACTCTTCCAACACGAGGCCACGGGGTGCTCGCTTTAAGTCATCGACGTGGACCCATCTGGTGTCCGTAGTGGACAGGTCCTAGAGGTGAAATTTGTTGCCTTGTTGAGTGAGGACGCGGTGGGGCCCTGTAAATTTGTCATCCAACTTAGAGGAACTCGTATGAGAATGAGCAAAGACAAGATCGCCTACATTGATAGTGATAGGAGAGGCGGACTTATGTTGGCGCTGCAGCATGTCCTCCTGAGAGGAAGCCAAAGTGGATTGGACATACTGGTGGATTGTCTGGAAGTTGGCCAATTTTAGTTTAACATAATCATCCATGTTGTAGATGGGTTCTGGCTTTGAGGATAAGAGAGAGTATGGGAGGTCCTTGTCAAAGCCAAAGAGGGCGAAGAAGGGAGATTCAGCAATGGATGCATTGATGGAACTATTGATGGAGGATGCCACTTGGGAATCCAGTCATCCCAGGACGAACTATGGGAGCCTAGATGTCTGAGGCACTCTAAGATTTTTCGGTTGTGGCGTTCTACAAGGCCATTGGAAGCCGGGTGGTTAGGCACGACATTGCACTTACTGATACGAAAGTGGCGACAGATCTCATCGAGAAGGCTATTGTTGAACTCTGTACCGTTGTCAGTAAGAATGGTATGAGGGGTACTGAACGGGCAAATTACGTGATATACAAGGGCATGTGCAACGCTCTTCGCGGTCTTGTCGGAGAGGGGAACGAGGACACAGTAGCGGGAGAAGTGGTCGACCGCTACGAACAAGTACTCAGCGCCAGATTCTGTGAGAGGTAGTTTTAAGAGATCGATTGAGACAGTTTCCCATGGTCGTGACGGGATTGGGTATTGTAAGAGAGGTGCTGGTAAGCCGGTTGATCCGTTGTGGCGGTGGCAGGAGAGGCAAGAGTCACAGTGGGCATTGATATCGCGGCGCATGGTTGGCCAATAGTATTTGAGACGTGCTTGGCGCAAGCATCGGTCTTTACCTGGATGGGAAGCTTGAGGAGTATTATGAACAATATGAAGAACCTTTGGTATCAGGGCAGTGGGGACAACAAGTTGGTGTACTTCACGATTGGGCATATCTTTGCCTGTTAGCAGTGTTTTCCTGTACAAGAGATCATCATCTAGCATGAACTCATCTAGTGGTACTGGCAGAGTAGGTAAGGTCGAGGCATCGCCAGATTCTAGGAAATAAATGACTTTGGACCACATGGGGTCTCTGGCGTTGAAAGTTTCAAACAACTTCTTGACATTAGTGTAGTGTTTTCAGTTACTTCAGGCTGCAGTGATGTTATAGCTGCTGCTGACGTGACGTGAGAGTGCGTCTGCAACTACATTCGACTTGCCTGGTACATATTGAAAAAGTGGGATTAAAGTCCTGGATGATGACAGACCATCTAGCTAACCTACCTGTTAGGTTGCGATTCTTTGAACAAATCACATAGTGGAAGGTGGTCTGTTTGGATATGCACTGGATAACCATAGACTATATCTCTGAAATGTTTCAAGGACTATAATATTACCGCTAGCGCTTCGAGATTCTGTGACACTGTGAAGTTACGTGTTCAGCGGTTGTAAGGGTGCGACTAGCATATCGCTATTACGCACTTCCTTGATGCTTCAAATCGAGTTGCATGAAAACTGCACCAAGTCCAGTGCCTGAGGCATCTGTGCAGAGAAGGAAGGGTGTGGTACTAATCAGGGAACGCTAGGGAACAGGGGCATTTACAGAGAGCTGTCTTTAGCTTTTGGAAAGCCTGTGACTGGTCGTTAGTCCAAACAAAGGGCACACATTCTGGCTTGAGTAAGTGGGTCAGAGGAGCGAAGCGATCTTTGCATAATTCCGGATGAAGCGACGATAATAGCCACTGAGGCTCCAGGAAACTTCGTACAGCTTCTGGTAGGTGGTAGGTTCTGGGAAGTTAATGATCGCCTTAGTTTTATTCCTCATTAGTATGAATGCCTTGTGCATCTACGACATGGCCTAGGAATATGATTTTCTTTCGCAGGAAGTCGCATTTACTGAGATTTGATTTTCAGGCCTGCGAGCTGGAGGCGTTCAAAGACTTGCTGGAGTTTGGTAAAATGATCAAGAGATGGATTTACTCACAACAATGATATCATCTAGGTAAGCAAAAAAGAGAGTGTCCCATCATACCACTGAAGACTGAATGGGATAAGTCGTATGAACACGGGAAGGAGCATTTCTCAGACCAAAAGGGAGTCTCTTAAACTGAAAAAATGTCCCGGAAGGGGTGCTAAAGGCTGTGTTCAACTGGGCGAGAGGACTCTTTCCATTTCGACCTGCCAGTACCCGCTGAGGAGGTCTAAAGGATGAAAAGACTACGTTATTTTCACCAAGGGATTCTAGCAAATCAGTAAGGACAGGTAACGGGAAACTGGTCTGGAACGGTGACAGACTTGACCTTACGATAGCTTCGCATACTGGTCTAAAGTTGCCGTCCTTCTTTGGTACTAAGAAAAGTGGGCTATTCCATGGACTGACGGAGGGTTCAATAATGTCCTGGTCTAACATGTTCTGTACCATTTGATCTGTCTGCTTTCTCTGGCTGTGAGGAAGTCGAGCACGCTGGTATGTAAATCGGCTGAGTTCCTGGTAGTAGTTCAAATTCGTATGTTTGACAAGGTCTGTTCTACCCATCGGTTCACCGGGTAAGGCAACCACGTTTCTGTACGAGGTCAGAAGGTCGAGGAGTTGAGGCGTATTTTTCTGGGAAATCTGGTGTGCAAGTGAGATGTGAGAGCATATTCGGGTGAATATGTCGGCGCAGATCCCCTAGAGTTAATAGTAACATACACCGATTGGCGTATCATCAGTCTGAATAGTAGGAATTGAGGATATCCTGGCACACCTTACGGCCGCTGGTTATACCAGGAAGTCTCCAATCTTTACACCACTTTTTTAAGTTTTAGTGGAGCATTTGTGACATTGATGCAAGTATATAGGTAGCATAAACTGTCCTCTAAGACCGTACACCACGCTGCCTCATAAGTCAGCCATTCGTCTACACAACACGTCTCAAGTAGGGCTAGTACATCCACTCCTTCTTTCGCACCAGCAACACAAACAGAGACCTTGGTGAACTCATGCGGTAACAAAATTGTGCACGTATTCGTTACTGCACGTTTCTGTCTCTGCGTGTTGGAGAAGATCATTCAGACTGTGTGAGGTAGGTAACTGGAGACATGTCTGAGTCAGCGAGAGTGTTGTCGGGAGAGGATGTAAGAGCCATGTTCGAGGGCTGAGATGATGTATCAGGAGACATATGGAGGAATTTATGTTCTTGCTCTCGCAGTCAGTAAAGGAAATGATCTCTGTATTCTCAGATGATAGTGGTGGTTTGGGGCTGGGTTGGACTCTTTGGTTAGTGATAGGGACAGAGGTAATTGAAGGACTGATTTGATCGTTCAAGAACAGGACGGGGACATTCCATAGTGTAAACCTGGAATCCCAGAAATGTCTATACTACCACAAGCAGGTAATAATGCAATGGAGTGTTGTGCCATGGTGAAGAAACCAATAAGGGCATCTGTGGGATACTGCAAGTCATTAGTGACATGAAATTCAATGGGGATAGGGGCAAAGCCTCTGTGGAGTTTGACTCTCAAGGGTGACTCTTCCCTTAACCTTAAACTCTGAGCCGTTGACACCACATAGGCGAATGTCTGGTGGTTCTAGGAAACTGACGTGGTTGTGATGGTGATGAATAATTTGTAAGGAATTTTCGGAGATGAGATTTACTATAGATCCTGTGTCCAAGAAGAATGACGTTGGTATGTCATGACTGCTGGCCGAGAATGACTAAACCCGAGGATGTTATGGGACCTACATGGCGGATGGAGAGTTGGGTTTCTGGTTCTACGTGATATTGGTCCGCCGATACGGGCGCGGCGCTTCCCCCAACTGTGGGCGTGTTGAGGTAACGACATTCCTCAGTAGGTGTGAGTCGTGCTTGATTTGTGGTATTTGCAGTGTGGATGACGTGAGTGGGAAGGCGTACGCTGTCTGGTTTGGGAGTGAGGACGTCTGTATGTACGGTCGCA
>NC_137036.1:4780527-4801878 GCF_032717465.1 Coenobita brevimanus | reverse complement strand
AAGCATTGAAAACAACTGTGAAATTACAGGCAAGGGACGGGACAAAATGCCTCCCTGTGCTCGTATAAAAGGTCGTCTCTTGCTACTTTTTATAAATCGGTAGTGCTACATCAGTTATAAAATTAAGATGATATACCCTCATATTAATTGTATTTCATATTTTTTTTAACAGTATACCCCAAAAAACCCACAGATAAAAATGTCGGAAATTTTCCTACTTCCGGTGGGGTGACATCACAAGCTACCGAAGATGTCATCGAGATTCATTTGTTTTTCGACTAGCATTTTAATTTCCACCTAACGGTGGCCCTGCCTCTTAGTGCTCCATGCCCTAGTGCTCTGACTTAATGTACCAGAGTTCTGAGGGATGGCTGAACTTTTGGCTTTAGTCATGGTGCCAGCGCTAGGTAAGTATGATTATCATATTATGTACTGTAGCGTTGTACTATATGTACAGTACTGTATCAATACTGTATTGTATTTTATGCATATTTTAATCATTTACTCATGGATAATGTTGTAGGAAAGTATTTAGGATAGAGGGTCGAAATGGATAGCTTATGGTGGGGAGACATTATCTGTCTATCTATCTAGAGCCCAACGTCCTAATCCCACAAAGGGTAGCCGCAGACAAAACGCCTCCAACTCGCTCTGTCACCCACCATTTGACTACCCTCCCCCCAACTCACTCCCCGCGCCCTCAGATACCTCTCAACTCCATCCCGCCACCTCTTCCCTCGGTCTACCCCTCCCTCTCCCCCCCTCCACCTTACCTACATACACCCTCTTAGTCAGTCGTTCATTCTCCATTCTCTCCACATGCCCAAACCACCTCAGTGTATTTCTCCCAATCTTCTCAACTACATCCACATCCACCCCACAACGTTCCTTCACTTCTTCATTCGTCAACCTGTCCCTCCATGTCACTCCACATGCTCCTCTCAAGTAACTCATTTCCACTGCTCTCACTCTTGACTTGTTCCCCTCTTGCAAGGTCCGCGCCTCGCTTCCATATGTCAGGGTAGGGATCACAATACTATCATGCAGTGACTTCTTAACTTCCAGACTCACCTCCCTATTTCTCATCACTGCTTTCAGTGAACCAACAACCTTCCTTCCCTGCTGTACCCTTTCATGCACTTCATCCCCCAAAGTTCCATCCTTACTCATCACACTACCCAAGTACTTGAATGCACTCAGATTCACCATATCCTCACTATCCAACCTCACTGTACATTCTGTGACTTCATTCCTCTCAAACACCATAACTTTACTTTTGTTTACATTAACTTTCAGCTTCCTCCTCCTACACACACATTGTCCCAAATTCATCTCACAAAAACCTGCAACTCCCATTCATCTTCACTCAACAATACTGTATCATCAGCAAACAGCAACACCATAATCTTCCAAATCTCACCCTCATTCAATAGAGCCACCCCCACATTCACTGCCCTACCTTGCACCTCCTTTACAACCCCATCCACGTATATATTAAACAGCCATGGAGACCATCACACAACCCTGTTTCAGTCCTACATTGAGATCAAAGAACTCACTCAGCTCACCATCCACTCCGCACCGTAGCCCTAGCTCCTCTGTACATACGCTTTCACAAAGTACTCAACAATTTCCCCTCCACTCCATATATTCTTAATACCTTCCCACATACCTTGCCTATCTATTCTGTCATAAGCTTTTTCTAAGTCCATGAAGGCAGCATACACTTTCTTTCCCTTTCTCTAGATACTTCTCCACTAAACATCTTAGAACAAATATCTGATCTACACACTCTTTTTCCCCTTCCTAAATCACCCGTGTTCTTCTCCAACTAGCTCCTCTGTCATATGCCTAACCCTATCAATGAGTATTCTGCCATATATTTTACCAGTCACACTAAGAAGGCAAATACCCCTATGGTTACCACATACCTCTCTCTCCCCCTTTTCTCCTTTGTATAAAGGAACAATTATACATGATTTCCAGTCCTTTGGAACCCCTTCCTCTTCCCAAGCCAATCTACACAACTTCCATTATCCACTCCACAACAGTCTCACCCCCATACCTCAGCATTTCACCACACACTTCGTCAATTCCTGGGGCCTTTCCCCAACTTGATTTTCATCATCGCTTTCACTACTTCCGCCCTGCTGATCTCTTCCTCCCTCCTCTCATCTCTTCTTCTCTCAGCCATTCCCCAACCACATTATACCTCTCGCACTGCTCACTCTCTACATTCAACAAATCATCAAAGTGCTCCTTCCATCTCCCTCAACTTTCTCTCTCTTCTCCACCAACAATCTATTATTCATATCTTTCATTCCCCTACTATTTCCCCATTCACACTGCCTTCTTTCTTTACCTCCTTCCTAAGCACTTTCTTACTCTCCCTCCACTTCACACCTACAGATTCCTCCCAAACTCTTCATCCACTTTCTTCTTACTCTCCCTTAACCAGTCTCTTCACCTCCCTTCTCTACTGCTTACATATACCTCTCTCTTCTCTTTCTCATCTTCTCCCCTACCTCTGCTTGCTAACCATTCACTATATGCCTTCTTCTTTTGTTCCACGGCTCGTTTCACATCATCATTCCACCATGCTGTCCCTTGCACACCCTTTCATCTCCTCCTCACTCCACAAACCACCTCACATGCAGCACCTATCTCTTCTGTGAATATCTTACATATATCTTCCACCCCTTCCATCTGCTCTAGCTCATACCTTCCCCCAATCCCTTCTTCCACTATGCTCATATACTCTGCCATTGCTCCCTCTCTTGCAGTTTCTCCACTCTTGTCACAGGAGTCCGTTTCCTCCTGTCTTCCCCTTCTGTCTCCTCAGCCATTTTCTTTGCAGCTTTACCTTGGCCATCACAAAGTGATGGTGTTCAGAGACTCCATTCCCTCCACCCTCTCCACACTCTTGCATCCAACACTTGTCTACTCATTCGCTCATCCACACACACATAGTCTATCATTGCCTTTCGTTCAGCAAGCTCACCATCCATCCTCCTCATTACGTCTCCATGTATACCGATGGATCATGTTATGCCGAAAGTAAGTGTTAGCTATTGCCAACCCCTTACCAGCACAGATGTCCACCAAAGCACTACCATTCCCATCTACTTCAGAAGCTGGCACACCCACTGACCAACCACTCCATCCACTCATACATTCCCAACTTTGCCATTCATGTCTCCAATCAAAAAACACTCCTCTCGCTTCCTTCAAATTTGTCCATACATGCTTCTACTACTCGCCCAAAACCCATCTTTCACTCTTGCCACTCGGTCCTCTGTCGGAGCAAGCTTACACATACAATCGCCCACCCTTGTATACCTACTTCCTCATCCTCACCCATAAAAATCCTTGCACCCACTGTTCCATACTCTCTTATATTCTTCTTCCACTTCTTGCTTATCATCAGACATACTCCTTCTCTTGCCCTCCTCATTCTCATTAACTCCCCGCACATATACCTAAACCGTATTCCCATTCTCTCACCCTCTTTCACCTTTCCATTTAGTTTCAGTCCAATCCACATATATCCACTCTTGCATCCTCAAGCACCTGAACAATCTCTCTCTCTTTCACTTCATCCCATTCACTTCTGTCACATTACAAGTTCCCACCCTAAGAATGTCCTTTGTCCGTTCCATAGTGCTATCAACATATGGTCCGTCTGGGTCCGAGGCGCTTTATTCGCTTGTTTAGGTAGTTCCTTTTTACGGGGTGGGGCACTAACCTCCACCACCAACCTTTTAGTCGCCTCGTACGACAAGCAGGGATACTGGGGGAGTTTTCTTGGGGGAAACCCTACTCCCCAGGGGTAGGGCTTAACACTAAATGGATAGCCAATTGGGGTATCAGAGCAATATGAGACATTTTTGCAATATCCAGCGGGGAGTTTGGCTGAATTATGTCGGATAATTGAGGGATTATCTGGTGTAATTCAACCCTGGACTTTTTTTTTTTTTTATTGACATTATTTCATTGACACTAAATTGTTCTTTACAGTGGAATGGAAGAACAATTTTAAAGACCCTTTGAGGTATTATGTCGAATTAAGACAAAGAAAACCAGCTAAGCTGAAATCCCTGCATAAAGAAACTTTCTGCCAACAATGATAAATTAAAAACTATCATAAAATAACAGAAAGTTATATATTAAGAAAAAGTTTGCAGCCAAACCTGACATTCTAGACATGCTAGTTTTCTAGACTTTCTTTGATGTTAACCTTAACTTTACCAAATATTACACCACTAGCGTAAGAGAAGGAGGTTTTAGAATACATTTTATAGTGGCTTCTGCACTACATACTGACTGCCTTCCTCCCAGAAGAAAGAAACAGGAGACATCATTACAAAAGCCCCTTGTTAGATGTTTGTGTTGACCCAACATGGCGGTTGTTGTTGTTACGTGACGTCACACCAGCTCTATATGACTGGATGACTTAAGTGTACCTAGACAGAGGACCAGAGGCAGTGATGCGTCTTCAAATGCCCTCTTGCCACGGTTACATCTTGATATTGCTCTTAGGGCTCCCAGATTTCGGGTAGCAATACTTTCCTATTATGCTTGATGCTGTTATATTTGAACAGCTGAGCTATGGTTAAGGATGCTGCAGAACGTTGTCGTGGCGAGTCAATGCTAGGTCCTTCAAGAATCATTGTAACCAGCGTCATGAGGAGGGTTGAGACACTGCTTTCTTGGCATTTATCAGAAAAGGATCTGGTGAATCCTTGCCCTTCTGTCAATATATCCCTTCTTACATTTTGTACAGCTCATAACAGATGTACAGCATCATCGTCGTGATCATATTCACATGCCTTTGCTAGAGCATCTCCTGTGTCATCTCTGAAGGCCAGGAAAATGTCATGTCCCTTGTTATGTTTCTGCATATTTGGGAACCTTGTTATGTTCCTGCACATTTGGGAATTGGGCTAACATGTGTTCCTTTAGTCGGTGCTGTGCACTCATTGATTCAGCTTTATGCCATGTTCTTCCATTCTCTGAGTATAGAGCTTGACTAAGTCTGACAGCTTGAAAACAGGTGCACTGATTTTATCATCAGTGGTGCCTTCCATGTATGAAACTAACTCGGCTAAATATCACTGATGACACGGACCATCTCATAGGTTGTCTCCCGTTTTTCAGTTTCTGATACAGCTCTGGCTCTGTTGTGTGCGGATGTCAGACATCTCTTGTGATACTTGGCTTCCCTGGCCACCAAGTCACCTTCACTCAGTTGGGCCAGCAGTTCTGTCCTCCAATAGCTCTGCAGCTTGAAGCACGTGTTTGTCCACTCCAAGAGATTATACATGGTGACACTGTTGCCCATGTTCCTGGTGGCTGAAAAAGCACAGTGCATTTCTCATGTGCTGTCTACACATGTGGGGTTAGATCCTAGTACGCTTTGTTGAGCTTGTTGGAGAAGTGCTTGACCCAGCCTCCTGGCCTGAAGACTCCTTTCTCTAATGAGCGTATTGCAGCTTCAAGTTGTCATATCTAACGTGACAGAATTTATGCCATTTTGCTTGGCGTGTGATCAGCGTACTTTCGATGCCTTCATCTTTCATCAAGACCTTCAATGTTCACAGCACCCTACAAGTTCTCTCAGTTCATTGAAAGCCAATAAATTGTCAGCAAGTGATATACTTCATCCTGCCCCACCATCATACCTTTTTGATGCAGCCGGGCCATATTAGTGGCTCTGATATCATATCTTGATATCACTACAGAGTTCCCGGTTGACTGATGCTGGGGTTCTTGGTGTTTCCAAACTGCTAACATCAACGAGCTTGAACTCCTTCGACATGACTGTTGCCGCTAAGCTGACTGGCGTGAAGCACACAGTGTTCATAAACTCGACACATATGAAACAATAGAAACGAACTAATTACTGTAGAATTATTATGTTACAACAGCATATTAAGCACATTAATTATATAACACAAAAACACAATAGCACATTGTTTATTATATCACAATAGCACATTAAGTGAAAAATATATTTTGGGCAACCGCCAGTTGACGTATTATGGGTTCATCTAATGCCTCTGAATCCCACACTTTCTCTCTTCCTATAGCCTATTATTTCCTCATGTGCTTCCACTGAGGTATTAGACGGTCTCACAGAACTAACATAGTGAAACCTATTTTTTTTTTTTCCTGGATCTGTCCCTCATTTATAGTGGCAACTTAAATCCAGTATCGAGTGGCTCCATATCTGAAAATGTTTGTATACCATTACTCCATCGCTGTCCCAAAGTTGGTGCTTTCATCATTAAATGCACAATTGTTATGAGAATTGTAGCTATGCCACTCCGCTAATAGCACATTAATCCTAATTACTTACCGTAACATCATCATCATTTTGTAAAAATAATATTGAGTTTCAGTTGTACCATATTAGTTTATGACACTTTTTAAAAGTGGATACTGATAGTAAAATCATTTGCGAAATCTCCTAATAATTTACCCTAACACCGATATAATTTTCATACAGGCATTAACTGTGGCAGAACCAGACTACGAACCCTTCAGCATTTCTTCACTTCTGCATTTACAGCAACATGGCAGCAGTGGTAAGTTGCAAGCACCATAATTTTGCCTAGTCTGTCCCATTGATAAGAATTAATGGTTTCACATCAAGTTGGGTAGTTAGGTGGTGGAAGCCTCGGGTCAAAGACAGTTCTGTATAGGTGATGGTTCCAGTCCAGCTGATGATAGGATTTTATTCCTATGCCAGTGGTAACAGAGATGGTAATGGAGTGGGACGCCTTCAAGTGGTGACACCAGTATGACTGGACAGTTGAGCTAGCCGCTTTTACAATCGTCCCTCAGTTCCTTCCTTATCCCCCCGAGAGAGGACTGTGGCCTGTGGAAGAAAGGCAACTTCGGCCTGCAATCCACTGGTTTCATGTTCATATGAGCCTTGGGTTGCACCTACTAGGGTAGGCTATCAGGGATGTAGGGTTATGTCTTGTGGCTTTGATGATCTAGACAAGCATAGTATAGCCTTGAGGCCTTATATGCCCCAGGTCTTATGCAGCCTGGAAGGCGAAACATGTAATTGGCTGTTGAATTATATGACACTTTCAATAAATTATAATATTTGCATTATTTGTTATCAATAAAAAATACCACGGAATTCACTGGGCATTAATAAATTCACCTCATACGACTATAATGTGACTAGTTCTTTCCCTGTGTAATGTTCAATCCAGATCTTGCAAGCAGGTTTCCTGTTAAGCAGCTTCTACCTTGTGTACCTGTTTGCAGTTCCAACTAGCACCCATACTCCAAAACCCAACTTGAATATTCACATCCTAAATTCATATGACTGCTAGTCAATAGTGGTAGCTTTCACGTATGTTTTGTATGCGGATCAGTGAGTAGAATCTCCCACATGCCAGACTTCACTGGGGTGATAACTTTACTAATAATTCCATGGTAATTTCTGATAATAATCATTGCACTCGTAATGGTTTGTGTTTGCCAATTAGGTAAGTTTCACTGCTGTGGTATGAAGGCTTTGAAACACAAAGAATTTCATAGCAATCATTCTGATAACACTTATGTTTGCTTCATGCACATGCCTTCACCATGACACAAGGAAACTGGAAGCAAAAGAAGTGATGACAAGGTTTCATTGGTTAGCATCTTAGCATCTTCAGCCCAGTGACATATTCTTGCTACAGACAGGCGATTTTATTCAGACTGATAAAGACTTTTTGCACTGGAGGGGTGTGATATAGCCTTCATGAGCCTGGTCAGTACTGAAGGTCTAACCAAAACTGAGTAAAACGATCTGGAGGCAGCAAGAAAATAACTCAAAAAAAACATTGCTCGATTGTAAAGGTTATGTAGCGAATCTAGATGCAGCTGTGAGACATTTTCCCTTAACCCTTGTTTACATAACAGTAAAACTGATACTTCGTTCACAGGACAATCCTGGAGAGTGCAGCGTGTGCCTCACCACCTATGACGAGACTGATCGCCAGCCACGCAGTCTCCCCTGCGGTCATACTTTCTGTTCCCCGTGTATCGTCAGCTGTATAAAGGAAAGCCAGTTGTTATGTCCTGCCTGCCGTGCTTGTCATCCTGCAACTTCCTGCAACCAATTCCTGTTAACTTTGCCCTCTTGGCTTTGTTGCAAATGCTAAGAGGACAAAAAGAAACAAAATTCACTAGCAGCAGAAGAGGTAGAACCAGTTGCAGCAGCAGCAACAACTGAGGTTAGAACAGGAGACGGTACCTTATTCACCAGTGTGTTTACCCTCTCAGGCATTATAACCTAAAACGAATCCTGCTTCTCTTATATTGTAAAGTGATTGTTGACTAGAATACTGTTTTGTCATAAAAATTTGAAAGCCTCAGGGAGAAAATATCAAGGGCTTTGCAAGATATTTGTTTCATAGAAGGCCCCACATTTCATAAAATACAGCAGTCAGCAACTCTATCCTGCAATCCCTCCTAGAATAAATTGGTGATCTTTTCGGGTGGGTGGGTGAGCTTCCTGGGTCGATAGATGAATGTGTAGTTTCCCAGAGAACGAGCCAGGAAACTGTTTACGGGGTGGGTGTGTGGGCATATGGGGGAAAATGGGTCTACTGGCAAATAGGTTTATGGGGTAAGTAGGTCAATGGTTGGAATACACCCATGTGGGATATACAGTAGAAGCTCATGAGGATATACCTGTGGGCGAAATGGGCCCAAGAGGAAACATCCTTGGGGGAAATGGGTCCAAGTGGAAACACAGGAGATCTGTTCAGAAAGTATCCGACCTTGGTCCCCCCAAAATAAACAGCCAACCTGTTGAGGTAGGACACTAATTCCCTCAAAGAAGGCCCCTTCTGTCTTGACACACATGGCCCAGCATTCTTTCCACTGCTTGAAACATTTTTAAAAGTTGGTTTTCGGTATCTCCTGCAGGTGCTTCATCACATTCGTCATAATCTCTTGTTTCAAATCTGGAACCCTTCAGTGCAGTTTTGAACTTAGGGAATAACCAAAAGTTTCACAGAGCCATGTCTGGTGAGTATGGAGCCTGCTAGACCTGCAGGGTGTTGTGCTTGGCTAAATATTCCTGAAGCAGTTGAGAAGAATGAGCTGGGACATTGTCATGGAGCAGCTCCAACCTGCATTTTTCCAAAAGTCTGGTCTTTTCTGCCAAGCTGTGTCATAAAGATGACGGATAACATTAAGGCAGTAATGTTTGTTGACATTCTGACCTTCTGGTGCATATTCGTGTTGCACAATACCATGATAGCAAAAAAAAAAAAAAACATGCATTTCACCTTGCTGCTGACCTGTTGTGCTTTTTTTATGCTGAGGCGACCCTGCATGCTTCCACTGGGGACAACTGCACTTTGGTTTCTGGGCGGTACCCATACACCCAAGTCTCACATCCAGTGATAACAGCCTTCAGAAAGTCTGGA
This sequence comes from Coenobita brevimanus, assembly GCF_032717465.1. Lineage (NCBI taxonomy): Eukaryota > Metazoa > Arthropoda > Malacostraca > Decapoda > Coenobitidae > Coenobita > Coenobita brevimanus. The sequence continues at coordinate 4,792,435 of NC_137036.1, read as the reverse complement.
TCGCGATTTGCACGCTCCAACACATATCTTGAGCAATATTCATCGCAGAACATGTTATTAACGAGAAAGGTTTGGAACGAACATGACGGCAACTCTTCACATGCCAAAATCATCCACTAAATTTTTTTGTGCTGATCCAACTCTGATTCCAGTTTCATTAGCTATTTCTCTGACAGTCAACCAAAGATTTCATATGACCAAATCGCAGACTTTCTTCACATTTCCAGCTCTCTTGCTTGTTGTTTGCCTCCCAGGATGTGGATCACTCTCGACTGACGTTCGGTCAACTTTGAAGCAATTGTACCTCATTTTTATTTGCGTTACCCCCATGGCTTCATTCCTAAAAACTTGCTAGGTCTTCCTGATGGTTTCAACTTGGGTATCACCTAGTTTTGGGCAAAATTTGATGCTGTAACTTTGACTTTTTCTGTCCTCTTGATGAATGCAGGAACATGATGAGCATAAGATGCTCAATCGTGAACACAGGCTGGCTGACAGCCACTGAGTCACTGGTGGCATCTGGCATTAATCACTCACGCGGACGAAGGTCCTGCACTGCTCTACATAAGACCCCGCCCTTATCCTCCAACTGGTTGGTCAGTAAAATAAATATGGTCGGATACTTTCTGAACAGAGCTCGTAGGTCCACTGGGTAAAAACGGTTGCTAGAGGAAATATGTCGTTGTGAGGAAATAGATCCATGTGGGGATTTGGTGTGTTCCAAAGGGGAAGGAATAGTCCATGTGAAACAAAATGTCTGTGTGGAGGGAAATTGGTTTATGGTGAAGTTAGGTCCATGGGGAACATGGGTTATTCAAGACAAAATGGGTCCGTGGAGCAAAAATAGGTCCAAGAGGGAAAGTAGGTCCATGGGGAAAAATAGGTCCATGATGTATTGGGAAAATAGGTCCACGATGTATTGGGCATAGAGGACCATGGAGGAAAGAGTCTGAGGGAAAATAAGTTCCATGGGGTAAATGGGTCCATGAGGGAAAACGGTTCATGGAAGAACATGGGTCAGTGGGATGAAAATAGATCCATGGGGGAAAATAGGTGGGTGGGGAGATGGCCCCTAGAGGGTGTAGCCAGAGACTACACAGGAGGCTTGAGAGGGTGATATATTTATTACACATTAAAAGTCTCTAGTATTGATGCCGTTCTTATGTCAGCATAATTTGTATCGGCAATATATCACTGGATAATGAGGTGTAATGTGCCAAATACATCTCTAAGGAAGAGGTGTTACAAAGTCTCCATAGCCACTGAGAGCACGACCTTACAACTCTGAGCATGATCACTGTTTGGCCATCTCTGTGGTTTCAGTTAAGATCCTTTACTTATACATCTTTATTTATATATAATTTATGATTGATCCTTGTTGTTTTGCAGGATAATATTTCCAGCTTGAGCCCAGAACTGCAGTTGATGTTAAAGAAGCACAAGAACAAGACTCACAGTTTTATCACCTGTTGCCAAGCTCTGCAGTATCAGTTGGATCAGTACCTTAGTCAACTGACTGAATGGAACACTAGGCATTTGAACTTCAAGGAATTATTTAAGAGATTAGCGGAGCAAAATGAGACAGTGTTGAAACTAGTGGAACAAGAGAGAGCTAGTGTGCTGGAAATGAAAGAGGAAGGAAAAGAGGATGAGACCAAGTTGGTGGTATTGCTGGAAAACCTTAAAGATGTTGGTACAATTCAGGAGTCCATGAGAGCCAGTGTTGAGGCAGAAGACTGTTTTGTGAAGGCTCAAGAATGGATCAACAAATGTCAAGGACTCTTCCCAAATGAAAATACAACCACTGCCATCAGAAAGGTAGGGCAGCATTTCCATCATCATCATAGTCATTATTATTATTATTATTATTATTATTATTATTATTATTATTTAGGGTACGTCCAGATCTTCCCGTACATGTCCAGCATTTAGGTGTCAAAATCTTCGTCTGGAAGGAATTTTAAAAATTCTCCAAAACTCCAGAATTTCAGCTTCCATCGCTTTTTCTCGAAAAAATTAATATACCATTAATCTCCAATGAGAGAGAGAGAGAGAGAGAGAGAGAGAGAGAGAGAGAGGCCTTTGTTGTTTTCGTCAGCTGCTAAGTGTTGCCAACTTGGCTGGTTTAGTGCCAGCACCCGGCTAAAATCTCCTGCCTTTTCCTGCTGTTCAGTCACCAGCTTTTTTTTTTTTTTCTTCCATAGTGTTGTTATCGCCATAAAATAAATGGTAATTGCACACAATTATTGGCTTAGTTTTCGTTGTTACACTGTAGCATTTGTTATTCTTATGATCTTATCCTGAACCTAAGTTTTAGCATTTTTCAGTCATACTTTAGACAGTTCTGTTCTCTGCTTGGTTTCCACTGTAAAATGATTAAAGATTGTGATACAGTGCAGCAGTACTGGTATCTCACTCTCTCTCTCTCTCTCTCTCTCTCTCTCTCTGTATATATATATATATATATATATATATATATATATATATATATATATATATATATATATATATATATATATATATATATATATATATATATATATATTGTTACATAGCCTATGATTTCATCATCCTTTGTATAATTCTAACGTACAGTATACTGCATGTTTGATCACGATTCGCCTCGTGGCTTCCATAGTGCGTGTTCTACCTCACTCCCCCCCTCCTACCTTAGAGTAGAGTAAGTCGTTCTTTCTGTTGTTCAGAGCAGGAGTGTCAACTCTTTGTCCCCTATGCCTTCATTTGCGTGTCCTTCTTACAAGTTGTATCAAGCTCTGCCGGCCCCTATATAATGAGCTCAGTCTCTGCATTAATTGCCACTTAGATCTACTCCTCATTTTGTTCACATCTCTGTCCTCCCATGTACAGTTGTTATTATTTTTGTGAGTGCTCAGGAAGTCTCCAACCATCTAGCTGCTGTGTAATTTGAGTATAAGTGTTATTAAATTTTTTCTTGTACTGTATAGCATAAGGTGTTGGTTCGTGGGCCTGGTGAGGTTTTTGTGATTAATGTGAAGTTTTTACTGTCAGCCAGCAGTAATAATATTTTGTATCTGTAATAATATATCTTACATTAACTGAGCATTATCCGGTTTTCTCATTTTATCAGGGCTGACTTAGATAAATTTACTATTGCTAATTTCGTGTTAATAGAGGCTATTGCAGTTAACCATATATTTAACCTGTTTTTTTGTCATTACATTATCCTTATGCGTCCTGAATGTTTAGTTGTTAGTTTGAGCATTAAACTTGAACTTGTAATTTTACCTAACTCTTTTGTTTTGAACCTGGAACTTGGCGAGACAGTTTTCTCTGTTCCGTAACATAAATTTGGCGACCACTTATCAGGATAATCAGGATATTATCATAAGGATATTGCTTGATATTTTGTGACTGTGATTTATTCATGATGTCTACTATTACTACTCTTGATGAAGCCAAAGATTTTTTGTCAAATGTGCAAACAGTGTTGGATGTAGAAAGCAGAACTAAGAATGAACTTAAGCTTGTTGCTCAACAATTGGGAATTGCTGTTCGCTCTCATCATTCTAAAGATCAAATTGTTGATATAATTAATAAAAGCTTGTTTAATGTAACTCCTCCAGATGAGCAAACGCAGATTGAATTAGCTAAGTTACAGCTAGCCCTGCAGGAGGCTCGTGCTAAGGAGGCTGAGTTTTATGCACAAGTTGGACTTGCAAGGATTCAGGCAGACCATGAGTATCCCATGAAACAATGTGCAACTGGATCATCTAGCTCTGATGATTTTGATGTGGCTAAAAATGTTAAACTTGTCCCTCCTTTTAATGAATCTTATTTAACAAAGTATTTTCAGTTGTTTGGGAGGGTAGCTACAGGTTTTAATTGGCCCAAAAAGTATTGGCCAGTACTTCAAACCGTTCTCACCGGTAAAGCTCAAGTAACTTATGCATCTTTGCCTCAGGATCAATCTGATAATTATGATGTAGTTAAGAGCTTGATTCTTAAGGCCTATGAGCTTGTTCCTGAAGCCTATAGAGTAAAATTTAGGACAACTTATAAGCAAGATAAGCAATCCCATGTTGAGTATGCAAAAATCAAAGAAGATCTGTTAGAGCAGTGGTTAAATTCTAAGAATGTAAATTCTGATTTTGATAAATTTAAGCAGATGATTTTGCTGGAGGACTTCAAAAGGTGTATTAATAATAATATAAGCCTATATCTTGATGAGAGAAGAATAGATAATTTGTCTGATGCTGCAGTTTTAGCTGATGAATATGTTCTCACTCACAAGAGATATTCTAAAGAAAAAAAGGAAAGCTGAGAGTAAGTACGTTGCCTCTACTCAGAGTACAGGTAACAGGAAAGAGAATAAAGATGATGTTTCTCAGGAAGTAAATACCAGCTTCACCTCTAGATTTCAGAAAAGTAAATGTACTTATTGTAGTAAGCTTGGTCATACTACGGAGAAATGTTTCAGGAGACAGCGTGATGTGAACAAAAAGGAGTCTTTAAATATTCAGTCAATTGGTCTAGTGTCCACCCTTGAGAGTTCCCAGAATTCTTTAACTGAGTTAACTGAACCTGCTTTGAGGGGTAAATTAAATTCTCATGATGAAGCTCATCTTTTGAGCAATAACGTGGGTGACACTCTCAAGAGTTCATGTGCTAATTTCCTGTCTGATGGTTTTGTCAGTCCTCTGGACAGTAATGATAGGAAATCAGTTAAAATATATCGTGATACAGGTGCTTGCCAATCCCTTATGCTGAACAGTGTTCTAGGCTCTAATGTTAATTCCTCTGATGAAACTGTAATCTTACAAGGTGTAGGGAATAATTACTTCTCTGTCCCTCTGTGCAGAGTGAATTTAGAGTCTGGTTTTGTTAATGGTTCCGTTATGGTTGGGTTGGTTGAGACACTCCCAATGTCAGGTGTAACTTTCTTACTTGGAAATGATATTGGTGGAAGTCAAGTGTGTCCAGCTCCTCAGTTGTCTAGTGAGCCAGTGGCTGCGACCCAGGATTGTGATGTCCCTGATGTGTTCTCTGCATGTGCTGTCACTAGGGCTAAGTCTAAAGTTACTGGTGACTTAGAGGATAATGATGATGATGATGTTATCCTAGCTGACACTTTTCTTGCTAATTTGGACCACTCACCAGATGAGGCAGTACCCCGTAGTGTTGATAATTTGTCTCGTCAAGAGTTGGTTGAGTTGCAGATTGCTGACCCTGAGTTGAAAGGTCTAGCTAACTCTGCTTGTAGTGAGGAAGAGTCAGCTGGTGCTTCTACTTGTTATTATATAAAGTCAGGAGTACTTATGAGGAAGTGGAGACCCCCAACAGCATCAGCCGACTGTGAATGGGAGGTTGTACATCAAGTTGTCATCCCTCGTGTTTGTAGGCAGGATATCATTAGAGTGGCTCATAATTCCAGTTTGGCAGGACACCTTGGAATGAGGAAGACTGTGGCACGCATTTTGAAACACTTCTACTGGCCAGGCATCTTCAGAGATGTTTCCTGGTATTGTAAGTCTTGTCACACCTGTCAAGTTGTGGGGAAGTGTAATCAGACCGAAAAGGTTGCACCTCTAGTTCCCATTCCTCCTTTTGAGGCGCCATTCACCCGTGTGTTGGTGGATATTGTGGGCCCTCTTCCTAAGACTTCTTCAGGATTTTCTTATGTGTTGACCCTGATTGATATGGCTACTCGTTATCCTGAAGCCATTCCACTTAGAAATATCTCAGCAAAGAACGTGGTTAAGGAAATGATAGGGTTCTTCACAAAGTTTGGTCTGCCCAAGGAGGTACAGTCAGACCGGGGAAGTAATTTCATGTCAAATATTTTCAAGCAGTCTCTGAAAGAGTTGGGGATCACCCAGATCACGTCTTCAGCTTACCATCCCCAGACCCAAGGAGCGTTGGAGAGATATCATCAAACACTCAAATCGATGCTCAAGAAATACTGTTTGGAACATCAGAAAGACTGGGATAAAGGTCTTCCATTCGTTGTATTTGCCGCAAGAGAATCTCCAAATGAATCACTGGGCTTCTCACCCTTTGAACTAACTGTTTGGCCATGAAGTAAGAGGACCCCTTAAGCTACTCAAGGAATGCTGGCTGTCGGAGGAAGATGACGTCAACCTGCTGGAGTATGTGATGAAGTTCAAAGAACGGCTGTCCACTGCTTTACAGCTGGCGAGAGAGAATTTAGGAGCTGCTCAGGAGAAGATGAAGACTTGGTATGATAAGAAGTCCAGGTTACGCCACTTTCAGCCAGGAGATCAGGTTTTGATTCTGCTACCGGTGCATGGGCAACCTCTTCAAGCCAAGTTTAGTAGTCCTTATTTCGTGGAGAAGAAACTCAGTGATGTCAACTATGTCATCGCCACACCAGATCGTAGAAAGAACAAGCAACTTTGTCACATCAACATGCTAAAGTTTAACAAAAATAACCCAGTCTGCACTGTAGCTGTTCCACCTGAGTCTGCAAGTGAAGTTCTCCCATGCAGTATGAGCCTGAGTGATAGTTTGGGGAAGAATTCTGATATCATGAATGATCTCCAGACTAAGCTTTCTCATTTAGCTCCCGAGGAAAGGCAGGAGTTTTCGGCATTACTGCAGGAGTACCCGCAAGTGTTCCGTGCTACTCCAGGAAAACCACTGTGTTGATGCATAATGTCGATGTTGGAGACGCAAAGCCAATTAAACTGCCTCTTTACCGTGTGAACCCAGTGAAAGTTCCTCTCATCCAGAAGGAGCTTGGCTACCTGTTGGACCACAAGATGATTGAGCCCTGTCAGAGCGAGTGGAGTTCTCCTGTCACTCTAGTCCCTAAGCCAGGGGGGTCACAGCGGCTTTGCATCGACTACAGACGTGTTAATCGGATAACCATAACAGACACTTACCCTCTCCCTCGTGTGGAAGATTGCATAGACAAGATCGGAAAGGCTAGGTACATAAGTAAGTTTGATTTGTTGAAGGGATACTGGCAAGTACCTATGACTGAACGTGCTAGGGAGATCTCATGTTTTGTAACACTAGGAAAGACCTTTGCATGTTCTGTAATGCCATATGGTATGAAGAATGCACCAGCCACATTTCAGAAGCTCATGAATGTTGTAACAGAGGGTTTGGCAGGGTGTGCTTCCTTGGGGGAAGCAGCCTAGGTATATAGATAGATAGATTAATCTTCAGTGACAACTGGAAAGATCACCTATGCCATGACAGTAAATTTCTTGAGCGTTTGGTTCAGGTTAATCTTGTAGCTAATTTATCAAAGTGTGAGTTTGGTCAAGCTAAAGTTCAGTACCTTGGGTATGTAATTGGTGATGGACACGTTGCACCACCAGCAGCTAAGGTTCAGGTTATAAGTGATCTTCCCAGACCTAAAAGTAGGAAAGAGCTACAAAGATTTTTGGGAATGTTAGGTTATTACAGGAGATTTGTTCTTAACTTTTCAATTCTTGTATCACCAATTACAGACCTACTGAAAAAGGGAGTTAAGTTTGTCTGGACCGATAACTGTGAATCCTCTTCCAGCAAACTTAAAGCTATCCTATTAAGTCAGCCAGTGCTCGCTACTCCAAAATTTGCTAAGCCATTTAAGATGGCTGTTGACGCAAGTGATACAGGAGCTGGGGCTGTTTTGCTGCAAGGGGATGATCAGGGTATTGAACACCCTGTATCTTATTACAGTAAGAAGTTCACTCCACCTCAAAAGAACTACTCAACTATTGGGAAAGAGCTTTTGGCCTTGATTTTGGGTTTACAGCATTTTTCATTTTATTTGTGTTCTGGTTTTGACCCCATAGTCATTTATACCGATCATAACCCACTGAAATTCCTTAGTAAGTTTAAAGATAAAAATCAGAGATTGACAAGATGGAGTCTACTTCTTCAGGAGTATTCATTAGTCATACAACATGTCAAGGGGAAAGAAAATGTTATTGCAGATTGCTTATCTAGACTTTAGACAGATTGTTTTAGAGTAATAAGAAATTTCCTTTGTAAATTTCTTTTTTCTTTGTGGGGAGGTGTTACATAGCCTATGATTTCATCATCCTTTGTATAATTCTAACGTACAGTATGCTGCATGTTTGATCACGATTCGCCTCGTGGCTTCTATAGTGACCAGACTTACGTGTTCTACCCCACTCCCCCCCTCCTCCCCCTTATAGTAGAGTAAGTCGTTCTTTCTGTTGTTCAGAGCAGGAGTGTCAACTCTTTGTCCCCTATGGCTTCATTTGCACGTCCTTCTTACAAGTTGTATCAAGCTCTGCTGGCCCCTTTATAATGAGCTCAGTCTCTGCATTAATTGCCACTTAGAGCTACTCCTCATTTTGTTCACATCTCTGTCCTCCCATGTACAGTTGTTATTATTTTTGTGAGTGCTCAGAAAGTCTCCAACCATCTAGCTGCTGTGTAATTTGAGTATAAGTGTTATTACATTTTTCTTGTACTGTATAGCATAAGGTGTTGGTTCGTGGGCCTGGTGAGGTTTTTGTGATTAATGTGAAGTTTTTACTGTCAGCCACTAGTAATAATATTTTGTGTCTGTAATAATATATCTTACATTAACTGAGCATTATCCAGTTTTCTCATTTTATCAGGGCTGACTTAGATAAATTTGCTATTGCTAATTTCGTGTTAATAGAGGCTATTGCAGTTAACCATATATTTAACCTGTTTTTTGCCATTACATTATCCTTATGAGTCCTGAATGTTTAGTTGTTAGTTTGAGCATTAAACTTTAACTTGTAATTTTACCTAACTCTTTTGTTTTGAACCTGGAACTTTGCGGGACAGTTTTCTCTGTTCCGTAACAATATATATATATATATATATATATATATATATATATATATATATATATATATATATATATATATATATATATATATATATATATATATATATATATATGCATAATGTCAAAGGGCCAAAGTGTGTTTGGGGGTCGGGGGGATAATGGGTTTCAGCGGAGGGGGCCGGTATTTTTACTGTGCAGATATGACAACCCTATTATTATTATTATTATTATTATTATTATTATTATTATTATTATCATCATTGTTTTTGTTGTTGCTGCTGTTTTTTTAGGTGAAGCCAGGATTACATGGGTTTCAAATGAGTGTAAATGATTGTGTGGCCTGTTCATTGGGCATTACCATCAACAAGTCGAGAGTCATGTAATTATAGTCTTTCAGTCTAGTGAATCACCCTGAAAGTTAACCCCCAAAACCTGGCACACCACTTGTTGTACCAGGGGATATCTACAGAAACTGCTTGTTCTCAAACCACCATATATCAGCAGCTACACGACCTAGAACATTAAATAAAAGACCAAAATATTCGCCAGTCCTTTGCCTCTCCACTGCATCTCAACACCCAGCCTTGGAGTTCCCGGGGGAGGGGAACCATAAAAGCCCCCACCATCTGCCCCTCACGTGGTGACGGCTAAGAGAGATGCCTGAAACCACTGTCTGTCTGTTTCCTTCATTCCTGCAACATTTGAGGCCCTTCCTCTAACTTCCTTTCTGTTGAACACCACCTCTCTTCCTCGAAATCTCACCTTCTCTTCTTACTGAGACTCAGCTGTCTGAAGCAACTGCTAGCAAACCCTTCTCTGTATCCTCCTACTTTCTTTTTACTCACTTGAAAGCCAAAGGTGGCTGTTGTATATATATTGCAACAACATACCTTACTCTCGTGTTCCTGAAGCTGAAAGTCGTCATTCTCTGACTAAATATAAATGTGCTGTTTACTTATCCTCAAATTCTACTGACTATGAAAAAATTTCTGTCTTACTTGTAAGATGGAATACATCTTATCAATTTCTCCTTTCTCTGAAACCTCCATTCTAGGAGATTTTAATGTTCACCACCACCTTTGGCTCTCCTCTCCTGTCACTGATCAATCCAGTGAACACGGCTACATCTTTTTCATCCCTAATGTCCTACAGCAGCTTGTACAGCACCCTACCTGTATCCCTGACTGCCTTGGAGAGAGTTCCAACGTACTTGACCTTTTCCTTATGCCTGATCCTTCTGCTTATGCTGTTAATCTTTTCTCCCTGTTGGGCACCACTGATTACAATCTTATCACCTTAACCTGTTCTGTTGCTCCAGTAAGACCTGTGGACCCTCCCAAGAAGCGGTGACTTTGGCCCTTTGGAGCTGCTGACTGAGAGTCCTTAGGCAGTACTTTGATTTTTCCTGGAACAATTATAGCTTCCATGGCCGAGAGCCATTCGAGTGTGCCTCACACATTCCGGAGGTTATTCTCTTCGGCATGGAAACATACACTCTTTTATCCTGTGTTTAATGCAAAATAAAAACCTTGGTTTAATCATCCTTGTTCTAATGCTGTCCATAACAAAGAGAGGGTCTTCAAAAGGTACCAGAGCCAGCTCACCCCTGAATCTCATCTCTCTTATGTTTCTGCCCAAAATCATGCTAAGTCAGTCCTTCGCTCTGCTAAAAATAATTTCATTCATACTAAGTGAACTCTCCAACTCGAATTCTTCCCTCTCCTTCTGGTACCTTGCCAAAAACTTTCTAACAACTTTACTTCATCATTCTTCCCTATTGTCCACTCTGATAGCTCTGTACCTGTTTCTTCTACTGATGAAGCAAAATTCTTCTGCCAGACTTTCTCTTCCAATTCCATCTAGGACGATTCCAATGCTGTTTCCCCAACACTTCCTCCCTCAGACTTCCTCATGGATGAAATTCAAATTTCTTCAGTTGATGTGTTTTCTATCATAAGTGGCCTCAATACCAACAAGGCATATGAGCCTGTTGGGGTCCGTCCTTATGTCCTTAAGAACTGTGCTTCTGTGCTAACATCCTGCCTTGGCAAACTCTTTCACCTTTGAATGTCAACTTGCACCTTTCTTTCTTGCTGGAAGTTTGCCCTTATTCAGCCTGTCTCAAAGAAGGGTAACCATTCCCAGTCCTCTAACTATCGCCGAATTACTTTAACATCCTGAATTTTTAAAGTTTTTGAATTTACTAACAAAAATGTTTTACAGCACATTCTCAGTCATAACACTCCCGCACGTCAGTATGGGATGCTCCACTGGCAATCTTCTCACCTTCCTTTCAGACTCCTGGTCATCTTCCTTTCGGGACTTTGTCAAAAGCTTTGCCATTGCACTTGATATCTCAAAGGCTTTTGATCGAGTCTGGCAAAGATCTTTAATTTCCAAACTGCTCTCTTTCTGTTTCTATCCTTCTATCTATGCCTTTATCTGTAGCTTCCTTTCTGGTCATTCTACTGTCTAGCTGCTGTTGTTGACGGCCACTCGTCTTCTCCTAGGGTTATCAGTAGTGGTGTTCCTCAGGTGATGCTGCTAGTGTTAGACTAAAGCTCAAAGTCGCTGCTACACATCGCTCCTGTCGCGATCACGCTATGCCCGCTCGTTGGCGAGCTATTTAAGAAGATCAGGTTCTTTTTAGACAGCTCTCGTATGTAATGTCATGGTATATAATGTTATGTAATTTTATGAACTGTTACGTTTTGTTGAGAGATTCAGGTGGATCACTGCTGTTTGAAACATCTGAATGCTGCTGTTGATTTGATGGTAGAGGGGATTACTGTGTTATGGTATGCTGTGTTGTGTTATGATATGTTACCTCATGTTGGCAGGTTCATAAGGCCGCTGCTGCTGCACTGAATACTGACTGCTGAAGCTGATGTGGTGGAGGAAGTTACTGTGCTATTCTGTTCTATGCTGCTCTGTGTTCTGTTATTGTATATACAGTATTATTTTGTCATGGTATGTTGACAGGCCCATTGCTGCTTGAACGCTGTATCTGTTGATGCTTATGTGGCACTGTAGACATTTGGTATGGTATGCTGTGTGTTGTTATTTTGTTATGTTGGCAGGTTCATGAAGCCACCATTGCTGCTCTGAACACTGTAGTTG
>NC_137036.1:4690527-4778027 GCF_032717465.1 Coenobita brevimanus | reverse complement strand
GAAGAGTGGCTGGTTTCCTTGCCGTTAATATCTGGACTGAATAGCATGACCCGGACTCCCTTGTGGGGATAACTCAGGACTGGATGATGTATGGATAGATGGATGGATGATGTACAGAAGGATGGATGGATGATGGATGGATGGATAGTTGGATGGATGGATGATGGATGGATGGATAGTTGGATGGATGGATGATGGATGGATAGATGAATGGATGATGGATGGATAGATGGATGGTTGATGGATGGATAGATGGATGGATGATGGATGTATAGATGGATGGGTGGATGACGATTGGATGGATGATGTATGGACAGATGAATGGATGATGTATGGATGGATGATGGATGACATATGGATGTATGTATGGATAGATGGATGATGTATGGATGGATGGATGATGTAAATATAAATGAGTGGATAGATGTATGTATGAATGGAAGAATGGATTATGCATGGATGGATGGATGGATTATGTGTGTATGGATGGACGGATGATGTATGTATGGTTGGATGGACGTATAGATGGATGGATGGATGATATATGGATGGATGGATAAATTGATTATGTTTGTATGAATATATTATGTGTATATGGATGGATGGGTGAACGAATGGATTACCAGGTATGTATGGATGGATGGATGATGTATGTATGGTTGGATGGATGTATAGATGGATGGATGGATAAATGGATTATGTTTGTATGAATGGATGATGTATGTATGGATGGATAATGTATGTATGGATGGATGATGTATGGATGAATGGATGGATGATGTATGGATGAATGGATGGATGATGTATGGATGGATAATGTCTGGATGGATGGATGATGTATGGATGGATCGATAATGTATGTATGGATGGATGAATGGATGATGAATGGAAGGATGGATGTAGTATGATGTATGGATTGGTAGATGAATGGATGATGTATGTATGGATGGATGATGTATAGAAGAATGGATGATGTATAGATGGATGGATGATGTATGGATGGATGGATGATGTATGGATGGATGGATGATGTATGGATGCATGGATGATGTATTGATTGAGGATGTATGGATGGATAGATGGATGATGGATGGATGGATGGGTAGATGATGTAAGGATGGATGATGTATGTATGGATGGATGGATAGATGGATGGATGGATGGATGATTTATGGGTAGATGGATGGATGACGCATGGATGAATGTATGGATAATGTATAGATAGATGGATGATGTATGTAAGGATGGATGGATGCTGTATGGATGGATGGATGGATGGATGGATGGATATTTATGTATGAAGGGAGGGAAGGTTTATGGATGTATGGACAACAGTATCATATTCTTGACCCCTTTAACAAGATAACATCATTCAATGCTTTCATCCCAAGAACATTTGCTTTAATCTTTCTGATGCCAATTCTTCTTCCAGCTTTAATGAAGATCCTAACAGTGAAAAGACTTAGTGAAGGTTATATACAAAAACCACATCAGTTTAAGAGTTTAAGAGCTTATTTAGACATGGATAATATCATTAGGAGAAAAGTCATGCAGCAATATATACGTCGTCAAACTGAATAAGCTAACTTATACATAGGCATGTAAGAATGGCGTGTGTGTCTGCTTTCTTTTCCTTGTAGTTATTTTGGTAGAAAACATTAAAGTAGGCCTTTGTTAAGCCCATACTGACCAACCAACAACATCGATCATCAGTGTAGATCACCCCATCCCGGTCCATCCTTCCCACTCTATTCCATCCACCCCACACTTTTTTTTTTTTTTACATCCCGTCACATGACTAAAAACACTCAGCGCATACCTCCGCCGATGCCGGATCCTGACCCGGATTCTTCCCAAAATTTAATCATTTCTTTCTTGTCCCTTGTCCCACCCTTCCACAAAATTTCATTGAAATTAATTGAGAATTTTTGGATATACTGTGCGGTAGGATCTGGATCCGGACCAGGATCCACCCCAAAATTTTAATAATTCCTTCTTGGCCCATGGTTCACCGTTCCACAAAATTCACTGAAAGTCATTGAAAACTTTTGAAGGTACTGTGCCGTAGGATCCGGATCGGCCTCAAAATTTAATTAGTTCTTTCTTGGCTGATGGCCAACCCTTCCACAAAATTTTATTGAAATTCATTGAGAACTTTCAGAGATATCGTGTGAACTAACAAACAAAAAATCCCAGATCACAACCAAAATCTAATGGATTGTTCGTTGGGCCATACCCTACCCCTCCAAAAATTTCAGCCAAATCCGTTCATAACTTTTTGAACAATCCTGCCAACAGACAGACAAACAAACCAACGCGGGCGAAAACATGTACCTCCTGGTGGAGGTAAACAAGAAGGCGTTATTGGAGACGGTGGTAACTCACAAGCCTTCTGTGACACCTTTGGTTATACAAGTAAAACTAAATATACAAAATAAAACAAAGTCAATGAAACGAAGAGTTAAAATTTTGATTTTCATTACTGTACAGGCAAAGGATGTCAGTGAGAGCCTCAAGAGTGGTAAGATGATTTATGGTGTCAAACAACATAAAGGTCGCAGTCTGTACGGCAAGATAGAAAGGGGGCGAGATATGAATTGTGATCGACCAATGCTGAACCTGCATTGTCTTCAAGATCAGCCTCTACCCAAGAATGCCGAAGTTGTACAGGTAAGCGTGTTTGGTCTGTTTGCTTAGTAACAGACTGGGTTAGTTTGTTTGTTAGGCTAGTGTGCTGGGTTAGGTAAAGTGAGGTTAGGTACGAAAATAAGAAAAACATGGAAGAATAATTATCCCGGGAAAATCAGACTGAATGCATAGTGTAAAAATGTTACACAGAAGGGAAGCCTGTGTACCCATGTGTGCTGGCTGTGAATATATATCCTTGAGATAGGAACATCTGTACAGGGTGGCGTATAAATAGCACTCCACTACAAATTTATCCTGGGCTATTTTGTGTGTTGCATGGACGGCTCAGTCTGCTGGGGTGGGAGTAGGTGTGGCAGTGTTAGTAGGAAATGTAGAAATAATGCGGGTTAAACGTTGTCATCACTGATAGAGCCGTCCCCGCAACACACAAGAAATCGCCAAGCAGAATGGAACATGAGCTGCCTTGTATTTAATTTTTGCTGACCCTACAATAGTGTATTCAGTTTAGAGGACTCAGAGTGAAGCAGTTAATGAAGACTAACACCTCCTGTCTGAAGGGTTTTCTTAAGCTATACCAAACTCTATTGGCAGCAGGGATGAAATTCATAATACTTCTTTGTGTTCAAGTGTTTTAACCTTATACTGAAAACTGGACAGCAGGATTCTCATTTTTTTTTTTAAATCAAGTTGTCTTTGTTTTATTGTTTTTACCTTTTCTTATGTGTGTGTGGATGACAGGATGATAAGATGTTTAATGGATGCAAGAGTATATAGAGGTTGGGGGAGTGGACTTTCTGACCACCAATTGGTGGTGGTCAGAATCAAGGACCAAAGGAAATGGAGAAATAGAAGAAGGGAAGGACCGGAGGAAGTAGTTCATACAGGGAGAGAGCAAAGGTTACAAGAGGATGGAAAAAAAGGCAGAATATAAGAGGGAAGTGGAAGAGCAATTGCGTAAATATAGATTGGAGCAGATGGGGGACGTGGAAGGTGTGTGCAAGATATTCACAATAGAAATCTGTGCAGCTGTTAGGTGGTGTGTGGGGTGAAGAGAAGACGAAAGGGGGTGCAGGGAACAGCATGGTGGAATGAAGAGGTGAGAGAGGCTGTGGCACAAAAGAAGAACGCATATAGTAAGTAGATGAGAAAAGGGCGTGGAAGAAGTTGAGAAGCGGAAGAGAGAGTTATATATAGAGAGGAAGAGAGAGGTGGAAAGATTAGTAAAAGAAAGAAGAGGATGGATAAGGAATTTGGAAGTAATTTGAGTGATAAATGGAGGCGCTGTACGAAAATTTTCTGGAAAAAGGTAAAGAGAGTTTGAGAGGGTGCCAGAGAAGTTAGTTGGGGAGTGAAAGATGAAAATGGTAGACTAGTGGAGAAGGGAGAAAAGGTGAACAGACGGAGAGAACACTTTAAGGCATTGTTGAACATAGAGAACGAAAGCAATGCAAGTACAAGTGGCTGGGGAATGGCTGGAAAAAGGAGGGATGTGAGAAGAGAGGAAGAAATCAGTAGGATGGAAGTTGTGGAAGCAATGAAGAAAGTCAAATTGGGGAAAGCACCAGGAAGTGATGGAGTGTGTGGTGAAATGCTGAAGCATGGGGGAGAGATAATAGTAGAATGGATGTGGAATATGTGCGGATTGGCCTGGGAGGAAGGTAGAGTCCCGGAGGATTAGAAGTCAGGTATAATTATTCCCCTTTACAAAGGAAAAGGGGAAAAAGAAGTATGTGGTAATCATAGGGGCATTTGTCTTCTCAGTGTAATAGGAAAAGTATACAGTAGGATACTTATTGACAAAGTTAGGGAAATAACTGAGGAATTAGTGAGAAGAACAGGGAAGTTTTAGGAAGGGAAGAGGTTGTGTAGATCAGATATTCATTCTTAGATCTTTAGTGGAAAAGTTTTCAGAGAAGGGAAAGAAGTTGTATGCGTCCTTCATGGATTTGGAGAAAGGATATGACATGGTGGATAGACAAGGATTGTGGAAAGTATTAAGAATATATGGAGTAGATGAGAAGTTGTTGAATGCTGTGAAGAGTATGTATAAGGGTGCTAAGGCTGCAATGCGTGTGGATAGTGAACTGAGTGAATTTTTCTACTTCAAGGTTGGACTGAAACAGGGACGTGTCATGTCTCCATGGTTGGTCAGTCTGTATATGGATGGGGTTTATAAGAGATACAAGGTAGGGATGTTGAAGGGGCCCTAGTTAGAGAGGGCAGTGTTTGGAAACTCCCTATACTGTTGTTTGCAGATGATACTGTGTTGTTAAGTGAAGACGAAGGGGAGCTGCAAGGCTTGGTGAATGAGTCTGGGAGAGTGTGTAAGAAACGGGATCTAAAGGTGAATGTAGGGAAGAGTAAAGTTATGGTCTTCGAGAGAAGTGATGTCAGTGAATATACAGTGAGGTTGGATGAAGAGGATATGAAAAATATGAGTGCTTATAAGTACTTGGGTAGTGTGATGAGTAAGGATGGAAGTTTAGAGGGTGAAGTGCTTGAAAGGGTACAACAAAGAAGAAAGGTTGCTGGTTCCTTGAAAGCAGTGATAAGAAGCAGGGAAGTGAGCATGGAAGTGAAAAAGTTACTATATGACAGTATAGTGATACCAACTCTAACGTATGGAAGTGAAGCTTGGACGTTGCTGGAAGGACACAAGTCAAGAGTGAGAGCAGTGGAAATGAGTTATTTGAGAGGAGCCTGTGGAGTCACATGGTGAGACAAACTGACAAATGAGGAAGTGAAGGAGCGTTGTGGTGTGGAAGTGGATATGATAGGAAGCATTAGGAGAAACACATTGAGGTGGCTTGGCCATGTGGAGAGGATGGAGAGTGAAAAACTGAAGCGGAGAATGTATGTGAGTGAGGTGGAGTGGGGGAGAGGGAGGGGGAGGCCAAGGATGAGATGGAGGGATGAAGTAAAGAGGTATATGAGAGTGGGGGGAGGGAGTGCTGGGAGCAGGGCAGTGAAATGGTGGGGGACAGGGCGATATGGAGGCGATTTGTTTGCGGCCACCCCTTACGGGATTAAGGCGTCTGGCAATAGATAGATAGATAGACCTTTTCTTGTCATTCTCTTTTTCTCCTTTCCTGTTTCTGTTCCATTGCTAGTTATATATACTGTACAGTGTTTGCTTTGAATTAATGATATATTGTCGTTGATACACGGCGCTGGGTCCATTTGGTTCAATTCTGTATTGTAATTTCTGAAGTATGTAAAGAATGTGTGTGTCTGGCCTCGTTACTGTGGTTTGCAAATAGATACAGAGTAAATATCCAGTGACCACGACGCTCCAAAGATGCAAGTAAAAAGTTAGGTGCGTGTCCCTCCTTCATGACTCAAGATGGTACCATGAAAGGAAAAATTATACCCTCTGTGAATAAGTGTTTGTGAAGACACGACAGAGTCAGCCTGACCTGGGTCCTATTTAGTTTTGGATACCTGAAGAAGATATAAGCTAGACTAAAACTATTGTATCTTCATAATAGACATCAAGCTTGTTTTATTAATTCACCCAGTATTAACTAAATAGTCATGAATAGTTGTGAAGTTAATTCATAGTAATTTGTAGACTAAATTGGAGTGAATGTACGGGAAAACACTAAACAGCCGCATGTCCAAATGTAAACCGGGTGTTTGACTGGTAAAAGGAATCAGATGTCGCAGTAAATTACTTTTTTTTTTTTTTTACGTCAAAAATGCTCCGTCTTTACCGTTAGATGTCTGGCCTTAAGTATAGATCCTAAGACTGCTTAGTTATAGCATTGCATCACATTACTTTGCTCTTCTCTATCCTTCTGTACCCTCTCTTTGTTCCAGTTCTGAGAAAATGGACTGAAGTTGTAAGAAGGACCTTATTGATAAATAAATAAATAATATATAATGTATGTGGAATGCATATAGGGACTGCTTCGTTAGGAATGCTAAAGCGGTGTGTGGTGTGGCAAGAATACAACAAAGAAGAAAGGTACGGCATGGTGGGATGATGAGGTTAAGAGGTGGAGGAAAAGAGGAAGATGTGGCTAAAGTGGTTACAGAACAGGGGTTCAGTTGAAATAAGAACTGAGTATAGTGAGTGCAAGAAGCACGTAAAGAGACTAATGAGGAGGAAAAAGAAGGAGGTAAATGATGATCTAGGGAGAAAAATTAATGGAAACAACTCTGAAAATAGGAAGTTATTCTGGAAAGAAGTGCAGAAATGTAGAAGTGACAGCGGAAAGAAATGTGATGGTGTGACAGATGTAAGTGGTAGATTATTAACCCATGGGAATGAAGTAAGGACCAGATGGAAAGGATATTTTAAAAGCCTAATGAATGGGAGTAGAGAGAGCAGAGCGGCTGTAAACATGATTGGTTTGGAGTGTGTGCAGAGAAGGAATGCAGTGCCAGGAGACGTGACACTCGCACAGGTGAAGAGTGCTGTGAAGTGACTGAAAAATGGGAAAGCAGCTGGGGTTGATGAGTTGTATGCAGAGATTATTAACTGTAGTGGAGAGAGTAGAATGAAGTGGTTGTTGGAGATATGTGAGAAGGCATGGATGAGTGAAACTGTGCCAGCAGAGTGGAAAAAGGCTTTGATTGTACCCCTGTACAAAAGTATACGTGAGCGAAGTGAGTGCAAGAATTATCGTGGCATAAGTTTATTGAGTGTGGTAGGGAAGGTATATGGAAGAATTATTATAAAGTAAGAGAGATATTAGAAGTCCTAGTGAGTGATGAACAGTGTGGCTGTAGGAGTGGCAGAGGATATATGAATCAAATATTTGCAGTGAGACAGATAGCAAGGAAGGCTTGTGAGAAAGACCATACGGTGTTTATGGCATTCATGGATCTGGAAAAAGCATACGACAAAGTGGACAGAGGAGGATTGTGGAAAGTCTTGCGCATGTACGGTGTAGGTAGTAAGCTGCTAGGTGCCGTCAAGAGTTTTTATGATGGTAGTGAAGTATGTACAAGGGTTAATGGGGAAAGGTGACATGTGGAGGTGTAGGAGGACTACTGGGCCTTGGGATAGGCACTGCTCCCGAGAAATAGGCCCTGAAGCCTTTGCCCAGAGTCAGACACGTATAAAAAAAAAAAAAAAAAATCACGATCATTGTGGGCGTGCGACAAGGTTGTGTGATGTTCCCATGGTTGTTCAATATATATATGGATGGGATGATGAAAGAAGTAAAAACGGGAGTAATGGAGTTGGTAATGAAGGGTGATGGATGGAATATCTCAAATTTGTCGTATGCTGATGATGCAGTGCTGCTTGCAAATACCGGACAAGAAATTGGTAGGCCAGTCCAGAGTTTTACTGATGTCTGTGAGTCTCGTGCCTTGAGAGTAAATGTAGAAAAGAGTAGAGTGATGGTTATTGAGAGAGAAGGTGACTCCCAGTGCGATGTTACAGTGAATGGAGAGAGACTGTATTTTTTGAGAGAGTTCAAATACCTGGGTATAGTGATAGAAAAGAGAGGAAAATATGCAAAAAGAATTTGAAAGTAGAGTGACACAAGGAAGAAAGGTGGCTGATGCAATGAATGCCTTGATAAGAAACAGAGGCTTGAGTGTTGCAGCAGCACGAGGGTTACATGAATGGGTGTTAGTGCCAACTTTAACATATGGATGTGAGACTATGGTGTCGCATGAAAATGAAAAGTCAAGGTTAAGAGCAATGGAGATGGGACTGCTTAGGAATGTATTTGGAGTACAGAGGGTGGATAGGATACGAAATAGTGTGATTCGTGAAAGATGTGGAGTGAGAAATTCGGTGGACACCAGAATCAAAGAGAGTGTACTGAGATGGTATGGTCATGTGGAGAGAATGGATAACAATAGAGTGGTGAAAAAGATACATCTGAGCGAATCTGAAGGAGGGAGGAGGCGAGGTAGGCCAAGGAGAAGGTGGAGAGATATAATGGATGAGAGTGTGAGGAAGAGAGGTTTGGAAGTCGGTGAGGCTAGGGAACTGACAAGAGATCGAGTAGGCTGGATGAATGTTGTGAGGAGAAGTGCATGATCAAGGATTTGGCACCCCTTTCTAACGTGACAGCATCTGCATTGACTCTATCGGATATGTTTATGTGAAGCTAAAGAAAGTGGTGAATGTTTTTGGCTTATCCGATGGAGCCAGGATTCCGGGGGCTTGAATGATGAGTGAATGGAAGCATGGCCCAGTGCATTGGGTAAATTTGGGCTGTCTGGACATTGCTACTCCTCACCCTGCCCTAGGGTGGGAAAGGATGTCCGGATGATGATTATATATATATATATATATATATATATATATATATATATATATATATATATATCCCAAACTCCTTAATCCCTTAAGGAGTGGCCACAAACAAATCGCCTCCATGTCGCCCTGTCCCTTGCCATTTCACTGCCCTGCTTCCAGCTCACACACACCCTCTCTCATATACCTCCTCACTTCATCCCTCCATCTCATCCTTGGCCTCTTCCTCCTTCTCTCCCCCTCCACCTTACTCACATACCCTCTCCTCGTCAGTCTCTCACTCTCCATCCTCTTCATATGGCCAAACCACCTCAGTGTGTTTCTCCTAACGCTTCCTATCACATCCACATTCACACCACAACGCTGCTTCACATTCTCATTCGTCAGTCTGTCTCTCCATGTGACTCCACAGGCACCTCTCAAATAACACATTTCCACTGCTCTCACTCTTGACTTATGTCTCTCCAACAAGGTCCAAGCTTTACTTCCATACGTTAGAGCCGGTATCATAATACTATGCAGCGACTGTTTTACTTCCTTGCTCACTTCCCTGTTTCTTATCATTGCTTTCAAAGAACCAGCAACCTTTCTTTCCTGTTGCACCCTTTCAAGCACTTCACCCTCTAAACTTCCATACTTACACATCACACTACCCAAGTACTTAAACGCATTCACATTTTCCATTTCCTCCTCATCCAGCCTCACTGTACATTCACTGACTTCACCTCTCTCAAAGACCATAACTTTACTTTTCCCTACATTCACCTTTAGATTCCGTTTCTTACACACTCTCCCAAACTCATTCACCAAGCCTTGCAGTTCCCCTTCATCTTCACTTAACTTGGCCTAAAATTGCCGTTTCTACATTTGGAATGCTAAGTTGTAATACTAGAGTAATATTAGAACATGATGCTAGTTATGAAGAAGTGCAATGGAAAGATTGTAGAGCCATATCACTGTCTTTTTCTGATAATGATCTACTCGTACATGAAATAAGGTAAAGAAGGACAAAAACCTGAGCAAAGTTAGTGTAAAAAACTTAGTACACAAAGTGCACCAACGGTGAGACAGCAGCTCTTATGAACACTGGGACAGCAGATGTTGTGAATATTTAAATGCTTGAGATTATTATAAAAACCTGAAGAGTTATCCACTTATCCTGTATGTTCCTGTAGTCTTTAATCAGTTTTTATGTCCTGGAGCATCTCTAGGGGCGGCCTAGTTTGTCTGTTGCACTAATGACTTGCAGACACGAGGTGCCTTACTCCGGTAGATAGTAGTGATGTGGGAAATATTTTCCCCCAGAGCAGTTGCGCTCTCTAAATTGATCATAGTTATCCCTGGTTAAAGGCAGAGGACGTAGAGACTGTTGTTAATTATTCAAGCGGTTTTAATAACCCAGAAGCGACGTTCTCTTTAATAACTCTTGTTATTGATAAATTAAATGCTACTGCATTTAACCCCCGTGGACAACTATGCATTGTAAATACATGTAATTATGTGGTATTTTCCACTGACCTAAGCTGCGTCTGCGCGATAGGTGACGTGGCAAGCAGGGAAAGATTCCCCTGTTAAGGCAGATGTGGAATTAAGATATTTACATAGTTAAAGGGAATATTTGGTCTAACTTTAGTTTAAGTGGAACTAAGATTAATTTGTTAGATTTATCCTGTACATATCATGATGTAATTTAACTGTATTTAGTACTGTAATTAAATAAGAGTTGGCAACCCACAATTCGATGAAGGGTTGGGAATTGCCGCGTTCACTCACTCTGCTCCCAGACCTTGTGGAGTTAACACTCTGCTCCTAGCTCTCGTGGAGTTAGCACGTTGTATATATACACCATAAGGACGCTTGCTTGCCCAAGCAACGATACCAGGCAGCCTCATCGTCATCGGTTAACGATCATTCCCTCTTCATATAGCTAAGTAACCTTTACGAATTGGCCAATTCAAGGGGGGATTAGCGAAGAGATAAGATAGAAGATAGTATTGTAGGTGAGTTAAATTTAATTTACGTATCACCTAACTCTATGAGACTTGTTTGATTTACTTAGACAACTTTAGGGAAGAGTAACGACCTACGAGTTGTGTAGCGAGAAAATTCTTGCATAGCGGTGTCCCGGCAGGGATACCGACTTGGATACATTTAACATTTCTCACATTTTGGTGCCCAGAAAGAGGGCCCAGATTTGTTTACCAGAACTATTCAACATTTTTCACATTTTTGGTGCCTTGAGTGAGGAAAACCGATGTGTGCCGGAGCGCTGAATGTGTTTAAAGTTGCTTTTAATGGGCATAGCTACTACTACGTTCGGTTGCAATGAAGTAGTGGAGAATATTTTAGCAGTGGTAGGAGCCATAGAGGGCTCTTATAAATCCTCAGTAGCCATAACCCTCCTCGAGCCAAGGAACCTGCCATATGGCTCTCCAGTTGTTATGGAACATATAAATTAGTTAGCAGAGCTGTAAACCGGAAGTTGCAACGGACCAGGAAGGGAAGGGATTTCATACATTTTAATACCAAGCCCTTCCAAGCAATGTTGAAAGCTGATGGTATACATTGGAACCATCATGGTAGGGAAGCGGTTCTGCAGAAATTTATAAATTATGTAGAACATAAAAAAGGAGAGTTCTATGCTGTACAAGCTATGGGTGGGCCTATGGAGTATTGAGGTAATTAATTCTGAGCTCGGGGAATATGGGTGTTTTGGCAATTGTGTGGGGATGAAATAAAACCCTAGAGGTTTAATAACCCTGGGGGATAGGTTGAAATTATAGACCTAATCCCTACACTCCTCAAAATTAAATTAAATAATTAGCTGAGCTGTAATGAATATTACAAAATTGGGAGAGGGGATATTTTGCACAATGAGGACTTAATCCCTACCCTCTTCAAAATTTAAAATAATCAAATCATTACTAAGTTGAGGTAAAATTGTGGTTGGAATTCATAATTAAATTATTAAATTAGAACTCCGTCAACATGTCTGTTTCTTTATTGCAAAGACCTTCTATAATAGTAGTAAGGCAGGATGGGTAACTAGAGCCATAAATGATTGTAACCAGTCGTTGGACCAAATACCTCTGTCCAAGGAGAGCGTAAATAGTCTCCTTAATATCCTGAAAGATCGATGGAATAAGTACGAAGAGAGTTACTTAACTTTAGAAGCGGCTGTAGTAAAGGCTGAGAATAAGGAACTCTTAGAGTCCGAAACTACGAAGTTTGAAGACAAATTAGAAGAATACTTAACTGTAGTAAAGACACTAGAGTCAGAATTAGCTGACACTGCCGCGGAAACACAAGTTGTGGCACAGCAGAGTAGAGCCGTGTTACCACAAATAACGCTTCCGGAAATTGATGGAGAACAGAACTGGAAATCTTTGAGATCAGTTCAAATATTTGGTACACGATAGAACAGATCTCCCTAAAGTCACCAAACTTACGTATTTGTTAGGACAGGTCAAAGGAACGCCATATCAACTGATAAAAGAATTACCAGTAGAAGAAAATAACTATGAAGTGGCTTTGACCATCCTTAGACAAAATTACGAAGACAGGGAACAAATTATAAATCATTTATTGCGGGCTCTAATAGAATTACCCACGCCTAGGCACGATTTTGATTCCTTGCAAAAATTTATAATTGCACTAAGTTGTAAATTAAGGGCCTTAGGTACTTACGAAGATATTAAAACATCAGATTGGGTGCTTTCAAGAATTGTGTCCTTAAACCTACCACCGAAAACCAAGGATGCCTTGTATGGTAGGTACCAGAAGGATAATTTCTCCTGTGAAGAGATAGAGGAAGGCTTGATGCAACTCTGTAAACATTTGCAAGGAACATTAAACACTACTGAGGTCAAACAAAAGACTGAAGTAAAGAAAAAACCCACTAACCAACTGATAGGGAAGGTTAAGTCAGAGAAGACTAGGTATGTGCCTAAAGAAGAGATAGGTAATTTCCTTAGCTCCACAAAGGCCGAGGATAAAGTATCAAAGATAAGGAATAGACATGCTGAGGATATTAAGGAAATAAAACCTTCCATGGTAAAAGACAGGAAAGTTTGTGTCTTTTGTGGTGAGCAACATTCCAGTGTATCTTGTCAACCGTACCCTGATTATGCTTCTAGAGTAGGGAAGCTTCAGGAACTGGGGTGTTGTATAATCTGTATGAACTCCGAACATACTGCCGCGGACTGTAAGACTAAATTAAATCTTTGCTTTAAATGCAAAAAAGATCATCATCATAGTGCTTTATGCCCTAGGATGAAAATTGAGGTTCCTAAACCTGCAAGCGTCAATATGACAATTGCAAAAGGGAATGCTCCATTAGTAATGCCAGCTGCAGTACCAATAGCAGATGTGAAAGTATTGTTTGAGAATAGAAACCAATCGGTATGTACCCTGTTTGATACAGGTGCTCAGAAAACCTTAATTTCTGCAGACATTGTGAAGAAATTAAAGTTACCAGTTATCGGCAAGGTAAACCTAGCCATTACAGGATTCTTAACAACTAGGAAAGCTCAGTCTTTTGATTTAGTTAGACCTGTAATACAATTAGGCAGATATTAATGCCGTATAACAGCAGCTGTGCTTGATACTATAGAGACAAGTATATACATAAAGGGATTGAAGGAAACCTCTGATCATCTACAAAGCTCAGGGATAAAGTTGGCTAAACGGAATGTTGAATCTGATACTGTGGGTCCCATAAAGATGATAATTGGTTCTGATTATTGTGGAAGATTCCTACATAGGACTTTCAAAAGGAATAAGGTACAGTTGTTCAAGAGTCCAGGAGGTAACCTTATTATGGGTCAGTTGCCTTTTCCAAAACAAGTTAAAGGAGAGGCCAAACTAGTAGACTCAGTCTTTGTTACCCCCACACAGTCATTGATGGTAGCTAGAATAGGTGCAGAATTAGAACCTACTCAGATAAATGACTTGTTGGATGAAAACATTGAACCTGTACACAAACTGTGGGACCTAGACAGTGTAGGTATACACTCTGAGGAACCAACCCCTGAAGATAAGATAACTTTGGATCTGTATAATCAGTCTGTGGAGTTTAAGGATGGACAGTATTGGGTAGGATTACCATGGAAACTAAACCACTCAGAGTTACCAACAAATTACCAAGCAGCTAAAGCTCAGTTAAATTCTCTTCTAAGAAAGTTGAGAGATAAACCAGAACATCTGACCCTATATGATAATATTATAAAGGATCAATTGAAGAATAAATTTATAGAAGAGGTAGAATACCCTGTTAACCACAAAGAAGGACACTACTTACCACATCATGCTGTAAGCAAGGATTCAGTAACTACTCCCATAAGGATAGTATTCAACTGTAGTAGTAAAGCGTCCAAGGGATCAGCTAGCTTGAACGATTGCCTATACTCTGGACCTACACTAACAGAGAAGTTAGGGAATGTGTTACTAAGATTTAGAGAGAAACCTTACGCTTACACAGCAAACATTAGTAAGGCTTTTCTCAGAATAGGACTGAGAGATGAGGATAGGAAATTTACAAAATTCCTCTGGCCTCATGATCCTCAAAATGAGGATAGTCCATTGAAAACTTACTGTTTCCGATCGGTGCTCTTTGGCTCTTGTGCTAGTCCTTTCCTACTTTGCAACACTTTAAAGCATCATTTTGAAAATGCCAAATGTCCAGAAATAGGGCAGGCTTTTTATATGGATAATTTGCAAGGTGTTGCTGATACAGAGTCGGAAGCTTTGAAGGTTTATGAAGTGGCCAATTCCGAATGTGGGAAGGCAAATTTGCCGTTAGAGCTGGAATACAAATTCCCCGCTTTTGAGGAATAAAATACAAGAGGACTATCCAGATTGACATTCCCAAAATTCAAAATGTGTTAGGCCTTAACTGGGATACAACAGCTGATGTAATAAGTTTGAAACCAATTAAGTTCTCTGATGTCACTCTCACCAAGAGGTCCTTGTTAAGCCAGGTTTCCAAGCTATTTGACCCATTGGGATTTGTCAGTCTCATAGTTATTAGGGGCAAATGTTTAGTACAGGAGGCTTGGCGAGAAAAGTTAGACTGGGACACTGAATTAGGTGAGACATATGTGGAACAATGGGAACAGATTAGAAAGGAGTTTGAAACTACATCAAGCATATGTATTCCCAGGAAAATAAACAGTAATGAGAAGTCGCACTTACACATATTTTGTGATGCTTCTCAAAGGGCCTATGGAGCAGTAGCTTATTGCGCAACAGGAGAGGATAGTAAGATTATAGCGTCCAAAGCCAGAGTTGCGCCAATTAAAGAAAGAACCCTACCTCAAATGGAATTGGCTTCCATAGAAGTAGGAACTAAATTGGCCAGATATATAACCACTACTCTTGATACTCAATTTGAGGATATTTACATATGGACTGACAATTAGATTTGTCTTTACTGGATAGGGAAGGATGACAGTAAAATTCCTTTCGTCCGTAATAGAGTGAAGACTATTAAAGAGCTGTCTTCCAAATTTAATTTCATGCATGTGTCCTCCAAACAAAATCCAGCTGATCTGCTCTCGAGAGGTTCGACCATAAGGAGACTGATCAAAGATAACTTGTGGTTTAAAGGTCCTAAATGGTTACTCACTAAGGATTGGCCTGAACAGAAACAGTACAGTATTGCCGAGGTTAGTGTAGTGAACTTGGATCCTGTAGTACCTGAGCCAGTGATTGACGTCAGCCGATTTTCATCAATAAGACAACTTCTAAATACTACTAAATTGGTTGTTGAATTTTTGAATAAGAAGGTGGGGTTTCAGAAATTTGATCCCCTAGAATACTGGATGAAAAGAGTACAAAGAAATTCTTACGGGGAAATATATAAACTTTTAGGCCAAGACACTGGAAAAGGGAATAAGCTGATGAAGAATTTAGGCTTGTTCTTAGACGGAAAAGGTCTGATAAGATGTCGAGGCCGATTGGTAAAGGCTGACTTGCCCATCCAAACCAAACATCCCATTTTATTACCTAAGAGTGGATGCTTTGTACAACTTATTATAAGGGAAGCCCATGATTCCACTCTCCATGGAGGTGTACCGCAGACCTTAGCCCAAATTCGGGAAAGGTACTGGATTCCTAAGGGTAGACAGGTTATTGAAAAATATCTCAAAAACTGCATCATTTGTAGGAGGTATGAGCAGCGACCTTATATCTACCCAGGACCACCAGCCCTACCGAAGGATAGGGTGAATATAAGTCGGCCCTTCCATATAACAGGAGTGGACTACACAGGGGCTATAACTGTTACGGGTGAGGAAACTCCCCAAAAAGTTTACATTTGTTTATTTACTTGTGCCTACACAAAGGCAGTCCATCTAGAGCTAGCGGAAGACCTAAGCTCTGAGACATTCCTCAATGTCTTTCGCAGATTTGCCGCTAGAAGGTCTTGTCCTGGCAAGTTAATAAGCGACAATGGAACTAATTTCGTTGGAGCAGCTCCCTTACTGTTGAACATAATGAACGACCCGAAGGTTAAGTCGGCGCTGGGAATCAGAAATTGTATTTGGCAGTTCACAGCTCCAAGAGCTCCATGGCAAAATGGATTTACCGAAAGAATGATTGGTATTGTCAAGAACTGCCTGAGGAAAACATTACATAGAACTAAGATCACGAGAGAAGATTTAAGAACAGTAATATCTGAAATTGAAGCCAGGATTAATAATAGACCTCTGACTTATCAAGATGACACTAGCGACTTGCTAGAGGCCTTAACACCGGCTCACATGTTATATGGCAGGAAGCTCCATCCGATGCCTTGTGTGGATATCCAGGAAGAAGTTGATGATCCTAACATAGAAAAATAATGATTTAGGACAACACCTTCGGGAGGGATATCAACGTCTGAAAAGGGTGCTGGATACATGGAATAGACATTGGAGCGAAGAGTATCTTTTGAGCCTATGCGAGAGGTTTTATGGAGCTCAAGCTGCCAGCAACAAATCAGTTATTAACATAGGAGATGTGGTCTTAGTGAAGACTGAACAGCCAAGATCCCAGTGGCCATTAGCTAAAGTGATCTCCACACACCCAGATTCTGAAGGGGTGCTGAGACTCGTAAAAATAAAATGCAGGGGACATACCAGTATAAAAACTATTGATAAACTGGTACACCTTGAGTTAGCAGCCACTCCGGATTCAGAGAATGGTGAAGATCAAACGGGTCAAGAGGCGCGACCTAGTAGGGCCGCAGCACAGGGTTCTCGAGAACTATGGAGGAAACTCTTGGCTAAGGGTCATATTACATGATACAACGTATCATTTTCCGCCGGCCCCAAAACTGTGGGAAATATTTTCCCCCAGAGCAGTTGCGCTCTCTAAATTGATCATAGTTATCCCTGGTTAAAGGCAGAGGACGTAGAGACTGTTGTTAATTATTCAAGCGGTTTTAATAACCCAGAAGCGACGTTCTCTTTAATAATTCTTGTTATTGATAAATTAAATGCTACTGCATTTAACCCCCGTGGACAACTATGCATTGTAAATACATGTAATTATGTGGTATTTTCCACTGACCTAAGCTGCGTCTGCGCGATAGGTGACGTGGCAAGCAGGGAAAGATTCCCCTGTTAAGGCAGATGTGGAATTAAGATATTTACATAGTTAAAGGGAATATTTGGTCTAACTTTAGTTTAAGTGGAACTAAGATTAATTTGTTAGATTTGCCCTGTACATATCATGATGTAATTTAACTGTATTTAGTACTGTAATTAAATAAGAGTTGGCAACCCACAATTCGATGAAGGGTTGGGAATTGCCGCGTTCACTCACTCTGCTCTCAGACCTTGTGGAGTTAACACTCTGCTCCTAGCTCTCGTGGAGTTAGCACGTTGTATATATACACCATAAGGACGCTTGCTTGCCCAAGCAACGATACCAGGCAGCCTCATCGTCATCGGTTAACGATCATTCCCTCTTCATATAGCTAAGTAACCTTTAGAATTGGCCAATTCAAGGGGGGATTAGCGAAGAGATAAGATAGAAGATAGTATTGTAGGTGAGTTAAATTTAATTTACGTATCACCTAACTCTATGAGACTTGTTTGATTTACTTAGACAACTTTAGGGAAGAGTAACGACCTACGAGTTGTGTAGCGAGAAAATTCTTGCATAGCGGTGTCCCGGCAGGGATACCGACTTGGATACATTTAACATTTCTCACATTTTGGTGCCCAGAAAGAGGGCCCCGATTTGTTTACCAGAACTATTCAACATTTTTCACAAGTGATATTAGCAAAGGCTGACCACACAGGTGGATCCAGGAGTGTTGCCCATGGTGCCTGGGAAACACCCCTGTTTTGTTACAGTACTTTACATAAATATATTACAGTTAAGACGTTCATTTCTTCCCAAAAATATAATCTAAACAATCCCTGGTTGAGAAGGACTTCTCCTTTAGCTGAGATATTGGAGGAGTTTAATCCTCATTACTTTAGAATGTGACGTGGTCAGTACTCCAGAAATATTCCTGGATCCATTCCTACACACCACACCACACAATACACCACATCAAAGACCATAATTGTATCTAGTACTTAAGTGCTTGTTATAACACACACCATGTAATGTGGTCAGTCATTCTCGGTCAGACTATGTTCATACATGCGTATATAAATTGTATTTATTTATCTAATCTGTTTTTATCTTTTGCCTAGGTGGATGAGTCGCTTGGACGTTTCTCCTGGCGGACGAAGGCATACCTAGACTTTTCCTGGAATAATATGAGAAAAAGTGTTCGTATCAACGTGGATGGCAGTATCCCACTGGGGCAACAGTTTCTCCTGTTATGCTCCGGTCTACAGGGTCCCTCCTACCTCAATACCAGGTTGTTAGGAGTGAAAAAGTGTAATGCAAAGGATATGAAATGTGAGACTCTATTTGGTGGTGACTATGAACACAATAATGGAAAAGGAGGAGCAGCCATTCTTTCAAGTCTCCAAGGTAACTATGAGGAAGCCGGTGTTGTGGGTAGCATTGGGTGTTGGTGGGATGAAAAACACAACACAGATGCTCAGTTTCACATTGTAATTCAGGCTCCTGAATTATATACATCTCCTGGAGAGGTAGAGAGGGAAATGATTATGCGTAGCATGACGACCTTGTGTGGCAAACTGAAGGGTGATGCTGCACAGAGAAGGTTGACACATGTTGTGGATAGCACTGATATTTTGTTTAAGGAACTGAACGAAGAGGCATTAGTGAATGAGTTGAAAAATATTGATCGTAACATTTCAGCTTTGTCCATCGAAAACAACCTTGCTGAAAATGCAGTGTTGAAAGACATTGGGTATAGGATTAAGGCTTTATTCAACAGACGGATGGCAGATGCTGCAAGGAGAGATATTTTCAATGAATTCCACGTGTTTGGGAAAGTGACAGAAGGGATGAATGTAATTCAAGAAGCCGCACGTCTACAGAGTAAAGGATACAAAGTGGAAATTGTGGACTGTGGCGTTGAAATTCAGTGGTGTACCTGAGCACATCCAGTTTGCAATTGGAAGAACCGGTGATGAATTTTCAGACTTTTGTGTGGTTTGTTTCCCTCAGTATCACGCCGCCCTGTGAATCTCATTGGAACTAAAAACAACATGAAAATAAAAACGTTGATCTTGGTCTGAAGAGGATCATGTCTGGTGAAGGAAAAAGAAATCTTCAAACTCATACATTTCCTCTGTCGGACTGACCAGAGTAAATGGATACAAACACTGTCCAGCTGGTGAGAAATTTGCTTATATGACATCCATTTAATACAACGCCTGGTGGTCTAGTTGGTTAAGGCGCTCCAGCCAGCTGTGGCCTGCGAGGGTTTATATCCAAGGGACTGGATGGTTGGTAATATTCAAGGAGACCTGGAACCACCTTATTTTGTGATAGTCATTGTTTTTCTTTATTAGAGCTCTGCAGATGACTTTCTTTTTTCTGGGTGCGTTTTTAAGTTTCGATGTTTCTTTTATGAGTAATGATTAAAGTTTAAAAAGCAGTCTTTGTTTACAACCGCAACGGCGCGTGCACCCAGGACAGACAGACGCCATCTTGTGCACCCAGGACAGACGGACGCCATCTTGTGCACACAGGACAGACGGACGCCATCTTGTGCACCCAGGACAAACGGACGCCATCTTGTGCACACAGGACAGACAGACGCCATCTTGTGCACCCAGGACAGACGGACGCCATCTTGTGCACCCAGGACAGACGGACGCCATCTTGTGCACCCAGGACAGACGGACGCCATCTTGTGCACCCAGGACAGACGGACGCCATCTTGTGCACCCAGGACAGACGGACGCCATCTTGTGCACCCAGGACAGACGGACGCCATCTTGTGCACCCAGGACAGACGGACGCCATCTTGTGCACCCAGGACAGACGGACGCCATCTTGTGCACCCAGGACAGACGGACGCCATCTTGTGCACCCAGGACAGACGGACGCCATCTTGTGCACCCAGGACAGACGGACGCCATCTTGTGCACCCAGGACAGACGGACGCCATCTTGTGCACCCAGGACAGACGGACGCCATCTTGTGCACCCAGGACAGACGGACGCCATCTTGTGCACCCAGGACAGACGGACGCCATCTTGTGCACCCAGGACAGACGGACGCCATCTTGTGCACCCAGGACAGACGGACGCCATCTTGTGCACCCAGGACAGACGGACGCCATCTTGTGCACCCAGGACAGACGGACGCCATCTTGTGCACCCAGGACAGACGGACGCCATCTTGTGCACCCAGGACAGACGGACGCCATCTTGTGCACCCAGGACAGACGGACGCCATCTTGTGCACCCAGGACAGACGGACGCCATCTTGTGCACCCAGGACAGACGGACGCCATCTTGTGCACCCAGGACAGACGGACGCCATCTTGTGCACCCAGGACAGACGGACGCCATCTTGTGCACCCAGGACAGACGGACGCCATCTTGTGCACCCAAGACAGACGGACGCCATCTTGTGCACCCAAGACAGACGGACGCCATCTTGTGCACCAAGACAGACGCCACCTTGTGCACCAAGACAGACGGACGCCATCTTGTGCACCAAGACAGACGCCACCTTGTGCACCAAGACAGATGGACGCCATCTTAGAGCGCCACTTTGGTACTAATCTACCCTCGTCAGTGCTGACTTATCCAAACCTAACCCAAAATATCCCAACTTAACCTACCCACACTTAACCTAATTTGCCTTAACTTATATTTTTGCAACTTAGCCAGATTCATCCAAACCTAATCCTAGTCTAATTTGACCTAACCCAACCTAATCTGTTTTTTCTAACCTAATTTACTCTGGCCTAACCTAAGCTAATCCTGATGTGCTGGTTACACTGTTTATAAAATTGTGACGCCACCACAATGCAGCGAGGGAGGCCCGGCCCGTCTATCCCTTATCTAAAACATATTGCCTTGTTTATTTCCTTATTTCTTGTTTATTTTCGGATCATCTTCATACTTGCAAACGCACTTCTGTACACGTTTATAAAGTCTCTGGATCATTCCAAAGCTAGGTAACAACTTTTTGTAAATACTTAAGAGGTGGTCCCACATGTCCTTGAGGCATACTGGATTGTTTGGGGTTTATTGTTAACCTATGTCAGTTGAGGCACAGCGACCAGACACTCGCCTCAAATGTCTGGACTAAGTATTATAGCCTCGAGCTTCACTGTTCCTGATGCAGCAGTGAAGGATTGGATGACAGACTTGATGTGGAAGCATGTGTAATAATGTAACCCTCTCACGGTCAGGATAACTCTTGTATTTTGTTCTGTAATATCTCTTGTATTCTGCTGTAGCTAACATCAGGCATTTCTGTTCAGCTGCGTAAGTCATGGGATGTCTTAATAACAGTACTGTTTTACTCTCATAATCAGCACAACGCAAGTGGTGTATTGTAGCTAACTTCAGACGATTTTATTCAGCTGTGTAAGTGGTAGTAGCCGAGTGTTAATAATGGCACCGCTTACCCCCTCATGCTTGGGATAACTCTAATATTCCATTCTGGCAAAACAGACGATTTTATTCAGCTAAATCATATTGTAGTGCAGTTCCTTCAGCACCTTTATACAAGCTGGCCCAAAGATACTGCCCCACTAGAAACTTGCCTGATGTTACCTTCTGTTGTGGGGACGGCTCAGTCTGCTGATGTGGGTGTGGATGTGGCAGAGTCTGTAAGGAATGAATGGCAGAGTCAGTAAGGAATGAATATATGATACGCGGTGACACAGCTGACTAGGCCGTCCCAGCAGTATACAAGAAAGTACATATCATAGTGGAAGTGAAGTATATGAACCAAGGGTAGTGTTATATATGAACCAAGAGTAGTGTTATATATGGACCAAGAGTAGCATTATATATGAACCAAGAGTAGTGTTATATATGAACCAAGAGTAGTGTTGTATATGAACCAAGAGTAGCATTGTATAAGAACCAAGAGTAGCATTGTATAAGAACCAAGAGTAGCATTGTATAAGAACCAGAAGTAGCATTGTATAAGAAGCAGATGTAGCATTATATAAGAAGCAGATGTAGCATTATATAAGAACCAGATGTAGCATTATATACGACCTAAGAGTAGTGTTATGTATGGACCAGCTTTGTATCTTTGCCTGTGTCACGTAGGTCAGTGGCAGAAAAAGACAACGGTATGGGGCAACATCCTTTCCGTAACACTTCTTCATACAGCGCCATACACTGTTATTAATCAGTTGTTAGAGCTCAATGCTAAAGATGTTGATATGGTAATTTTAGGCCAAGTTAGAGTAAAAAGAGTGTACTGTTCATGTATAATCGCTCCAAAAAGCATCTGAGTAATTTCCGTCTTATTTTGAAACAGTGTAAAAAGCGTTTAAAAATAATCATCAGAAACATATCATTGTGTATGCCTGCTGTTTGAACATAAAGGATACTGTATACAGCATAAGAAAAACACTGTCCATTCGGAAATATTTGTCTTCAGAAAAACTGTGTAAATCAGTAACAGTCACTGTGAAACTGTCGATCCCCTGGTGTCAGATGCTTTTTGGAGCTGAGGTACAGTCGTATGCAAATGTCCGTGTGCCTCCCCTGCCTTTCTCAGTGCCAGATTCACAGACGCTAGAGTGACAGTGGACAAAGATGCATATTGCCCGCAGTGATATGCACCTTAGTTCACCACGTCACAGTTAATGCTTAAAGAGCCGTAGTGGACAAAGGTACATGCTATCACCCACAGATGAGTGATTATGAGTGAGCGAGTGGATTTTACTGTCGGTGTATGGTCGGGAAAGTACTGTATAATGAGCGGCCTGGTCCACCCTGACTGTCACGCTTTTCAAAGACTAATAACGTTTTGCCTAATAAAGCAAAAACAGTGAGTTCTTTTTCTCTAGATGCTAGGTTGATCAACTCAATTTTGTATTCTATGATTCACAAAACCATGATTGTACCTTAACACTGTGCAAGTGCAAGAAAGTGTTTTTCAAAGATTCTGTAATAAGTAAGGCACAGCACGGATCTATGTAGGATTACCTTTGATGTGCCTCTGTACCACTCACCCAAGTAAACGGTCTGTGGCTAAGAGGTACAAAAACATAAAGCTTGTCCTCAACTTCAGTGTTCACCCTGGCTCCTTCCTCCCTCCTGATTTCCCTCCTTCACCCTCTTCCCTTTACCCCTTCCTCCTTCTCTCTCCCCTCATCCCCCTTTCTTTCCTTTTCTGATTTCCCTTCACATTTCACTCACTTTTCTTCCCTCTTCCACGTGAACCGAATTTCCCAGTATTGCCCTTCCTCTGTGAGAATTCATGCTTTTCTCTCTTCTAACCTTTCACCCTTTTCTTCTCTCTCTCTCTCTCTCTCTCTCTCTCTCTCTTATTTTGGCAAGGTGAATATAGATAATTTTGGATATAATTTCTGCTTTACCCCAGTTATATAGGCTATGTTGTATGAATCAAGTCACTAATAAAAAGAGATTTATTCAGTCCTCTTGTTTGCTATTGCCTTTCCCTAAGAATGATTTCCGTTTAATATTGTTCTTAGTCTATTCAACCCGGTAGACGTCCTTTCACATATGCCAAACAGTTTTATGCAACCTGAGATTCGTTGTATACAGGTTGACCAAAAACAGACTCAGCGGGTTCACTGTGATTTCAAATTGGTAAAATAATGGCCATGAGTACAGCGTGAGACCGCAGACAAACACAGAAACAAAGAAAAAAATAAGAAGCCTTGGTCTAGACTTTAAGGAAATAATTAACTCCGGATGTACAGATGGAGACACAAGGATCTTCCCACTTAAGAAAATTTACAACGGCTGAAATAAAATAAAAACCATACGGCTGTAGTAGTGAGTGTTTCAGATGGTTTAGTTGTTCCGCTATGTATTGGTCAGACTGGCAAGGTACTTGTGTGTCTGTCTGTAGGGGAGGGCGGTGATGGTTTGGACATTTTTTTTTTATATTTATAAAATTTCAGATTTATCAGGAGTGTAATCTGGTTTATGTTAAAATGTTGCCACATCATTTGGCTCTTTAGGTTGATAATATGAAATTCTTAGCTCTTTTCAGCTTTAAGCTATAGTTAACGAAACACAAGTGACTCAATCGTCCGAACCATCCCTACCAGTGGTGATGGTTCAGACAGCAGGCTGGGATGGTTCGGCCATATGTATTACTCAGCATATTCTTAAAATTATGTGAGTTATATTGGATAAAAACAAACATTTATTAATTCAAAGATATTTCATTTTCCTAAAGTACAATATTAAACTTCAGAATCCAAATGAACTACTTGATATCCTCAACTGTCCGACCCATCCCCCTCCTCAACTGTCCGACCCATCCCCCTCCTCAACTGTCCGACCCATCCCCCTCCTCAACTGTCCGACCCATCCCCCTCCTCAACTGTCCGACCCATCCCCCTCCTCAACTGTCCGACCCATCCCCCTCCTCAACTGTCCGACCCATCCCCCACCTCAACAGTCCGACCCATCCCCCTCCTCAACTGTTCGACTAATTCATCTCCTCAACTGTCCGACCCATCCCCCTCCTCAACTGTCCGACCCATCCCCCTCCTCAACTGTCCGACCCATCCCCCTCCTCAACTGTCCGACCCATCCCCCTCCTCAACTGTCCGACCCATCCCCCTCCTCAACTGTCCGACCCATCCCGAATCTATGTACTTAATTGACGGGTACTCTCAAGTTTCACCCGAGAGAGGTTAACATTGGTTTTTCATAGGCGGTGGCTGAATCGGTAGAGAGGCGGCTTGCAGTCCGGATGGACCCATGTTCCAATCCTGGCTGGGCAGGGGACAGTTTAAGGATTTGAATTTCCTAAAAAGCAGAGTTTCCTGATCTACCAGATTTCCCGCCGACATGTAAAAATACCCCCGCTAATACCAATACAACACTCCTGTATGAGACAGCCCTAGCATGTATTCAATATGGACGGTGGGTGTTAGCGCCGAAGTGGTGACATGTGGAGGTGTAGGAGGACTACTGGGCCTTGGGATAGGCTACTGCCCCCAAGATATAGGCCCTGAAGCCTTTGCCCAGAGTCGGACTCATTAAAAAAAAAAAAAAAAAAAAAACATGCAACACAGATTCACCCTGGTAATGCACAGTTCGATGTTTGGCATATTCATAAAGGCAGAGCTTACGATATACACCCAAATTATTACATAGGAGATGCAAAAAAAAAAAAAAAAAAAAAAAACTGACCTGCATTAAAAAAAAAAAAAAAAAAGGCGTTTCTAGCTTGGAGGTTCCGTGTGGTCGAAGTAAACAAACTCTCCCACTTTCACGCAAGATCACACGGCCCTACGTCCCATACGTTTCTCAGGGAATGCACTGTCTGAACCATCCCACTGTCCGAACCATCACCGCCCTCCCCTACATCCCTACAAGACCACTTCGTGATTAGCACCATATCCCAGTGTTAATACCTTGCTGTCTCGGCAATATCTATACAGCTGGACAAAGTGATGTCTCAGTTGTCAGTAACATTCACTTAGAAGGTGGTATCTGGCAACCACTAAGGTCTAAATAATTTTACCTTCAGTAACATCGACGAGGAATGTAGATTATGTAACACGAGTACAAATAAATAAATAAATAGGTAATAATGCAATATATATGGATTTTGGTAAGTGGAAATTCTGAAATCCTGCAGTTAAGAATCAGGAACATCAGTTGTATGAAACAAACTGACACACAAACTATCCATGGGCGTAGCCAGAGGGGGGGCCAGGGGGCCATGGCCCCCTAATTCATTTTCTTGGCTATGCCCTTGCCTGAGTTGAATCTATTTCTGTTTTAGGGATGAGCCTACAGTAGAAGATGGTATGGTATTTAGAGGCGAGAGGATTGTCATTCCCAAGAAACTCAGATCTAAAATCAAGACTGATATTCATGTAGGTCACATGGGTACTGAAGGGTGCTTAAGAAGGGCTAGAGAAAGTGTCTACTGGCCCACCATGAGTGCTGAAATAAAAGAGATGATATCTGCCTGTGAGACATGTAGAACTTTTGAAATATCTCACTCAAAGGAGCCTCTGATAGGTCATGAATGTCCAGAGAGACCGTGGAAAAAGATAGGTGTTGACATATTTGACCTGAATGGTAGAAAGTATCTTGTAACCGTGTGCTATTTTTCTAACTTTTGGGAACTCGATAGGCTACCTGACACTAAAACCAGCACTGTTGTTAGAAAAATAAAAGCTCACTGTGCTTGTTATGGCATCCCAGATGAGGTAGTCAGTGACAATAGACCTCAGTTGGTATCCACAAGCATGGAATCCTTGACTAAAAAATGGGGAATCAAACACACTAAAATATCTCCCTACAACAGTAAATCTAACGGAAAAGTGGAGTCAGCTGTCAAGACTGCGAAACGGATGCTAAGGAAAACTAATAAATCTGGGGAAGATCAGTACCTGGCACTCTTGAATATAAGGAATACTCCTACACAAGGCCTGGACACCAGCCCTGCCCAGAGAATGATGTGCAGGAGGACCAAGACTGTAGTA
Source organism: Coenobita brevimanus (assembly GCF_032717465.1). Taxonomy (NCBI): domain Eukaryota; kingdom Metazoa; phylum Arthropoda; class Malacostraca; order Decapoda; family Coenobitidae; genus Coenobita; species Coenobita brevimanus. The sequence goes on along the minus strand of NC_137036.1, from coordinate 4,751,109 downwards.
CCCACAAATGAGAAACTATTGCAACCAAGTATTTCTGTAGATGAATCAGAAAGGGCTAAAATGAGAATGCTGAGGGAGAAACAATCCAAGTATTATAATGAACACGCTCATGAGCTGCCTCAACTGGGATGTGGTGACACAGTGAAGATGAAACCCTTCAGGTCGGGAGAAAAAGAATGGAAGAAGGCTGAGGTGATGCAAAGAGTCGGTGACAGATCATATATAGTCAAGACTGAAGATGGATGTAACTACCGGCGAAACAGGTACCACCTAAGGAGGTCGAAGGAACCTCCTTTGACTGACTTGCAGGTGACACATGATCCTTTCAAAGGAAATCATGACACTGGGCCAGATAAAGATATTCCTGACAGCACAGTCATAGAGACACAGCATGAAGTAGAATCATGTGGGAGGCCCACACCTGCAAGACAAACCAGGTTTGGGCGGATAGTAAAACCGCCAAGTAGATACAAGGACTATGTCACCTAGGTTAAGGTTAGTAGTATAGTCAAGGTAACCATTATATTATTTTAAAGGAAGGATTATTCATTTGCATGAACAACATAATACACATTCTTTGGGGTTCCATATTGTGATTCATGAATGTGGCTTTCTGTTATTATGTAAAGTGTGTAACCAATAGAAGGATGAATATTTATTGCCAATGACCTTACTGCTACTCACTACTACTACTTATAAAAGGAAGGGGATGTTACAATATTATGTTTGGGTTGACATGAGTATGTTTTGGTATATTTGAGCATGTATTGTGAACAGTTGTTGGAAGCACTGCCGCTAGGTGGTGCTCGGGTTTGTTGTGATGCTGAGAGGCTGGAGAAATAAAGTCATGAAGTTGCGACACCCTTATCTTCTTATTCCTCCTTCTACAATGGGCTACCCACATACTCAATGACCGGAACACAGGAGACGGTCTGCAGCCGCTCTGGAGGCAATAAAGAGACGACCAGAAGCCGCTCTGAAGGTGCCCTTAAAGTGACGTCCAGTAGCCGCTCCAAAGGTGCCCTAACAGAGACGGCCAGTAGCCACTAGACCCTCCTACAGGTGATGGCCAGTAGCCACTCTGGAGGTAATAAGGAGACGGCAGGTAGCCACTCCCACCTTTGTCAGGAGATGGCTGGTAGCCGCTCTGAAGGTGCCCTAACAGAGACAGCCTGTAGCCGCTCGACCCTCCTGCAGGAGATGGCTGGTAGCCACTCCAGAGATACCAGGAGACAGACAGTAGCCGCTCCCACCTTCGTCAGGAGACTGCCTGTAGCCGCTCCCTTCCCCAGGCCACAACCAGTAGCTGGGCCTTTGCGACGGCCAGTAGCTGCCCCCCTAGAAGGCCATGGCCAGTAGCTGGGCCCTACGGCAGGAGACGGCCGGTAGCCGCTCCTCTGTCAGGTGCTGACTCCCCTGCACGAGACTATGACCTAGAGGGAGGCCCCAGCCTGGAGGACTACTGGAGAGGCCCCGTAACCACCACCGGGCTCTTCTCACTGCATCCGGTTCCTGAGAGGACTCGCCTGATGGACCTTGACGGAGGCCAACACCGCAGCCCACTCCTGACAGTGTCCCCGACCACTGGAGACCGCAGCCCACAGGACCTTCAGACCTCCTCCAGGACCCCCGGGCGGAACATCCCTATACCCCGACGCCAGAGACCCTCGTCCTCCATCAGGTGCCTGAGCGAGAAGTTCAGGCAGCTGGTCGGCCCCAGCCCAGAGGGCCAGACTCCATCCCCAAGCCCCAAGAGCGCGGGACCCTTCACCACCAGCAGTCCCGGACGAGAGAGGACGCCACTACGCATGATCCCTTGGCCCATGAATACGGAGGCCTGCAGTTGAACTCAGCCCCATCAGTAGTTAGGCTGAGTTGTTCCCGCCGTCCTTGTACCTGACCGCCATTATGTCCAGTCCCGAAAGTTAGTGACAGTGAAAGCACAGTGAAAGTGATACAGTGAAGCAAGGGCAGAACAGCGAATTATCAGAATACGGGAAGTCAGAGAATTAAAAGCATCAGTGTTAGTGTAAAAGAAAGATGGAATAAATAAAGTAACAGTGAGATAGTGAATACGGCAGGGCAGTGGAATAAGTGTCTGTCTGAGCGAACAAGCTACCTTCTAGTGATATAGGCTCACACTAAATTGATATGGAGGCTCCAGTGCAAGAACAACAATTAACGACACGATGGACAAACGAGTTAGACTGCCAACAGTGAAAACAGTGCCACGGCCCTAGTGAACAGAACTCCACCCGACGGATAATACCTAGACTTCCCCTAAGTGATAGTATTTGGCCCCAGTGCCGTAGGACTCCTGATTATAGTGCTATTCACTTTATCTGCTCTTGTCCTGAGTAGTATCCTGCATGATACTAACACCCACAGTCTAGGCCTAAGGTTTATAATTGTTCAATATAATTACTCCTGTGACATCTACCCGTTCCACTTGTAGAATTTAGCAATACACGTGTAAGGTTGTTCCCTTGAGTTTTTGTGTCCTGCCTCTCTCTTATTTGTTTAAGCTCCGGTCTAGAAAAGGGAACCCAGCTACACACTAGGCGTTAGATGGACGGGAAGCTGACCCTAAAACACCTAGCATCACACTGGTGGACAGCAGTGGTTCTTGACCTGCGCATATGAGAGAGGTAATCAGGAAATAGCAGCAAAATGGCAACCAAACCTCATGTGCAATTGCCTAAATTCGACTCCAAACAGTGTGATGTTCACACATACCTGGCAATTATTAAATCTTTGCTAGACATTGGGTTCAAAGATGACAAGCAAAAACTCGTGGTTACACTCCCACTACTGGGTAAAGCGGCAGCCAATATCGCACCCAAGATTGTTCCGGGGCTCACCTGGCAATATTTCACGAAACTCGTAATTCAGGCCATCACCCCATCACTAGGTAAAGTGGTGGTGCTATCCCAATTGGATAGCCTAGCTTTTTAATGGCAATTTGGATGACACTCTAATCCATGCCAGATGACTGGTCACTGCTGCCTACCTGGAGACAGATGATGAAACCTGGGAGCAACACACTTTCAATACTCTCCTCAGAGTGCACCCCAGCATGGTCAAGGAGCACTTTACAATCCATGACCCTACCGGAGACATGTATAAAGATATCCAACTCATACACCACCTCCTGACCCCCCGCCTCACACCCCAGCAAATCAACGTGGTGAAAAAGTTCCCCACGAACATCCCGGCTCCTCCAGTCAAGCCACGTCTGTCTATGCCCCACACCAGCCCCACCCCACCACCCAGCCTGCCTAGGGCGCACCCCACCCACTGGCACCCCAGTCACAAGAACCCAAACCTCCTGGTGAATCCCTGGGAGTTCTCCACTTGCAGCTCCAGGTGCCCACTGCATGATATCAGGGACCAACTGAAAGCTGCCAGGCGAAAGACCACCACCCCAGGCCAACATAAAGTCTCCTCCTTGGAGAACGAGGAGCCAGAAGACAAACCCACACCCGCGGAAGATACCGAACCTGGGGAGCAGTACACGGAGGAAGAAGAAGGAGACCCCCGGCAACGTCCCATGCTTGATGTGGTACAGGGTTTACCCATCGGTGCAGGTGAAATTGGGTATCCTTTGTGTTTTGCACATGATTCGCATCTGTCTATACGATTGTTTATATCTTTTCATAATGATGGCCAGTAATATAACAGCTGGGCTTGTTTGAATGTCCTATCTTTTCCAGGATGTCCTGCGTGTGGGCTATCGTGTATCGTTCGTAATACCTGGGGTATCATGTCATTAGGTACTACCAATTGGTTAGTATTTCTTTGGCGTTTTGGTTGTCCTGGGTTGATCTTGTATAAAGTATTATTGACTATTGTGAATTGTTCGCACTCTCATCTTAAATGTCAGGACCAACTGCCTAGCCCCGGGCTCCTACGGTCCTCGTGGGGCAATGAAGGATTGGATGATGGATGGATGGATGGTGAATTATTCTAGTGGTACATGTAGTTTGGGTAATTATATGTCATCTCCACTTTCTAACTTGTATATAACTTTAGACCATATTGGATCAAGTCTTTGTGCTTTTGCGATATCATCGTGGTTTGGTATGTCTCCTTTGAGATCTAATGCCGCGACATGAATTGTGTTCGGGTTCCTAGATAATGCGTCGGCTATTATATTCATTTTACCTTGTAGATAATGAATATGTACATTGTAGTTTTCGACTATACATTTCCGTCTTGCTCTCCTCCCAGAGAGGAATTTTTCTTTAACCCGTCACGTCCCGAGGTTTTCCGCACCTCCGACATCCCCCAGTCCCGAGGTATTTTCGATTTTTTTTTTTTTTTGGCTAAAACCTTCGCTTTTGGTGAGAAACATCGAAAATTCATAGAGAAATCGCTCACCTGAGGTTTAAAGTGCCCAGTCCAGGTAGGAGTTCCTCCTTACCTGAGTGGGTTTTCTAACATGCTGGCACCAAAGAAAACGAGTTCTATGGGAGGGTAACTATTTTATCCACTCATAAATGGTATTTATTTATTTACTTGGTACGAATGTATATGTAGTATGACAGTATATTGGTTTTCAAGCAGTAATAAAGGCATTATAAGCATTGTTTCACTCACTAACTAATCACCATACCTGACCTATTTTTGCCACACTACCTGATCATTATTTCTGGCTGTTTCTTCTTCTAATGCTATGTAAACATTGTCCTCCACATTGTCATCGATTGGGGAATCACTCTGGCCCTGAATAACTTTACTAGCCAGGTCACTGGTAACAGGTCCTTTGCCAAGACAATGGCGTGAGGGGGGGAGGGGGGAGGTTATGCAGTGTAAGGCATTGTCCCTGCTTGGTATCTTGTACAGGAATAGAGGAAGGTGTCCCGTGTATACATACGAAAAATCATGTGCGAAAATTGAAAATTGTGCAAATTAGGTACCTTGCAATTGCACGACGTACTGGTACGTCGCCGGGACTGGCAAATGCAAATCGTGGTGACGTACCCATACGTCGTCGGGACGGGGCGGGTTAAACATACCCACTAGCGGTTTATGGTTGGTGAATAAGTGTATTTCGTAACCAAATACCAAATCTCGAAACTTTTGTAATGCAAAAACCACTGCAAGTGCCTCTAAGAGTGTAGTGCAATAATTTTTCTCTGCACCTTTTGTCTGCTGGCAAATGCAGTTGGTTGATTCTGTCCTCGTTTATCTTCTTGCATCAGTACAGCCCCTAATCCTTTAACTGATGCATCTGCGAAATCCTTTAACTGATGATTTTGTGAAATCCGGATATGCCAAACAAGGTGCATTTGTTAGTTTAATTTTTAATTTGTTAAATGCTTGTTTTTGTTCTTCTTCCCATTGGATTATAGCATCTTTTTTGAGTAGTTGGAATAGAGGAATGGCTATATGAGAGAATTGTTGTACGAATGACCTATAGTACCCAGCTAGACCTCAAAATTGTCTAACTTCGTCAGTCGTAGAGGGTTCAGGAAAGTCTCTCACTGCCTGTATTTTGTCATCAGTGGTGTAAATACCATTAGAACTTAATTTGTGGCCTAAGAAATTTATTTCCTTAAAGCAAAATTTGCATTTAGAAAGTTTAATTTTTAAACCAGCATCACCAAGCTTTTATAAGAGTAGGTCTAATTTCTGGAGATGTTCTGTGACAGCTTTTGTTGCGATTATAAAATCGTCAAAATAAACAAATATTCCTTGTCCTAAAATTCCGGACAATACGTAATTCATAAGATGCTGGAATGTGCCAGGGGGTGTCCTCAGTCCCATGGGCATCCTTCTATAGTGATAGTGTCCTCTATTTGTGGATAAGACAGTGTATTTACGTGACTCCTGTTCAACAGGAATTTGATAATAACCACTTAGCAGATCGATCATGGAAAATACATTATTTTCTGAACCAATATTCTATAGGATGTCACTTAGCAATGGTGGGAAATCGGTCTGGGATTGTGTGACTGTTTAGTTTACGGTAATCTACTACCGCACGCATTTCTCCATTTCGTTTGGGCACGAAGAATAATGGGGCATTCCACAGGGACTCTGATGGCTCAATAATTCCAATTTTATTACTTTCATCGACATGCTTGTTTGCGAGTGTATGCTGAGATTGTGGGATCCGGTAAGCAGGTACGAAAATTGGTGGTGTATCTGGGTGCACATTAATCTTGTGATTAATCAAGTTAGTACACCCTAATTGTTCTCCGGCTAATGCTACGGTGTCCCTGTGTGTTCCCAGGAGGGTTAACAAATCATTTTCTTTATCAAATTCACCTGAGCGAATTAAATTCTCTTTTATGCTTTCTCTATCCGTAGATTTTATCTCACTTGTCACTCCAGCTATAACTATTTCCTTCACAGGGGCGGGACATTTTTCAGTTAACTATACAAGTCCCCTTTTTTAACTGTACTTCCCCATTCATGTGATTAATTATGAATATCTGAGTTCATCTGACATAATGCGTTTTCTACTGACAATCCCTTTACTTTACATAATTCTTCTAAGACAAGAACAGTACTATTCCGTAATTTGCTCTTTATGGTAACTTTCATATAGGAGTTAGGTGGTATAACTAAATCATTGGTGAGATGGGCGGGAAAAACTGATAAACCAGTACTGTTACCTGGGTGTCTAGTCCTGGAGGCTGGGGGGGGGGGTGAGTGGATCTATACACTCATCTCTTTGTGTATGTTTGTTTAAGCTTTTAATATTACCCATTCTTTTTGGTTCTCTTTTACTAATCGGTGAGGACTCTGATGGTATTTCCTCTATGAATTCATTATCAAAGTCTATTCCATTTATTTGTGGGAGTAAAGTTATTTTCTCTGTTCTCATGCATCTTAAGCCCAGTAACATATGAGCTTTGCTAAGTTTTCAACGATATAGAAAAATGCAGAGATTGGTCTTGTAGTCTCTGTGAAACTGATGTTTAACCGTATCATACCTTTTACTGTGATTTGTTTGCCATCTACTGTATATAAGTCTAAATCAGATTCTTCCAGAAAAGTTACTTTCTTCTTATTTCTAAAAATTCTGTTTATTTCTTCTTGCATTATTAAGTTCACTGGAGAGCCTGTGTCTAAAAATAAGCAAACGTTTTGATCCTCACATACAGCTGGTATCAAGATACACTCATTTCCCAACATGCCTCCTATGTGAATTTTAGACTTGTTTTTCTTTACGTTTGTTCGTCTTTTGTCATGACTTGGTCTTCCCCCGATTTGAACATAGACACAATTTTTCTACTGTTTTGCAGTTACTGGTCCAGTGCCCTTGGCACCGATGATGTCTACAGTAGGGACCAAATCCTTGTGTCTTTTGTCTGTCTTCTTTTGTTTTGATAAATCATTCATTCCTTATGTGTCCTGGTTTTGCACAATAATGACAGAATGGACCTATCTCTTGACTGTGGTACACGAGGTGACTTCCCATATTTAGTGGTGTCTGTGGTGCGAGATCTGCTCGGGCTGCACGGAAACTTATGAAACTGCCTGTAGCCTGGTGTTTGTGATCGTACCCTTGACACGTTTGGTTGTTTGCTCTGCCTGCTTTCGGTTAGCGATTGATTTTGTTCTCTGTTTGGGGTCGTTGTAGCTGTTTTCAAGGCTGATACTGTCTCAGACACTCTCATTCTACTAGAATGTGATTGTGTTTCGATCACCCCTGCTTTGCTACACTGCATCTCTACCTCGTTTATTAAGTCTAGTAAGCACATGCCTGGGGTGTACGTGATCGTCTTGGCGATCTTAAGGGTCCTATCAGGTTATTTACACAAGGCAGCTACATAACCAGTGATATCCACGACAAGGTCTGGGGACATCTTTCTATCTCCTGTTATCCAGTTTGAGTTTTCTAAGGTAGCCAATAATGTTCTTTTGATCGTGGAGACATCAGCAGTTATTTCACTTAGCACATGGTTTGTAGTGTGCTCCCTTACAAGATCTACAGTCTTATGTAATTCTGGGATTATACCTGGCAAGAAGTTCATACTTCCAGAAAATTTCTTCAAAAACTCAGTTTTAAATTCATCATATGTCTTAGCCTTGAGGAGCTTATCTGACCTTAGTAAGCCTCCTGCTGGACATCTTTCCTGACTAATGCAAGACGAAAAAATAGCAATTTTCTCTTGTTCATCTTTAATGTGCCTCTTGATGAAGATCTGTTCACACTGATTGACCAATGAAATGACGTCAATGCCATCTTTTTCTGTGCTAGAAAATTTCAGGGCAGTTTTATCCTCATGGTAAACGAATATCTGAGCTTGATCTGTGGTAATCATTCTCACAGGTTGCTCTGTTAAATTACTTTGGACTTGTTTATCGTTGTGTGAGGGAATAGTGGAAAAGATTTTCCCAGAACGTATATTTTCATAGGTATGCATGGCAGAGACAAAATCCTCACTCGCTACATCAGGGGGGGTTTGCCAATCATCATCTAGAAATGACGTATTTGTTTCTTTATCTTTAGTTTGTGGTGAATTTTGTAGGGTGGGTGTGTTGCCCTGGTGCTCTCCTAATTGTGTATCTGCAGTGGGCGCTAACTGTGTATCATCTGGTATTAACACGGGTGGGGGTGAAAATATTCCTGTCATATCACCTAGCTAAAAAGAATTCATGTTGCTAAGGTATGGTGTTATGAAATACGTCTTTTGTTTATGTCCTAACTAAATACATGAGTAAATGAGTTGTACTAAATGACAGATAGTGAGTGTATAAGTGTATAAATAAAAATAAGTAAAGGAGTTGAATATACCTAATTTTAGCACTGAGAAGAAATGAGTAAGTATAATTACACCCACTTGATACAGATCTGAGAAGCGTGTCGAAGCAACTGTCGCTCTCGGAAGATAAATGCAGAGTTGAATGAAGATCTCCTCTCGATAATTCTAGGGCTGTGTTGATGGACGATATTACTCAGGAAATTCCATGGCCTGATGAATGTAGTGGCTAACAGCTGTAGTCACAGGCGAACCTCACCATAGAACGTCAAATTCCCACCCAACACTGTGGAACTAAATCAGTATGAGTAGGAGCCATGTGAATAATGAGTAATGAGTAGTGGGTGAGAAGTGCCTGGTGACAGTCACACGTTGATTGGCGTGGCGTTGTCTCAGCAAACACGCATGGTGATGTCGGCTCAGCAGATACACATGGTGACGTCGGCTTCCCACACTGGTAGCTGTGGTGAGTAACTGAGTAGCGATGAGTAACCTGAGTGAGGAAAGGTGAGTAAGATGCATTATAAATGTGGCTCTGGTGTTTTGCCTTGTGTCTTGACCTCTGCGTCAGCAATGGAGGTGGGGGGGAGAGAGTGTTGGGGTTTTAGTGCTTGTTGCTTTGGTCTTTCTTTTCCTTTCCTTTTTTTTTTTTTTTATTCATCTTGCTGCTGCTTGAAGTTGCATGAAGAAGATTATAGAGTTGTCTTGTAGACTTGTTATTTGTAGTTAATCGTAGAGCTTGTTGATCCTCACTCGTAACTCGTCGTTGCTACTGTATGCTCGTAGACTCATAGACTTGTAGCCTCGTAGACTCGTTCCTCCTACTGTATGCTCACTTGAGTGTAGAATTGTAGTAATGTAGAATCAGCTGTAGAACTGGTGCTGACAGTTTCGCCTGCTTCTGTAAAAATGATGTTTCGTAGACGTAGAGTCGATCGATACTGCCGCCATTTAATGTTAGAGCTTCATAGCCAACATTTATATATATGTAACTCTTAATTCTTGATATATGTGAGTCTTGAGTTTTGGTTAAAGTTATTTTGGTAACTGAAGAGCAGGAGGAGTTAAACATGAATACAGGGAGTTGATCTTGATTTATCATCTTCAGAGAAAGACAAAGTTGAGCAGTGTATGTATTATACAGAGACTTAATATACTAAGTATGTCTAGTTCGACCCCTCTTCTTATTTGCTCTCTCCACTAACTGCCGGTTCTATGGCCTGTCTCCTTCTGAGCTCAGATTCCTACATTCTCGTATAGCAGGAGCCATGTCATGTGTGCTATACTGTTGTTGAAATGTTCTAGAAGCCTGTGTGTGTGTATGTGTGTGTATGGTCATGAGGCGCTGTTCGTGGGCTATTTTGCTGGTGAGAGGCATTCTGGAGAGGTGCTAACGTCATTTCCTTTTGGCCCCTAGGTTTGACATTGACCTAACCTGTGGACTATATATGTATGTTGCTAGCTATTAATGTTAAGACATTTTAGAGTCCTGATACCTCCCCCTGGATTTCCAGGATCTTTTAGTGGTGGGACTCACCAATATTGGACATATCACCTACCTGGCTCACGAGATCCACACAACGGACCCACCGATCCGGCAGCCATCCCGGCGGAGGAACCCCAGACAGCAGGAAGAGGAAGACCGCCAGGTTCAAGAGATGACTGAGGCCAGAGTTGTCTCCCCCTCCACCAGCCACTGGTCTTCCCCCTTCGTCCTCGTGAAGAAGATGGATGGCACGATGCAGTTCTGCATAGATTACCTCCGGATTAATGATGTAACCACCAAGGATGCTACTCCACTACCGCACATAGACAACTCCCTAGATTCCCTGTACGGTGCATCCTGGTTCTCCACCCTCAACCTCCAGTTGGGGTACTGGCAGGTCCCGGTGCTACCGGAAGACAGAGGAAGACTGCTTTCTTGACCAGCAACAGGAAATATTATGAATTTAATGTTCCACCCTTCGGCCTCTGTAATGCCCCCACCACCTTCTCAGGACTAATGGAATCTGTCCTCAGTGGCCTCACATGGGAGATCTGTCTAGCCTACTTGGACGACCATCTTCAGCGCCTTCGCAGGGTCTTCACCCAAATCCGACAAGCATGCCTCAAACTCCGGCCCTCCAAGTGCGTCCTGGCTGCCAGAACCATCTCATTCCTGGGACATGTCATCTCCCAAACTGGCATATCTCCCAACCCAGACAAGCTCCGCCCCCACCACAAGACTTTCACGGAATCTGGGCCTTCCTCAGCTTGATGTCCTATTACCGACGTTTTGTGAAGGGGTTCGCTCACATCATTAAGCCAATCCATGACCTTACCCGGAAGGGAGAACCGTTCAACTGGACGGACGAGAGACGAGCCGCCTTCCAACAACTTAAGGACAAACTCGTTTCCGTCCCGGTCGTGGCCTTTCCCGACCATGCCCTCCCTTCTCACTCTGCACCGACGTCTCCTTGATTGAGATCGGCGCCGTGCTGGCCCAAGTCCAAGAGGGCCGTGAGCACATCATTGCCTGCACCAGCCATACTCTCAACCAAGCGGAAAAAACTTATGCCGCCATGAAGAGGGAGTGCCTAGGCATCATTTGGGCCCTAGAGCATTTCCAGGCATACCTATCAGGGACCCAAGTTACCATCATTACTGATCACCAGTCCCTCCAATGGCGCAGCAGTCTGACACCCACAATGCCCAGCTCATCAGATGGCATGAAACACTGGAGGAAATCAACTTTGAAATCTCGTACCGCCCTGCTAAACTCCATACCAACGCGGATGCTTTCTCCTGACTCCTCATCAATGCTGTCCAGCTGGAGCCAGATCTCCTCCAACAATGGCATTGTAAGGAACGACCACCCTGGATTCCCCAGCATCTCTTCAAAAAGCTATATTGCCAGGGCGACCACCTGCTCACTCCATCCAGGCATATCATCCTAGCCCCAGACTCTGCCCTTGACTCCCTCTGGCACCTGCATACCAACAACGGAATTCACCTGGTCACAAAAAAATTCCTGCAGGTCTTTAACGACACCTACTGGGCACCCAATCCCTCCACCATAGCCAAGATTATCCAATCTTCCCAAGCGTGCACCTTGGGTAAGAACATCACCCGCACCACCGGTCCATCAAGGCACATTACCTTCCACAAACCTTGGCAGTTATTGGCGATCGATGTAGAGGGACCTCTGCCCCCGAAATCAGGCTATCGGTACGTTATCACGTTCGTTGATACGTATTCAAAATTCGTCAGAGCCTACCCAGCAAAAGAACACTATGCTGTCGCAGGGGCTGACGCCCTGATTCGCCATGTTTTTCCATAGTTTGGTATCCCACAGGCAATCCACTCTGATAATGCACCAAAGTTCACCAGCAAAATCTGGGAGGAGCTTGCCCACATCTTTGGCTACAACATCTCTCACTCGTCCCCTTACTGGCCCCATGGAAACACCATCTGCGAACGAAGCCATTGTACGTTAATGAATCAACTTTGTACCCAGATAGAAGCCACCAAAGATGACAATTGGCCCACCCATGTGAAAATCGTGCAATGGGGCATAAACTCCTGCCCCCGAGAGAATGGAATTTCACCGTACGAGTGAGTGTTTGGGGAAACATCTCTCCTCCTACCCCTGCAACAACAGTTACAGTCCCCCACCTCTTCTCCCACATCTGACCCCCTTCACCACCTCAAGCGGCGACTATCCCACCTTCAGAACAAACTGGACCTCTGCCCCGACACTGCCTCTAGCCCCCACAAACCAGGAAACACTGTCATGATTGCGCAGCTCCCCACCCCCCACAAGTTCGTGCCACGGTTCATGGGACCCCATACCACCATTCGCGTCCCTAACCCCTACCAAGTGACTGTTGAATATCACGGCACCCCTCGCACTCTCAGAAAAATCACGTATGTCCCATTCACGCTCCCACGTCCCCTGCCCCTGCCCCCTCCACTACCCCCGCTCCACTCCCCTCTACCTCCTATGACTGCTACATCTCCCCCTCACCGTCTCTCTCTCTCCCTTCCCCTCCCACGCCACCTCCACCTCACCCCCCGCCACGCTGCCTCACACCTCACCGGAAAATTTACCAACACCATCAAGTCCGGATCTCACCCCTACCTACTCGCCACCAACCACCCCATCCCCCATGCCCAGCACCACGTGCCCCACCCACACGCCCACACCTCCTCCAACCACGACACCCCCGCTTAAACCATCGCCCATCCCCAGCCCCAAATCAATCCACCTGCCTCCCTCTTAAGCCCACTCGGCCCTGCCTGCCCCATCCCCCACACCAGATCCCACGTGCGCCACCCATGCACCCACTACATCACCACCCATTAGTCCTACACTCCACCTGACACCCTGTGCCACCCCCATCCCTACCAAGTCCCATCTGCCCCCTCACACCCCGCACACCTCACACACACACCGACACCACACACCCACATCACCACCCACACCCACCCTTAAAACAATCATCACACGCTCTGGCCGCCCCTCACGCCCACCCGCCCGATACACCAACACGCCCACAGCACCCACCTCACAGCAAAATCACACTCCACCTCCTTCCCTAAATCATCTCACATTCATGCTACACCAGGCCCAAATCCCAGCCACCTACACTCCCCAGAGACTTCGCGCCACATCACTCCGGCATAAAACCCCACACTCAACGTCCATCTCCAGCATTCAGCACAGCCCTCCACAGGAGACAACACCTGCCACCATGAAGATTCACCAAGCCATATGGACGTCACCCTTTGGATGTAAACACCGAGTCTGTGGACCCCTCCACCTCCTACGACTCCTCCGCCCCTCCACCAACCCATCCACCCTCTTCAACTGTGATGTTCAGTTAGATGAAAATCCTGCCACCACAGCCTGGCATGCCCTCCTCCAACACCTGCAGCCAGTCTACCACACCTACGACACAAAAGTTTACAACCTCCAGGCACAGGGACGTGACTTTCTCCCAGAAGACGGTGGTAAAATGCAGTATAGTCTCACAGAGGACAGCCCAACACCCCCAGAAGGAGACTAAGGAGGGACAAATAGAGTGCGACCTGACTCCGGCGACAGGGACATAAGTTCGCCCGGGCCATGCGCCCCTATGACATGGAGCTCGCCCACCGCCACCATAGCAGGAAAGCGAGACTACCTTCTGGGCGAGCTGACCACCGATAACCACGGGGTGGGGCTATTACTCTAGTTCCAGTCAGCACCTCAGAGACGGCCGGTAGCCACTCAACCCTCCTACGGGAGACAGCCTGCAGCCGCTCTGGAGGTAATAAGGAGATGGCCGGTAGCCGCTCCCGACTTTGTCAGGAGACGGCCAGAAGCCACTCTGAAGGTGCTCTTCAAGAGGCGGCCTGTAAGTGCTCGACCCTCCTACAGGAGACGGCCGGTAGCTGCTCTGGAGGTAATAAGGAGACGGCCAGTAGCCACTCCGAAGGTGTCCTAACAGAGACGGCTAGTAGCCACTCCGAAGGTGCCCTAACAGAGACAGCCTGCAGCTGCTCGACCCTCCTGTAGGAGACGGCCAATAGCCGCTCCAGAGGTAACCAGGAGACGGCCAGTAGCTGCTCCAAAGGTGCCCTTGAGTCGGCCTGTAGCTGCTCCCTTCCCCAGGCCACGGCCAGTAGCCAGGCCCTACGGCAGGAGATGGCCAGTAGCCGCTCCTCCATCAGGTGCTGACTCCCCTACACAAGACTAAAACCCAGAGGCAGGCCTCAGCCTGGAAAACTACTGGAGAGGCCTTGTAACCACCACTGGGCTCTTCTCACTGCAGCCGGTTCCTGAGAGGACTCACTTCACGGACCCCGATGGAGGCCGACACCGCAGCCCACTCCTGACGGCGTCCCCAACCATTGGAGACCACAGCCCACAGGACCTTCAGACCACCCCCAGGAACCCCGGGCGGGACATCCCTTCACCCCGATGCCGGAGACCCTCGTCCTCCGTCATGCACCTGAGCGAGAGGTTCAGGCAGCTGGTCGGCCCCGGCCCAGATGGCCAGACTCCCACCCCGAGCCCCGAGAGCATGGGACCCTTCACCACCAGCAGCCCCGGACGAGAGAGGACGCCCCTACACACGATCCTGTGGCCCCTGAATACAGAGGCCATCGGTGGAACTCAGCCCCATCAGTAGTTAGGCTGAGTTGTTCCTACCGTCCTTGTACCTGACTGCCATTACGCCCAGTCCCAAAAGTGAGTGACAGTGAAAGCAAAGTGAAAGTGATACAGTGAGGCAAGGGCAGAACAGTGAATTATCAGAATACAGGAAGTCAGAGAATTAAAAGCATCAGTGTTAGTGTAAAAGAAAGGTGGAATAAATAAAGTAACAGTGAGACAGTGAATACGGCAGGGCAGTGGAAGTATGTCTGTCTGAGCGAACACCCTACCTTCTCGTAATATAGCCTCACAGTAAGTTCATACGGAGGCTCCAGTGCAAGAACAATAATTAACGACACGATGGACAAACGAGTTAGACTGCCAACAGTGAAAACAGTGCCACGGCCCTAGTGAACAGAACTCCACCCGACGGATAATACCTAGACTTCCCCTAAGTGATAGTATTTGGCCCCACTGCCCTAGGACTCCTGATTATAGTGCTATTCACTTTATCTGCTCTTGTCCCGAGTAGTATCCTGCGTGATACTAACACCCACAGTCTAGGCCTAAGGTTTATAATTGTTCAGTATAATTACTCTCGTGACATCTACCCGTTCCACTTGTAGAATTTAGCAATACATGTGTAAGGTTGTTGCCTTGAGTTTTTGTGTCCTTCCTCTCTCTTATTTGTCTAAGCTCCGGTCTAGAAAAGGGAACCCAGCCACTCACTAGGCGTTAGAGGGACGGGAAGCTGACCCTAAAACACCTAGCATTACATATAGTATTTCTCATTTTATTTTTGCCAATAAATCACCCAGTGATGCAAAGTTACCAGTGGAAATTTTTTGCCCCTCCCCAATTCATTTTCCTGGCTATGCCCTTGAAACTATCTTCTGGGAAATCCAGAAGTAAAGCCCGGAGTTCTTCTAACGTTACAATATTTCCGGTTGTGACTTGAGAGTATTTTATGGGTGGTGGGTGTTAGCGCCGAAGTGGTGACATGTAGAGGTGTATGGTATGTAGGAGGACTACTGGGCCTTCGCTGCGAAGCCTATGCCCGGAGGCAGACGCACACACACACACACACACACACACACACACACACACGAAACAGATCAGCAAAGGCGAGGTAAATGAACGCTGGCTTCTTAAGTTCGCTGTCTTTATCTTCCAAATAATTACAATTAATGCTTGCCAATATCACTCCACTGTTATCACAAGTACCGGAGCTATACAATCTAACTAGGCCGAACTGACACTGAACTGCACTGACACTCAAACTGAAATGACATTGACTCCCTTTGGCTCTTCCACCTCCTTATATAGCCCACATTACACTTAGTGCTTCTAGTGTACTCTAGCAACTACATTTACCAAATAAGAGACATTCAAAATATAGTTTTCTTACACTGCATAACTCTCTAAATTAGTATGCATACAGACTGAGATAAAAGTACATAATTTAACAATCACAAATAACACACTGTAGAAAAAACCAGCACAATAAATTAATGCACAACTTACAAAACATCTCCGGCCCCAATACCAGAGTCACTGGCAACTCTGACATGTAACTTAAAAATAAGAGAAATTCTGAGAACCTTCCGGTACTTCCTAACTAGCAAATCCCACTTCTCCATAATAATAATAATAAAACAGTAGTAGTAGTAGTAATAGTAGTTGAAATGCCCACCCCCACAGCAAGCCGAGGGAGGGGTGTCACAACACCCACCCCAGGGAGGACCCATGGCCCAACACCAACTCCAGGAGGAGACCACGGGGAGGCCCATAGGGAGCACATAAGACCTGGGTGAGACGGGCCTATGTCCCCCGTGACCCGGGGCCCCTCTTCTCTGCATTGCAGCCACCAGCAGGAATGCCGCCCTGGCAAACTACACTCCAGCTGGGCCAGCCCTCGCCAGGATCTGGGTGGGACTTGTCTCGGTGCGGTCCCATGCAGCACCACGGTGACAGCCACCAGCCGCACCGGGAAGGAGGAGACGGCCATTGTCCGCTCTTCGGCTTTTGCCCCCTGCAGCACCGCAGTGACGGCCACCAGCCATACCGGGAAGGAAGAGACAGCCACCAGCCACTCATTGGCTGCAGCTGCTCCTGGGAGCGGCACCGCGGTGACAGCCACCAGCACGTCCGCTCTTCAGCTGACAACTCAGATAAAGGCAGAACCACAGTGACAGCCACCAGCCGCACCAGGGAGGAAGGGATGGCCATTGTATGCCCTTCGTCTGCCACCTCCTCAAGGAGCAGCACCGTGGTTACGGCCACCAACCACACTGGGAAGGAAGAGATAGCCACCGTCCACTCTTTGGTTGTTGTCTCATGGGCCTGTGGAACTGCGGTGATGGCCACCAGCCGCACTGGGAAGGAAGGAACGGCCACCGTACACCCTTCGTCCACTGCCATGGTGACTACCCCTCTGGAGAAAGTCCCTGGCTCGGCCTACCACGCATCCAGAGGCCGAGTGGGATGCCGTTCTCTCTCTCCCCACAGGTGCAGTTCCCCCGAGGAGTTGCAGGTGGAGGAGCTTTGGCGAGGGCCCATCACGAGCCCGGGGATCAGTGCTCTGCAGCCAGTGTCTAGGCAATGACCTCAACTGACGGACTCTACAGGGAATGCAGGCCTCAGGCAACTCCTAACGGCAGCTCGACCGAACAGCAACCACAGCCCCCAGACGCCCAGGGGCACCCCTAGGACTCCAGGGCATGACCTCCCCAGCCTCACCAACAGGGAGTCCTCCTCCAGGAGCAGGCGGAGGCAAGCACTGTTCGGTCCCAGCCCAGAGGACTGCTGAAGCCCCACTAGGGAAGGGCCTATCTGTATGCCGACCAGCAGCCTATCCCAGACGATTCAGCCCCCAGCAGTAGTCATGTGCCTTCTGGGGGAAGGCACATCTGACAAGCTACCTCCCATGCCCGAGCATCACCTGTAAGACAGCCCAGACCCACAGCAGCCTGGACCAGAGTCAACTAGTCCAGTTGTGTTACCTTAGCCTGATTTGTGTGTATTATTAATACTGTACTTATTCTGATTGTAACTAAGGCAATATACGTGTAAGGTTGGACAGCCAAGTTTTATGCCCTGTTCCTCTTGTTGTTTATTCTAGTTCCAGTCCCAAAAGAGAACCCCGGCTCAGTAGGTAGTGTTTTAAGAAGTCGCCCAAGAACACAGCATAATTAAAATGCTGGAATTAGTCACAGATGGCACCACAACACCCCCAGGAGGAGCCTACGGAGGGGTGGAAGAGCGCGGCCTGACTCAGGATGACAAGGACATAAGTCCGCCTGGGCCGCGCGCCTCTATGACCTAGAACTCTCCCGCTGCCACCATAGCAGGAAACGGAGACTACCTTACGGGTGAGCTGACCCTCGACATGATCGGGGTGGAGCTACATCCTCAGCTCCAAGCAGCACCCCAGCGACGGCCAGTAGCCGCATCCTTTGTTAGATGGCCAGTAGCCACCCAGCCCTTCAGGAGATGGCCAGTAGCTGCTCAGAAAGCTTCCCAGAGACGGCATGTAGCCATTCTGCCCTTCAGGAGATGGCCGGTTATGTCCCCTCTCCTGTAGTTGCCTCAGAGGACACGACACAGGCGATGGCCGGTAGCCACGCCCGTCGGCAGGAGACAGCCTGTAGTTGCTCCTTGTCGGCACATCGTCCTCCACACGGGACTTCGGCGACGGCCGGTAACTGTGCCAACAGGCAAGTGACGACCGGTAGCCGCACTTCGCCTGCAACCCTGTCAGGGAGTCGGGCCCAGGCGATAGCCAGTAGCCGTGCCTACAACAAAGGGACAGCCAGCAACCGCCCTCATTTAATTGCCCACGGGAACCCAGCAATGGCCAGTAGCCCCACCAGGGAGGAGCACCAAAGCCCCTCGCCCCCTGTGACACCACTACAAGAGGGCCACCTGCCATCAGACCTGCCGACAGGCGGGGGCGCAGACAACCCTGCTGCCCACCACAAGTGAGGCAACCTTCAGGAGGAAGGTTTCAGCCCCAAGGACCCATGGAGAGGCCCTGTGTTATCCGCAGGGTTATTCTCCACCCAGCTGGCTCCGGAGGGACCATACCTGATGGACTCCAATGGAGGACGACGAGGCAGCCCACTCCTGACGGCATCCCCAATGGCAGGAGACCAGAGCCGACAGGCCCCCGAGGCCTCCCCAAGGACCCCCAGGTGAGACCTCTCCTCACCAAGATGCAGGAGACACTTGTCCTCCGTCAGGTGCCTGAGTGAGCACTTTAGGAAACTCTTCAGCCCCAGTCCCGGGGGCCGTACTCCATTTCCCAATCCTGACAGTGCGAGGCCCTTCGCTGCAGGCAGCCTCAGACGAGAGAGGACGCCCCTATGAGTGATCCCGTGGCCGTGGGACACAGAGGCCCCTAGTGAAGCTCAGCACCATCAGAAGCCGGACTGTGAGCTCTCCCGCCGCCCTCTGCCAACGCCGCCAGCCTACCCAGTCTCGACAGTGAGTGATAGTGAAAGTGCAGTGACAGTGAAGCAGTGACATAGATACAGGGCAGTGTGTTAAGATGTTCAGTGCGAAATTAAGTCAAAGATCTGCCAGTGATATAGTGACGGAAGTGTAGACCACCAGTGAAACAGTGACAGAGAGGAAAAGCCGAGCTGTGATTACAGTGACCTCAGTGAATGTGTACCTCGGCTCTAGTAATATAGTTCTTCCGCAAAATAAGACCTAAAACCGAGCCCTAATGTGTCAGTGACTAATTCTCCTGCCCAACATCATAAGTGCTGTTCATTGTGCTATTCACTTTGACCCAGAACTATTGTCCAAACAGTATCCTGCATGATACTACTACCTATGATATCAGTACATGTTATATAATTGTCTAGATTCCTGTTTTGTGATGTCTGCCTGTTCCACATCTAGAATTTGTCAATATACATGTAAGGTTGTTCCCCTGAGTTTTTGTCCCCTGCTTCTCTCTTATTTGTCTAAGCTCCAGTCTAGAAAGGGAACCCAGCTGCACACTAGGCATTCAAGGGACGGGAAGCCAACCCTTCAACACCTAGCATAACAATAACACTGGTGGCCAGCAGTGGTTCATGACCCGATCAGAATATAAAGAGGAGCAAACAGAGAAGTCCGGCAAAATGGTGGCCAAACCAAAGTTCGATCCCGAACGGTACGATATCAATATATACCTTTCCATGATTAAGCCACTATTGGACATAGGCTTTGACCATGACAGGGAGAAAATAGCTTTTACCCTGCCACACCTGGGCAAGGCAGTATCAAGTACTGCCTCCAAGATCATCCTGGAATTAACATGAGCCCAATTTACCCAAATCATGATGCAGGCAGTCACGACATCTTTGGGAAAAGTTGTAGCTCTGTTGCAGGTCAACGCCCTCACCTATGACAGCAACCTGGATGACACATTCATCCAGGCTAGGCGGCTCGTCACCACCACCTACCCAGAGACCAAAGCAGCCACCCAGGAGTAACACATACAGTATTTAATACATTGTTGAGGATCCTTCCCAGCACCATAAGGGAACATTTTACCATATACTACCCTTCAGGAGGCCTTCACAAGGATGTACAGTTTGTGCGGAGCCTCCTAGCCACCCACTCTACCCCCCAGCACATCGGCGCAGTAAGCAAGTTCCCCACCCAGAGAACAGCACAACGCCAGAAACAACGGACACCCTCCACCCAACCAAGCCCTGAAACGACACCCTTTGTACCTAGGGCGCACCCTACCAAGAGGCGCCCCACTCCCAAGGAAAACCCGAATCTGATATCCATCAATCCATGGGAATTCACTGCCAGCAGCAGCAGCTGCCATCTGCACAACATCCGTGAACAGCTGCTGCAGGACAACCACCCAAGGGCGCCACAAAGTCTCATCATTAGACGACGAAGGTGCCGAGGACGATGCCTCACCCACCGACTATGCCAACCCCGGGGAAATGGAGACTGACAAGGAAGACACCCCACAAACTGCTGGATTTTTAGGACCGCCTCCACACCTCCCCATAGTGGAGGGGACCATCTCACAGAAATATCGCCCCCCCAGTCTATGACAAGATGAGACTGAATGGGGTAAAAGTGAGGCACTGGTCAACACGGGAGTGGCCAGATCTTGCCTCTACACCCACTTCTACTCCCGCCACACCTCGGCCTTTGGCCCGCTCCTCCCCACCTCAGGTCACCTCTTAGACGCGGGGGATGGCCCCCTGCCAATACATGGGGAAACCCGGGCCCTACAAACCGATATCAACCAGCAAGCATCCACCAAATACAAGTTCATCATCTTTGACTCAACCTGCCATGCCTATGACGGCTACTTGGGACTGGGCCTCCTACAGAAGCTGCACACCAACATCAACTGCCACTTACGGTGTTTCCAGTTCCGGAAGCCTCCAGAACCCCAGTTTCAGCTACTCTGCACGTGCACACACACCCTCACACTGCCCCCCTCCCACCATGTCCTCCACCTATAAGGGCCCTCCCTTCTTCCTCTTGTATAAAAGTGTCTGTCTTGAATCCCCTCTCGTCAATCTCTCTCTTATCTCAGACTTCAGGGAATCCTCAACCAAGGTTAGCCCTTATTATTAAAATTCCTCTTACTAATTACAAGGGATAATTGTGCACTGCATGATCATTGTGAGGAGGTAATTATAAAGGAAACTCAGAATTAGGAACTTAAATTACTTATTAACACCAGAATGGTACAGTATAAAAATGAGAAAAATATACTGAGTACTAAGTACAACATCCACTTATCCTTAATATGTCATAAAGACTTTGTAGTTACTTTTAGAGAAGTATATTTTAGACTTGTGGTCGAGCGGCTTTTATATCTTGTAGTAGTTTCCCCACCAGATGTCATGTAGTGACGGGAGAGGTAAAGAATAGTATGGGACTATTTTTATTTGTCTTAGAAATATTAAACAGGTTTCTCACATGGAAAGAGTATAAGTCCCGGGTAGCTACCTCCCTGTCTCGCTATCTCTCTCTCTCTCTCTGTTCTAAGGCTAATCTCCGTCTCGACCTCTCTCTAGGGTCGCTTGTCTCCTTCTGTCTAGCCTGTTCGGTGGCTAATCTCCGTCTGAGCTCTCTTTCCTAAATTCTGGTGTAGCAGGGGTGTGTCACGTGTGTTCCTCGTGGGTGGACTAGATCTTTGTTCACAAGAGGACTGCTGACAGCTAACTGCATCATCTCCTTACTGGCCGCTGTCGTCAGCTTTCCTCAGTGTTAAGAGTGTGTAAGCACGCTTAGCACTGCTCGATTCTCGCAGACACAACACCTTCTCATCATTTAACTTCCTGCTTCTATCTGTCTCTCTATCTATCTATTTATCTATCTATCTAGTATGATTTGCAATTATAATATGGAGACCTACCACAAATATAGCACCATGAGACATCCACTTTGCACAGCACCATGAGTCATTCACTTATCCCTCCTTGCTTGGACCCGGTTCGCTAGGCTGTCCATGACCTAGAAACCGTCCCTGATGATTCTGGGGGGTCCAAATCTCAGTAAATCTTCTGCAACACTCGAACCCTCGAACCCTCACCCCCGTTCCTATAAATTCAACATTATACTCAGGAACGTTTAATCCTTAGTATTACTTATTGACTAACCAAAATTGGCTTTACTTTGGATAATAAGAAACATAAGTTGAGTATTCTTAGCTTACTCTTTAGCTTAACTAGGTATTTCACAGTTAAGTACATTTCTATGTCATGATACATTCACTGGTATTGGTATATGTTCTGTTACTTAAATAAACGGGTTCCCGTCTTTGTTCCCTTATAAAACTGGGGGTCTAATCTGTGTCACAAAGACCCCTGAGTGAAAAGAACAAAGCTTGGTCTAGTTTTGGGATACTGGCATGATATTATGACAGTATATACCATTCACCACTGTCTCATTAATTTATTTTACTTTAATTTTGGCCACTGAGAATTAATCTTACCTCTAATATGCCAAGAAACTGTTTCGGCCCACACAGCCAGTCTTTACCGCTCCCCAGACAAAGAGAGAGCTGCTCAAGGCCATCCCAGACCACAAAACAACCAATGCCATGGTTTTTTCACACTCCATACTAGGTTTACATTACTAAAAAAATTATAGATTCCTTAGTAAGTAATTCTTGGCAATTTGTCAGATCATATTTTATCACAAAAGGTGGGAAAATTTTCTTGGTTTCTAAGATAAAAAAGGTAAACAAACCCATTCTCCTTCTTAAGTGGGACAACTAAAATATTCTCTCCTTTCACATGCAGTAGTAGATTACTATGAGTACTTTGGACTTATTTCTTAATGAAATCAATTTGGGACCAGCAGTCAGGGAAAACAGTTACACTATGTTCCCTCAGGGAGGGATTTCGGTCATATCAGTGAAAAACCCTTTGGGTCGCTACACACCCTGCCTCCCACCCCCCTACCCAGCCGGCTCCTCCCCACCCCACCTTCCCCGCAACCATCGCTTGTGTCATAACCATCCCCCACCCCCAGCACGAGCCTGGCTACACCTGAACAGACCTACCGGGACCTCCGTTCTGTTCTCCCCCAGCCTACCACCGGGGGCCTTCTCCTCCTGCCTACTGTCACCCACCTTCCTCCCCCCCTCCCACCTTGGAGCAGTATGCATCACCAATCTCTCCACCACCCCCCTCACCCTCCCCAGAGGGTTAGTGGTTGGAGGAATGGAGGAGGCCGAGCCTTGTGACAAACCCCCCTTCCCCTGCCACCCTACCTCCCCTACCTGGACACCTCTCCCCTCACCAAGCTAACAGCCTGCAACAACTCCTCCTGGACTTTCAAAACCTATTTTCGTCAGGACCAGCACGGCCACATCAAGTACCTGACACACGAAAGCCACACCACAGGACCACCTATTTGCCAACCATCATGGCAGAAAAACCCCAAATGATGGGCTGAGGAAGACCGGCAGGTCCAGGAAATGCTCGATACAGGTGTCATCTCCCCCTCCACCAGCCCGTGGGCCTCGCCCATTGTCCTGGTCAAAGAGAAAGACGGCACCATGTGCTTCTGGGTGGATTACAGACAACTCAATGACATGACTACCAAGAACGCCACCCCTCTACCCAAGATAGACGACTCCCTTGACTCCTTATATGGGACATCCTGGTTCTCCACTTCAGATCTACAGTCAGGATATTGGCAAGTCCCTGTACACCCTGAGGACCGAGGAAAAACAGCCTTTCTCACCAGTAATGGTAATAACTACGAATTCAGTGTCCTCCCATTCGGACTCTGCAACATCCCTGCCACGTTCTCCCGACTAATGGAGTCAGTCCTCAGCGGCCTCACCTGGGAAATCTGCCTGGCATACCTGGACGATGTGATCATTTTCAGCCAGACATGGGCCGACCACCTCCAGCAAGTCTTCCTGCTCATCCACCAGGCAGGACTTAAACCATCCAAGTGCATCCTGGCTGAACGGTCCATCTCCTTCCTCAGCCACATCATCTCAAAGGAAGGCTTATCTCCTGACCCCGACAAACTGCGGGCCATCGCAGACCTCCCCCTACCAAGAGATGTCCACGACGTGTTCTCAGGCTCACATCCTATTATCATCAAGGGTTTTGCCAACATTGCAAAACCCCTCCATGACCTGACTAAAAAGGGCAAGCCATTCACCTGGACTGGCGACTGAATCAACACCTTCCATACCCTCAAAACTAAACTCATCACCGTCCCGGTCGTCACATTCCCCGACTATACCCTGCCCTTGCACCTGTGCACCAACGTGTCCCTAGTGGCAATCGGCACCGTCCTGGCCCAAGTCCAAGAGAGGCGAGAACACATAATCGCCTGTGCCAGCCGTACCTTCAACTGAGCCGAGAAGAATTATGCCACCACCAAACGTGAATGCCCGGGCATTATATGGGCCTTGGAGCATTTCCAAGCCTACCTCTCTGGCACTCACGTCACTACCATCACAGATCACTAGTCCCTCCAGTGGCTACAACAATCCAACACCCACAGTGCCCAACTGATCAGGTGGAGAGAGACCCTCGAGGAGTTTGACTTTGAGATCGCTTACAGACCAGGGAAACTGCACACCAGCGCCAACACCTTGTCCTGCCTACCAATCAACTCCATTAATGCCACCTCCAACCTCCTACAACATTGGCAAAATAAGGAGCACCCCCACTGGATACCACCCCAGGTGTTCTCCAAGCTCTACAGGCACGGCAATCACCTGTTCACTCAGGCTGGGCACATAGTTCTCAACCTGGACACCACCCTTGATGCAATGACCCACCTACATTCCAACAACAGCATCCATCTTGGCACCAAAAAGCTCTTACAGGTGTTCAGTTACATCTACTGGATGCCAGGCCTCTACAACCTGGCCAAACAAATAATCCAGGCCTGCAGGTCCTGCACACAAGGTAAAGATATTACCTGTACACCTGGACTGTCGGGAAGCATCTCCACCCACAAACCATGGCAATTGTTGTCCGTGGACATAGTCGGGCCCCTTCCACCCAAAGCCGACTACAGATACATGATAATGTTTGTGGACATCTATTCCAAATTCCTCATCGCCTGCCCAGCCAAGGAGCACCACGCCATGGCAGTGGCCAAAGCACTCGTTCACCACGTCTTCCCACATTTTGGTATTTCCCAAGCCCTTCACTCAGACAACGCCCCAGAATTCACCAGCACAATCCGGAAAGAACTTGCCACTATTTTTGGTTACCAGATCTCCCATTCCTCTCCCTA
Source organism: Coenobita brevimanus (assembly GCF_032717465.1). Classification (NCBI taxonomy): domain Eukaryota; kingdom Metazoa; phylum Arthropoda; class Malacostraca; order Decapoda; family Coenobitidae; genus Coenobita; species Coenobita brevimanus. The sequence continues at coordinate 4,725,522 of NC_137036.1, read as the reverse complement.
CTGGCCCCAAGGGAACTGAGTGTGTAATAGGAGCCACCACACTCTTCTCAACCAAGTACAGGCTCGAATACAGGAAACTGAGAACGAAGATTGGCCAGCATATGTAAAAATTATACAGTCGGGTATGAAATTCTGCCCAAGAGACAAGAGAATCACCCCCCCATGAACGGGTGTTTGGGGAAACCACCCTCCTTCTATGCCTCCGACACCACCTCCAGCCACCCTCCCCATCTCCCACAACTAACCCCCTCCATTACCTCAAGAGACGGCTACACCACCTTCAAAAGCACCAAGACCTGCAGCCGGACAAAACCCCATCCAACCCCTACAAGACAGGAGACTCAGTAGCAGTAGCACGACTCTCGGTCCCTGTTCTGGTTCTAGGCGTCACTCCTACAATGAGTTATATCTCACACTACTATGCATGTTATACATAGATGTGTTTATTTATATTTAACCCCCTCGCACACCATAAGTTTTCAATAAGTTTCGATTCCACGCACAGAACCAAAACCTCGCTCAGACTAGTTCTGCTCGCGAGGCAAAGGACAAGTTTCTATGGCCCAATTTACCCTCGGAAAGGGCTTATTGTTATAAATCGCTTCCCATCATCTTTGTTGATGTGTATACTATGAGATAAGGAAAAAAGAAAACATAAAACATATGAATAAATGTACAGAAATGAAGCCTGAATAAATCTTATTTACATGAAAACTTGCTTCTCATAACTTCCCAACATCACTGTGAAAATTTTTTCCCGTGACGACGAGTTACAAAGGACATGTCTGTATGCAGAATTTCACGACCTTTCATAAGCGAATGTTTCAAGTTGATACGTCCAATAGTTTTCGAGTAAATCGAAAAAAAAAACTACGAAAATCGCCTAAAAATGTCTGACTTGTTTATTATTTTGTATGTTGTTAGTGACAACGTAACAAACATATATGTAAATTCTATCCAGTATTGTAGCCCAAAGGTTAAGGTAGCCCACGATATAATTCACAGTGTTATAACCCTTATTGTTATGGAGAAAATGAATTTTGAAAATGTACGATGGGTTGAGCGCGGTGACAGCACCTATGCTCCGGCCCCTAGACTGCGTATGTTCGTCTTTCATAACTTTTCCCCAGTTATTTTCACACATAGGTTACTTTGCTTTACAAAAGGATGCGTAAGAAATAATCAGCTTGATCATGCTTTCTTCAGATTTTTTATACGACCTATAGTTTACAAGTAAAATGACTGAGAGAATAGCAATGAAATGCACCACATTTTCCCTATGAGAAATATATAGTAAACAGACTTTATACCTTACAATACAGTACTATGAAAACTAGACAAATAACCAGCTCACGTCCTCTAGCAGTGTTGTTGTGTTTCTTGAGAGGAGATGGAGTTCCAGAGAGGAGGACAGGTACGATCACAGCCTCTGTGTGTGTGTGTGTGTGTGTGTGTGTGTGTGTGTGTGTGTCTGTCTGTCTGTCTGTCTGTCTGTGTTTGTGTTTGTGTGTGTGTGTGTGTGTGTGTGTGTGTGTGTGTGTGTCTGTCTGTCTGTCTGTCTGTCTGTCTGTGTGCATGCGTGTGTGTGTGTGTGTGTGTGTGTGTGTGTGTGTGTGTGTGTGTGTGTGTGGAGTGATGGCAGTGGTGTCAGTTGCCACAGGAGTGATGGCAGTGGTGTCAGTTGTCATAGGAGTGATGGCAGTGGTGTCAGTTGTCATAGTAGTTATGGCAGTGGTGTCAGTTGTCATAGGAGTGATGGCAGTGGTGTCAGTTGTCATAGGAGTGATGGCAGTGGTGTCAGTTGTCATAGGAGTGATGGCAGTGGTGTCAGTTGTCATAGGAGTGATGGCAGTGGTGTCAGTTGTCATAGGAGTGATGGCAGTGGTGTCAGTTGTCATAGGAGTGATGGCAGTGGTGTCAGTTGTCATAGGAGTGATGGCAGTGGTGTCAGTTGTCATAGGAGTGATGGCAGTGGTGTCAACTGTCATGTACTCTTTCTCTGATAAGCCCTTGAGAGACATCATAGGTTTAGTGCAAAATAGGAGGGGAACGGTAAAAATAGGTTAGGAATTTTCAAATCTGTTTTTCTCTCTATCTCTCTAAAAAAAAAACACACTTATACACCTTCTTCACAAGCACACTTCACTGTATATAACACAGTATCACTATAATACACATAAGGTTTGGACAGTGCGGTAGTAGGAAACACGGGTTTAAATGCCCAGCCAAGCATTCACACACCTTTTGAGCCTGACTGCCGGGAGAATACTGAGCTAAATATAGCCCACTTGCCCCTGCAATAAGCTCCCAGGTGTTGCCATATATTTCCCCTAGACATAGCTACGCTCAGTTTCAACTCAACCAAATTTGACGCAAATCCATCCACAGGAAAAGTTTCTACGGCCATTTATAAGGAAGTTGCATCATGTTGCGTCATCGGTTATGCTTCAGATTACAAGGATTATGACTCACATTGCATCATCTTGCACGAAGGGGTTCATGGATATGTATGCTAGTGTTGAGATAAATAACCAAAAGCCTCCTCACTGTTGAGTGTAGTTTGGGAGAGAGAGGCTGCCCAGACATTGCTGAGGCTAGCGCCTTTAGACATAAACATGGAGGGTAAAGGAGGGGTGAGGGAAGGGTATAAATTCTGTATATATTTCAGTCTTGGGGAAATGTATGTGTTAATATTACATATACTGTTAATACTGCCTTATTGAGATGTATGAAGTGCACCGTAGAGTTGTAACTCACACCTACTCGTGTACATATCCCCATATCCCTGAGAAATAATGGCATCTCTTAATTTGCTGACTGATGCTGGTTCCCAGGCTAGGCAGCGAGGGCAGTCAGATAGCTTCTAGCTCCCGCCAGAAGTAGACACTCAGCTCCATTATTTCTCTTGATACAACTGTATCTTTCTGTGGCATAATAAAGAGGGAGAAACACACCTGCACCTGTTTTTTTCTGATTCACATGACACGCTACGTGCTCCTGATCACGGGCACATCATCATTATAGTCTCGGCAGCTAACTGTGGAAATCAGCAGAGCCTACGCCGAAACATCTAAACTGGTGACCTAGTTCTGGGATACGAAAGGTGCCGAAAAAGGGACTCTAACTTCTGTGCAGAGAGCAACCCTTGGAACTGCTCGTGTTGCATCTTAATCTCAGGTGAATAACAGAATATCCAATCCCACTTTTGCAAAGGGACTAATTGCAGAGTGAGATAAAGGATAGAACAGTGAGAGCAAGAATAATCGGAGTAGTGAACTCGTTCTCTCAAGATTTGCATCTCTGTCTCTAGTGAGATCCAGGCGAGATATCTCTCTGTCACGAGGGAAAACTCGAGGCCAGCGCTGAAAGGGGTGACGTCATCCTGAGAGGTGAGGCGTGTGAGAGAGCGGCACTCGACTCGTGGCCAGCGTAGAGGGTACATCTAGAGCAGCTGGAGGGAGGAGACCTGGCGAGTGTGTGCGATTTCCGTGGAGTTGCAGTGCGAACCTACCTGGATTTTATCATCATCTGAATTCACCTAGGTTAGTGTACATGCATATCATTCCACAAGACATACACTCTGCGATCAGCACACGGTAGTACGGTATAGGAAATGTGTGAAGAAAAAGGTTTTTTAGTCCCCTCTAAAATTGTTGTTTTCTGTGTATCTTGTCTGTGTCCCGTTCTCTATTGCTAAGCCCATACCTAATCTATTTGTTTAAGTCTAGAACTTCCTGTGAATGGGAAAGGAATAGCTGCTGGCAAAGATTAGATGAATAGGCTGAGAAGGTTGGGACGAAGGACAAAAAAAAGATAAGACACAGCCAACAACTGAGGAAGGAGCTATCTCTTTAGAACAGGTACAGTGGGAATTTGAGTCTGGTGAATCGGAGATAGGTTCAAACTTAGCCTTACGTGAGTGAAGAGCAGAAAAGTTGGATGAGATTGTACAAGTGTTGGATGATATGAGTGCAGGAAATCTTGGGGATAGACTTGAAGGTAGCCAGGATGCTTCTGGGCAACTAGATATTGAGGAAGACTTGAACGCTTTACGCTTGCATTCTGGACGTACAAATCAAACAGGGCCTGAGTGTCAAACTAGTTCCGAAATGGCCACTGGTCCTACTGACGAAGGCACTCCTAGTGCAGATAAGACTGTGAACACTGGGGCAGAACAGGCTACAGCAACACCCATGGGCACTCCAGATCCACAAAATCCACTAAGCTCTGCAACTAATCTAACCACTTCCGCACCCACTTTTACCTCAGGCATGTTTAGCACCCTGCAGGCTTTTGGACAACAGAGGCAGTATCATTTATTTACTCATGCTCCTTATGCTAATCCTTGGGGCCTGAACACTAACAGAGTTGGCATGCAAACACGTGTTAATAGTCCTATATGGCATGCACCTAATATGGCAACTACTAACCTTACTACTACAACTTTACCTCAGACATTACCACCTGTAGCGCCGGTTAGGCAGTCTCAGGGACCTCTCATTGCCCAGTCACCTTTGAACTCAGACTGTATAAAGGTGTTGCCTACAGCACAACCAACTAGACTGTTTACTGGGGAAGATGACTATGACATACATAGGTTCCTAAGAGACTGTGAGGCTCAGATACATAGACTGAAGCTTGCTAATGATGGGGAGAGAAATTTGGCATGTTATAGCTCATATTAAGCCAAATTCCCAGGCAGCTGAAATGCCTGAGGCATCTATTTCTCAGGAGTATGAGAGGCTTAAGGAAGCCCTTATAAATATATTTGAGAGTGACTGCTATGTGTCAGATGCTTGGGTGTTTACAATGGTAAATAGGGCACAGCAGTGTCCATATTGTACTGAAGGCCAAGCTCATGCGAAGGCAGGCAGGTGTTATGTGGAAGCTAGCAAAGCATTAGTAACTTCAGGCAGGGGAGACATAATTGGGGGATTATCTTGTGAGAGTGTAGCTCGTCCCATAGAGTACCTCCAGTACTTGCTTCGTTTGGCCCCTGCTAGGTGAGATAGAGTACTTAGGCAGGCGAAAAGACCTCCTGAAACAGCCCTTCATGACTTGAACTTCAAGTTAAAAGTGAAGGCAGGTGAAGGAGAGGCTGGAGGGACTGTATTAGCTGTGAACAAAGAGAAACCAAACCCTGCTGGTAAGTTCTGTATTGTGTGCAATAACCCAGTGGGCACAGCTCGTGAATTTCATATCTTTTAGTCATGGATATTTGGTGAAATCTCGTGTACACAAGTATTCACCAGATTTTTACATCTTTTCCACGTGGAAACTTAGATGAGAAGATCTCGTGTAAAACTGGACGAAGAATTCATGTGAATTCTCTCAGAATGGTATGAGATATATATATGGTGGTAGAATTCACATGAAATAAATTAGTTCCAATTGTGATTCTGTAAAGAGCAATAAGTTTATGCCTTTTTTGGTATCTATGAAAGTAATTATGTAGCCTGCCTATTAGCACTTTATAATATTTATTGATTGGAAATTAAGATACATATATATATATATATATATATATATATATATATATATATATATATATATATATATATATATATATATATATATATATATATATATATATATATATATATATATATATATATAAATTGTTACATAGCCTATGATTTCATCATCCTTTGTATAATTCTAACGTACAGTATGCTGCATGTTTGATCACGATTCGCCTCGTGGCTTCCATAGTGACCAAGCTTCCGTGTTCTACCTCACTCCCCCCTTCTCCCCCTTAGAGTAGAGTAAGTCGTTTTTCCCGTGTTCAGTGCAAGAGTGTCAACTCTTTGTCCCCTATGGCTTCATTTGCGAGTCCTTCTTACAAGTTGTATCAAGCTCTGCCGGCCCCTATATAATGAGCTCAGTCTCTGCATTAATTGCCACTTAGATCTACTCCTCATTTTGTTCACATCTCTGTCCTTCCCTGTACAGTTGTTATTTTTGTGAGTGCTCAGGAAGTCTCCAACCATCTAGCAGCTGTGTAATTTGAGTATAAGTGTTATTACATTTTTTCTTGTACTGTATAGCATAAGGTGTTAATTCGTAGGCCTGGTGAGGTTTTTGTGATTCATGTGGAATTTTGGATGTCAGCCATTATTAATAATATTTTGTATCTGTAATAATATATCTTGCATTAACTGAGCATTATCCGGTTTTCTCATTTTATCAGGGCTGACTTAGATAAATTTACTCTTGCCTAATTTCTTGTTAATAGAGGCTATTGCAGTTAACCATATATTTAACCTGTTTTTTGCCATTACATTATCCTCATGAGTCCTGAATGTTTAGTTGTTAATTTGAGCATTAAACTTTAACTTGTAATTTTACCTAACTCTTTTGTTTTGAACCTGGAACTTTGTGGGACAGTAGTGATTTTAGTATTCTCACTTGAAGTGTTCATTATCTCTCTCTGTTCCGTAACATAAATTTGGCGGCCTCTTATCAGGATATTCAGGATATTATCATAAGGATATTGGTTGATATTTTGTGACTCTGATTTATTCATGATGTCTACTATTACTACGCTTGATGAAGCCAAAGATTTTTTGTCAAATGTGCAGTGTGTGATGTAGAAAACAGAACAAAGAATGAACTTAAGCTTGTCGCTCAACAATTGGGAATTGCTGTTCGCTCTTATCATTCTAAAGATCAAATTGTTGACATGATTAATAAAGCTTGTTTAATGTAACTCATCCAGATGAGCAAACGCAGATTGATATAGCTAAGTTACAGCTAGCCCTGCAGGAGGCTCGTGCTAAGGAGGCTGAGTTTCAAGCAAATGCTAAGGAGGCTGAGTTTTAGGTACAAGTTGAACTTGCTAGGATTCAGGCAGACCATGAGTATCGCATGAAACAAGGTGGAACTGGATCATCTAGCTCTGATGATTTCGATGTGGCTAAAAATGTTAAACTTGTCCCTCCTTTTAATGAATCTGATTTAACAAAGTATTTTCAGTTGTTTGAGAGGGTAGCTACAGGTTTTAATTGGCCCAAAAAGTATTGGCCAGTACTCCTTCAAACTGTTCTGACCGGTAGAGCTCAAGTAACTTATGCATCTTTGCCTCAGGATCAATCTGATAATTATGGTGTAGTTAAGAGCTTGATTCTTAAGGCCTATGAGCTTGTTCCTGAAGCCTATAGAGTAAAATTTAGGACAACTTGTAAGCAAGATAAGCAATCCCATGTTGAATATGCAAAAATCAAAGAAGATCTGTTAGAGCAGTGGTTAAATTCTAAGAATGTAAATTCTGATTTTGATAAATTTAAGCAGATGATTTTGCTGGAGGACTTCAAAAGGTGTATTAATAATGATGTAAGCCTATATCTTGATGAGAGAAGAATAGATAATTTGTCTGATGCTGCAGTTTTAGCTGATGAATATGTTCTCACTCACAAGAGATATTCTAAAGAAAAAAGGAAAGCTGAGAGTAAGTACGTTGCCTCTACTCAGAGTACAGGTAACAGGAAAGAGAATAAAAATGATGTTTCTCAGGAAGTAAATACCAGCTTCACCTCTAGATTTCAGAAAAGTAAATGTACTTATTGTAGTAAGCTTGGTCATACTACGGAGAAATGTTTCAGGAGACAGCGTGATGTGAACAAAAAGGAGTCTTTAAATATTCAGTCAATTGGTCTAGTGTCCACCCTTGAGAGTTCCCAGAATTCTTTAACCGAGTTAACTGAACCTGCTTTGAGGGGTAAATTAAATTCTCATGATGAAGCTCCTCTTTTGAGCAGTAACGTGGGTGACACTCTCAAGAGTTCAAATGCTAATTTCCTGTCTAATGGTTTTGTCAGTCCTCTGGACAGCAATAACAGGAAATCAGTTGAAATATATCGTGATACAGGTGCTTGCCAATCCCTTATGCTGACCAATGTTCTAGGCTCTAATGTTAATTCCTCTGATGAAACTGTAATCTTACAAGGTGTAGGGAATAATTACTTCTCTGTCCCTCTGTGCAGAGTGAATTTAGAGTCTGGTTTTGTTAATGGTTCCGTTATGGTTGGGTTGGTTGAGACACTCCCAATGTCAGGTGTAACTTTCTTACTTGGAAATGATATTGGTGGAAGTCAAGTGTGTCCAGCTCCTCAGTTGTCTAGTGAACCAGTGACTGTGTCCCAGGATTGTGATGTCCTTGATGTGTTCTCTTCATGTGCTGTCACTAGGGCTAAGTCTAAAGTTACTGGTGATTTAGAGGATAATGATGATGATGTTATCCTAGCTGACACTTTTCTTGCTAATTTGGACCACTCACCAGATGAGGCAGTACCCCGTAGTGTTGATAATTTGTCTCGTCAAGAGTTGGTTGAGTTGCAGGTTGCTGACCCTGAGTTGAAAGGTCTAGCTAACTCTGCTTGCAGTGAGGAAGAGTCAGCTGGTGCTTCTACTTGTTATTATATAAAGTCAGGAGTACTTATGAGAAAGTGGAGACCCCCAACAGCATCAGCCGACTGTGAATGGGAGGCTGTACATCAACTTGTCATCCCTCGTGTTTGTAGGCAGGTTATCATTAGAGTGGCTCATGATTTCAGTTTGGCAGGACACCTTGGAGTGAGGAAGACTGTGGCACGCATTTTGAAACACTTCTACTGGCCAGGTATCTTCAGAAATGTTTCCTGGTATTGTAAGTCTTGTCACACCTGTCAAGTTGTGGGGAAGTGTAATCAGACCGAAAAGGTTGCATCTCTAGTTCCCATTCCTCCTTTTGAGGCGCCTTTCACCCGTGTGTTGGTGGATATTGTGGGCCCTCTTCCTAAGACTTCTTCAGGATTTTCTTATGTGTTGACCCTGATTGATATGGCTACTCGTTATCCTGAAGCCATTCCACTTAGAAATATCTCAGCAAAGAACGTGGTTAAGGAAATGCTAGGGTTCTTCACAAAGTTTGGTCTGCCCAAGGAGGTACAGTCAGACCGGGGAAGTAATTTCATGTCAAATGTTTTCAAGCAGTCTCTGAAAGAGTTGGGCATCACCCAGATCACGTCTTCAGCTTTCAATCCCCAGACCCAAGGAGCGTTGGAGAGATATCATCAAACACTCAAATCGATGCTCAAGAAATACTGCTTGGAACATCAGAAAGACTGGGATAAAGGTCTTACATTCGTTGTATTTGCAGCAAGAGAATCTCCAAATGAATCACTTGGCTTCTCACCTTTTGAACTACTGTTTGGCCATGAAGTAAGAGGCCCCCTTAAGCTTTTTTTTTTTTTTTTTTTTTTTTATGCGAGGAAGAAGGAACCAAAGGCCATGAGCCCGCAGTAACAGTTCCCTCCAAGAGAAAAACAAAATACAATAGAGAGCCAAATTCAAGATCCGATCATTTTGAGATGCCTGGACACACTACGTTTGAAAGACTGGAGATCATAGGCAGAAGGAAATACAGACAGAGGGAGACAGTTCCAGAGCTGACCTGTTGCATAAATGAAAGACTGGGAGTAACGGTTAACTCTTGCATTAGAGAGTTGGACAGAAAAGGGATGAGAGTTTGCTGCCAGACGGGTGCTACGCGCCCGTCGTAGAGGTGGAGGAATGCAAGCAGACAGTTCAGAGGAGCAGTGACCATTAAAGTAGCGATAGAAAAGAGATAAAGATGCAACAGTGCGGCGAAGAGACAGAGGTTGAAGGGAGTCAGTAAGAGGAGGAGAGTTAATGAGACGAAAAGCCTTTGACTCCACCCTATTGAGAAGAGCTGTATGTGGGGAGCCTCCCCACACATGAGAGTTGTACTCCACACAGGGGCAGATAAAACCCCTGTATAGAGTCAACAATTGTGCAGGGGTAAAGAAAAAGCGGAGTTGGCTTAGCACACCCAATCTCTTGGAAGCAGATTTTACAAGAGTTGTAATATGATCTTTCCAAGATAAGTCCCAAGTAAATGAAACCCCAAGCATGTTCAAGGATGATGCAGGATTAATCTGAATATTATTAAACATTAGTGGGTATACCTGTGGAAGATTTTGTCGGGTTGATAGGTGTAAGAACTGAGTCTTAGATGCATTAAAGACAACCATATTATTTTTACCCCAGTCAGAGATATGAGCCAAGTCAGACATTAGGTGTGCCATAGCCTCATCCCTTGTTTGTTGAAGTAACTGTTGAGATGGGCGTTGCGGGAACCGAATGGAAAGGTGAAGGGTGGAGTCATCAGCGTATGAGTGGATAGGGTTAGATGTACAGCTTAGAAGATCATTGATGAATAAAAGGAAGAGAGTTGGTGATAGGACAGAGCCCTGAGGAACACCACTGTTGATAGATCTAGGAGAAGAATGATGGCCGTCTACGACAGCAGCTATAGAACGACCAGAAAGGAAGCTAGCGATGAAGGCACAGATAGAAGGATAGAAACCGTAGGAGGGCAGTTTGGAAATTAAAGATTTATGCCAGACTCGATCGAAAGCCTTTGAGATGTCAAGTGCAATGGCAAAGCTTTCGCCAAAGTCCCGAAAGGAGGATGACCAGGAGTCTGAAAGGTAGGTGAGAAGATCGCCAGTGGAGCGTCCCTGACGGAACCCATACTGACGATCGGAAAGAAGGTTGTGATAGGAAAGATACCTTAAAATTTTTCTATTAAGAATTGACTCGAAAACTTTTGAAATACAGGACGTTAAAGCAATTGGACGATAGTTGGAGGGTTGGGAGTGGTCACCCTTCTTTGGGACAGGCTGAATGAGAGCAAACTTCCAGCAAGAAGGAAAGGTACAAGTTGACAGACAAAGGAATGCTGGCTGTCGGAGGAAGATGTCGTCAACCTGCTGGAGTATGTGATGAAGTTCAAAGAACGGCTGTCCACTGCTTTACAGCTGGCGAGAGAGAATTTAAGAGCTGCTCAGGAGAAGATGAAGACTTGGTATGATAAGAAGTCCAGGTTACGCCACTTTCAGCCAGGAGATCAGGTTTTGATTCTGCTACCAGTGCATGGGCAACCTCTTCAAGCCAAGTTTAGTGGTCCTTATTTCGTGGAGAAGAAACTCAGTGATGTCAACTATGTCATCGCCACACCAGATCGTAGAAAGAACAAGCAACTTTGTCACATCAACATGCTAAAGTTATATCACAGGCGGGACGAAAATAACCCAGTCTGCACTGTAGCTGTTCCACCCGAGTCTTTAAGTTAAATTCTCCCATGCAGTATGAGCCTGATTGATAGTTTGGGGAAGAATCCTGATATCATGAATGATCTCCAGACTAAGCTTTCTCATCTAGCTCCCGAGGAAAGGCAGGAGTTTTCGGCATTACTGCAGGAGTACCCGCAAGTGTTCCGTGCCACTCCAGGAAGAACCACTGTGTTGATGCATGATGTCGATGTTGGAGACGCAAAGCCAATTAAACTGCCTCCTTACCGTGTGAACCCAGTGAAAGTTCCTCTCATCCAGAAGGAGCTTGGCTACCTGTTGGACCACAAGATGATTGAGCCCTGTCAGAGCGAGTGGAGTTCTCCTGTCACTCTAGTCCCTAAGCCAGGTGGGTCACAGCGGCTTTGCATCGACTACAGACATGTTAATCAGATAACCAAAACAGACACTTACCCTCTCCCTCGCGTGGAAGATTGCGTAGACAAGAGCGGAAAGGCTAGGTACATAAGTAAGTTTGATTTGTTAAAGGGATACTGGCAAGTACCTATGACTGAACGTGCTAGGGAGATCTCATGTTTTGTAACACTAGGAAAGACTTTTGCATGTTCTGTAATGCCATATGGTATGAAGAATGCATCAGCCACATTTCAGAAGCTCATGAATGTTGTAACAGAGGATTTGGCAGAGTGTGTTGTTTATATTGATGATGTATTAATCTTCAGTGACAACTGGAAAGATCACCTATGCCATGTCAGTAAATTTCTTGAGCGTTTGGTTCAGGCTAATCTTGTAGCTAATTTATCAAAGTGTGAGTTTGGTCAAGCTAAAGTTCAGTACCTTGGGTACGTAATTGGTGATGGACACGTTGCACCACCAGCAGCTAAGGTTCAGGTTATAAGTGATCTTCCCAGACCTAAAAGTAGGAAAGAGCTACAAAGATTTTTGAGAATGGTAGGTTATTACAGGAGATTTGTTCTTAACTTTTCAATTCTTGTATCACCACTTACAGACCTACTGAAAAAGGGAGTTAAATTTGTCTGGACCGATAACTGTGAATCCTCTTTCAGCAAACTTAAAGCTATCCCATTAATTCAGCCAGTGCTCGCTACTCCAAATTTTGCTAAGCCTTTTAAGATGGCTGTTGACGCAAGTGATACAGGAGCTGGGGCTGTTTTGCTGCAAGAGGATGATCAGGGTATTGAACACCCTGTATCTTATTACAGTAAGAAGTTCACTCCACCTCAAAAGAACTACTCAACTATTGAGAAAGAGCTTTTGGCCTTGATTTTGGGGCTACAGCATTTTTCATTTTATTTGTGTTCTGGTTTTGACCCCATAGTCATTTATACCGATCATAACCCACCGAAATTCCTTAGTAAGTTTAAAGATAAAAATCAGAGATTGACAAGATGGAGACTACTTCTTCAGGAGTATTCATTAGACATACAACATGTCAAGGGGAAAGAAAATGCTATTGCAGATTGCTTATCTAGACTTTAGATAGATTTTTTTAGAGTAATAAGAAATTTCCTTTGTAAATTTTTTTTTTTTTTTTTTTTTTTGTGGGGAGGTGTTACATAGCCTATGATTTCATCATCCTTTGTATAATTCTAACGTACAGTATGCTGCATGTTTGATCACGATTCGCCTCGTGGCTACCATAGTGACCAAGCTTCCGTGTTCTACCTCACTCCCCCCTTCTCCCCCTTATAGTAGAGTAAGTCATTCTTTCTGTTGTTCAGAGCAGGAGTGTCAACTCTTTGTCCCCTATGGCTTCATTTGCGCGTCCTTCTTACAAGTTGTATCAAGCTCTGCTGGCCCCTATATAATGAGCTCAGTCTCTGCATTAATTGCCACTTAGATCTACTCCTCATTTTGTTCACATCTCTGTCCTTCCCTGTACAGTTGTTATTTTTGTGAGTGCTCAGGAAGTCTCCAACCATCTAGCAGCTGTGTAATTTGAGTATAAGTGTTATTACATTTTTTCTTGTACTGTATAGCATAAGGTGTTAATTCGTAGGCCTGGTGAGGTTTTTGTGATTCATGTGGAATTTTGGATGTCAGCCATTATTAATAATATTTTGTATCTGTAATAATATATCTTGCATTAACTGAGCATTATCCGGTTTTCTCATTTTATCAGGGCTGACTTAGATAAATTTACTCTTGCTAATTTCTTGTTAATAGAGGCTATTGCAGTTAACCATATATTTAACCTGTTTTTTGCCATTACATTATCCTTATGAGTCCTGAATGTTTAGTTGTTAGTTTGAGAATTAAACTTTAACTTGTAATTTTACCTAACTCTTTTGTTTTGAACCTGGAACTTTGCGGGACAGTAGTGATTTTAGTATTCTCACTTGAAGTGTTCATTATCTCTCTCTGTTCCGTAACAATATATATATATATATATATATATATATATATATATATATATATATATATATATATATATATATATATATTCCCAACATTGTCGTTTCTATTGCTCTTTGGGAATATCTTTGAGGGACAGAAAAACATAATCTTTGGTGATTTGATCGTCATCCCTGAGCTAGGCAGCTATTGCCATATAGCCCCACTAAGTTACAGGATCGCGCTACCACTCCCACCAACGGTTACCCATGAGAGGCTCGAACTCACAACCTCGCGATTGCGAGTCGGACGCTCTACCTCTGAGCCACCCCGCCCTTTTCATCTTTGGTCAGCGAGCAGACTAAATTAGTAAAAGATATTATAGACGTTATAAAAGAACAGTAATGGAGGTGGGCAGGTCATGCTGCTGCTGCTGCTGATGATGATATATATATATATATATATATATATATATATATATATATATATATATATATATATATATCATCATCAGCCACTTAGTGTCCTGAACAAAGGCCTCCCCAAACCCTCTCCATGAATTCCATATTTGACACAGACAGACAGACAGAGTGAAGTGGTTGTGGATGATTCGTTACCTAAAATGATCATCTCTCTTAATTAAGCGATATAAATGATGGTACAGTAGATATTCGTGATATTCAGAGTAATACATTTTGTGTGCTTTTTAAACATTTCTTTATTATTATTATTATTTTTAACGAATGGGAAATAATACTAGATCATCGATGTAAACAACACTCCTCAAACAGTGTTGCCATGTTCGTACAATCTAGCCAAACTTTCTCGCTAGATATAGAGAAATTGACTCTGATTATGTATAAATATTTACTTTTTACATCTAATGACCTTCAATCAATGTTATAGTTATTTGAGCCATTTTAAATGAAATTTCAATATCTGTGGCATTATTCTAGATATTTTGCCATTCCATCTTGCTACCTATAGCGAAGTTTGAGTATTTTCAATGGCAACCTTGCACAAACATTCAAGTCCTGCGTTTACCATAAGTACAAAGGCACACGCTTTGAGGGAAGGTAAGATTTTTGAAGTACTCTATCAATTTATAATATCAAAAGTTAATCATGTATAAGCTTTAGATATAAAGACTAGTATGTTGAAGAAATTTGCCTTAAAAACACTATGCAAGCACACAGGCTCGGTCTAAATAGGCTAGCCTATCCACATGATGTATAGGGCCTAGGCTATTCATTTATTCTGTCAGGTGCCTGTATAGTGCTAATTTAGGTAGTATTACATTTCGTTTAGTCACACCCTAGGGGAATTCCAGCCTTTCCAATTATATTTACTCCTCAGCTTAGGGGGGGTTTCATATATGACATTTTCCTCGCAAATATGTCCTTTAGGTGTTTTTGTTCGTGCAGTAACAACTCACTGTATAGTCATGGCTTGGGGAGGGCGACATTAGCCCGTCCCTGCCGTCAGATTTATGAGCTTTCACAGTTAATGTACGTTAGGTTGAGGATTAAATTTGGTTGGATTAGGTCTGATTTGGTAGGTTAGGTTAGATTAAAAAGGACTTTGTTCGATTTTAATTCCTTTTTTTTTTTTTTTTTTTGTATATGTCTTCAACCACATACAGGGATTAGGCCAGGTTAGGTTAGGTAAGATGCTTTTGCAATTAATGTAGGTTAGGTTGGGGGTTAAATTTTGTTGGATTAGGTCTGATTTGGTAAATTAGGTTAGTTTAATTAACCCGATAGCTGCTACGTACATCATATGAAGAATAGCATGCGACTGCTGCGTACATCATATGCTCAAGCTCTTATTTAAAAAAAAATACATGCTACATTTTTCACCCAAATGTCCACAAATTGCGTACCAGAGTCAAACTAAGGTAAATAATGAACTCATATTTGGTTTCCTATTCTTTTCCATGCACTCTTTCATTTATAAGAGCAAAAATGCTTTTTGAAGGAAAAAGAATCCCATTTTTTTGTGCATGGGGGGATTGAGCATGAAACCTAATGCCACAGTTAATGGGTTAAAAAGCACTTCATTCAGTTTTATTTCCCTTTTTTTTTTAATTTCATATATGACTTCAACCACTCACAGGGATTAGGCCAGGTTAGGTTAGGTTAGGTTAGGTTAGATTAGATTAGGTTTGGTTATTACTAAAAGGTAAATAATTTGTTCGATTTTACAGTTTTCAACTCGTATTTGACTTCAACCCCGTAATAGGAGTTAGGACAGGTTTGGGTATGTGATCATATGTGGGTGAAAGTACTGTCAATTAAAATCAAAATATGTGTAAATCCTCTCTCCAGATATATATATATATATATATATATATATATATATATATATATATATATATATATATATAATATATATATATATATATAGTACCAGTTTAACCCTTAGACCGCGGGCTTGTTTTCATTCGACTTGCGTGTCCCGCAGGCATATTCGGGCTCCGACAGACTCTCAAAAATATTTGCCAAAAATCAGTTATTAGTCCTAGAATATTAAAACTATATATGCATATGGCACATACCTTCAGCTATCTCCTGGGATGTTTGTTGAGCCTTCATCGAGTACCGTAGGACTTGTTGAGACCTCTGAAGTTGGGTAACGAAGTCTTCACTTTACACGTCCCGACCACCCGTAATTTGATTACCACAGCCAGATATTATCACTAGAAACACCATTCTATGATTTTCAAGTAGTTTGGAATCCATACTCCAAAAAAACACACTGGGAAAGCAATGAAAATTACAAGCGCGTATGACCTTCCCACTTGCGCTAGTTCGCCGCTGGTCTTGTCATTTGTTATTCATAAAACACTCACACTTTATATTCCTATTACTATATAACACTTTATCTTCAGTTTTTATCCATAAGTTTCCTTCAGTAGTAGTAGTTTATTGTCACTGTAGGCATGCAATTTCTTTCAGTAAAATACGTAGCATTGACTTTCTCGTCCTGTATATTAGCGTTGAGAGTGAATGCCACTTTCACCTTCACTATCATAACTTACAGTATTCATACATGTTAGAGTGAAACTTTCACTTTCATTACTCCAGGTGAATTTAAATATCACTTAGGCTTCTCCCTTCCTTTCTTATATATATTTTTATTACGATAATAGATTATACTGCATATTTCAAGGGGAAATAAACAGCAAAAAATAGCGAACAAGTGCACGTGAGGTGTTGTCAGGTGACAGTTAGCCAGTTCCAGGTGTATGGCACTCTCACTTACCTTATTTCTTTTTGGTATATATTATTTGGAATAAGACTAGGGCATAGGGCTTATTTCAATGGATGAAATCAGTGGAAAACTCCAGGGAAGATTAACTTAGCATAGCACGGCCGGGCAGGCGAGAGGAGAGGGTAATGGAGGGGAGGTAGGGAGGGGAGTCAAGAACGGGGAGAAATGGCTAAATTGTCAACAATGGATGGGAGTACAGATGAGATTAGGAGTGCTGACTAGTGTTGGACATTGGCAGTACTGATAGATGATACAAGCCACCACTTGAAAGCCCGGGCGAATTCAAAATAACATAGAATCGCAAAAGTGATGCCCCGCGGTATGATTCCTTGCTCCCAAGTGTCACGAAAGTGACACCCTGTGGTTAAGGGGTTAAGGATATTATTTCGAATTTGCCTTCACCCAATTACAGGCCTTAGGATTTGTTTGCGGTGGAAATTGTTCCCTAAATCAGGCAAAAAAGGGTTAGTTCTTACCATTACTGAAAAAAAATAAAAATAAAATACAGTGGGCTTGCACAGTACAAGAGTGGATGGGTGGTCCTGGTCCTCACGCACTTTGAAATTGCGCACTGTGAATACATAATCTTATGAGAAAAATTACATATGGGCGGTACCCCCTCATACCTTTACATTTTTTTACCCTTAGAGACATAATAAAGGGAAAAATTTTCAGACATACACTGCAGATATATATAGCTACAATAACAAAAATATGGTCAGTCACCTTAATAACAGTAGACAACATGCCTGATGGATGTAAATAACAGGAGTTCCAAGGCACGGCAGCACATTTAGAATGCCCCCGCTGCACCCCCCCCCCCACACTGCGCGTGTTTAACAGTTGCCAGTGTTGTATTATTCCAGGCTTTGATGAAGAAATTTATGGCCTTCAGAATGTTATATTTCTTCCAGAATGCAGCAAGTCATTATGGTGGGGGTTGCAGGTATGCCAGGTGAAGCAGGTGGGACTGTGGAGGTGGAGGCAGCTGGTGAGTCGGGGGGGGGGGCAGTGGAGGTGGAGGGGATGGTGGCAGGCAAGTCAGGGGAGGTGGTGAGGGGAGGATCCTCCATCTCCTCGCTACTGCTCACGTTTTTGGCAATTACCTTCATCTCTTCTTGTTTGTCTGCGTCATTCCTTGTTATGGACATATTTGTTGTATAACAACTTGGCATTCGCAAAATAACTGTCGTTCATCGAATCCAAACATTATTAAAGTCTAAGTCTACTAATACCAAGTTGGTTCACTTTCCATCAGGGTGCAGGGAGGTGTGGCTTGTGTGTGACGTCAGTTGGCTTGAGTAACTGGAAATGTATAAAACCGCAGATTCAAATTAAAGATTTATATCAAGGGAAAACGAAGCAGGGGAAAAAGTGCTTCCTTCACACCCCTAAATCTTCCATCACACATTTCAGTCCCTTCCTTCACTTCACCGAACGGAAAAATATGTTATGGTCTGAGTAGTGGGGCAAACATCCATCCTCCATCATGGTCAGGAGTCAACTGAGCTGGTGTTTCGTGCCAGAGCCAGTCGACGTCACTTCAATGCTCCGTCCTCTGCGTGAGCTTGGAGCTGTTTTAGAAGGAAGTGAACCGACTTGGTATTGGTAGACTTAGATTAAAGAAACTGGGTTTCTGTTCTAACTTACCGTTATTGCCGAAAACATTATTGTCGAGGTCGTTATTGGCAAGATCTTACTGTAGACTCGTCTTGAGCACCTTCCCCAAGAGCCTCTGAAGTCGCAATGGGCACGTTGTGCGGGGAGGGGGGGTCGCTTAGTCCGGGAAAGTAGTGGTTTTGGGCCACTCCTTGCCTCTACCACGCGGAATGTGGGCTAAATTCGCACAGTGAAGATTTTTTGGTTATTATTTTGGTCATTCACATACTATGCGATTCGCTTACTATGAACTCGTGTACTGTGTGAGCCCACGGTACTATGAACTAAAGAAAAAAAAAATCCCTAATTTACTGTACTTAGTGTTGTCTTGAAACTAATATCTATGTTTTATTCTTTCAGATAATCTAACACTGTAATTCTCCTACATGTATAGAACCGCACATACCACGCAGCCAGCACTGTCCTTAAGAGGATGGTGGACAGCTTCTCCATTTGTCACACAGAACCTACACTGTACATTATTATTCTTGGTGGTAGCACCTAAGTAGGGTTTTGTTTTTCACAGTGCTCCCAGGGTTTCTGATTAATTGTTTGTAGTCTTTATATTTTCTTTTGTACTCTAAGAGGAGCAATGGATCTGGCTACTGAAACAAACATGCTGCTGAATATGCTGATGGTTGTTGGTTGTCTGCTATCCTTACCGCCCTATCTGATCCCCTGTTAACCTTTAGTATACCGTTAAGTTCCCCTATGGGATTTTATTTTTTTCCTAATGAGTTGCCTCAATTAATTTCTCTGATTAATTACTTTCTTATCACATTGAGCAGTTCTGCAGAAGGTGGAATCCAAAGCTTTTCACCTCATCAACTCTTTAAGATAGCAATGTGAATGATTTTTCTGTAATACACAATATATAAATTAAAGAACTACTCTGTGTATTAATTTAAAACATACCTATATTCATTAGTGTCCAATCTTGTGCAGACTATTGATGTATTGCACCTTATAGTCACAACAAGTTTCATGGGCTCCGTTCACCATTAACTATACCTTAACTAAACTGATGTAGTTACAGTACTGTATGCAGTGTATGAATCTTGCAGGACATTTATATAGTGTGCTCATTATTGGAAATTAACCCGTTGATGATTATGATGCATCTTAACTGTTTATTTTATTTATCATTAGACAAGTTTATACGACTTAAATTAGGAAGGCTCTCTAGAAATCAAATGGATAAAAATAATTTACATTCAATCCCTAGATCCCACAAGTTCTTCCCAAGCTGGATAACTTATAGTCTGTATGAGTTCATCGACTTATAAGCTTAGAATGCTTTGATGATTGATGAATTTGACAATTTATACTGGCTAAATTATTACTTTTATTCAGCATAGGAAGAACTTGTTGGAGTTAGGGAGTGAATGTATATATATATATTTTTTTATCCATTTGGCTTTTAGAGAGCCTTTCTAATTTGCATGCATGTGATTTATTCCATCAGATATTCCTGTGTATTACGCGTGAATTTCAACACGTCTATTACACGTGTTTAAATTCTCGTGAAACGAACTATCAAAAAGATCAGATATCCACATCTTTTAGATGAATTTCAACACGTCTAAAGCACGTGTTTAAATTCTCGTGAAACGAACATATCAAAAAAGATCAGATATCCACATCTTTAAGACATCTCCAGTCCACATCTTTTCCACGTGAAAAATATGACATTTGCCCACTGGGAAGGCTGGTCATCTAGCTAAAGGGTGTTGAAAAGCTAAAAAGGCGGCACACCAGGCAGCCAAGGCCAACACAACTGCCACGTCTGGGTCTAGTACTTCTGCAAAAAGCAGTCAGGCAACAAACAACCAAGTAACCAGTCCATTACAACACAACCAAGCCAAAGCTACAAAGCCAAAGGTACAAAGGTGGTGTGTCATACACGGGCAGTGTCCTCATTCCTCGGACTATTGCCCCATTGCCATTTCCAATAGGGAGCAGCTGGGTAACATGACGAGTTCGGGGAAAGCTCAGAGCCGCACGCAGAAATAGCCCGAAAGGTCATGCAGTCCACCGATGAGTGTGTGGCAGCTATACAAAAGGTGGATTTATTGTCAATTCCTTGGACTGTAGGAAAAGGCCAGGTGTCCTTGACAGTCGACACCGGGGCATGTGCAAACATTATATCTAGTAGAGCTCAAGAAAGGCTAAGACAACTGATGCCTCAAGCACATTGGACGTTATCAGCACCCGATGTGATTCTGACAGGTGTGACAGGGAGTAAAATGAAGATCATAAGCCAGGTACTGTTGACACTGAGGGCAGATAAACGATCTCTTGTATTACATACTACATTCTATGTGGTTGAGGACTTCCCTCTGCCAGCTGATGGGTTATTAGGCCTTGAGTCCATCGAGGAGTATAATGTGGTTATACACCTCAGAGACATTCCATTACCTTCAATGAGATGGAGTTTATGGGCCTTGTTCCCTCAGCAACCAAAACTTGAAATAATGGCATCCAACAAGGAGCCATTCAACCAGTCGTTACCCCGACAGGTGTAGCATCAAGGGAATCACCAGATGAACACGAAACGGAGGGTATGGGCTGGAAGTAGGTAAAGGCTGTAGTGAGTGGGAATCACCACTTGCCCAGTCGGACTGTCTGCAAAATTCCTGTCCTAGTACCTGATGTGTCGGTGGGAACTGACGTGGCATGCTTACCAGAGACCGTAAAACATAAGGCATTGTCGCTGAAGTCCAAGCGGTGTCAGACAAGACCAGACGACGCCCCTCTTCATCGCAAATATGAGTGGTGGCGCAGTTAAGCTCAGAGATGGTTGTTATGTAGGTGACTTGATATGCTATGATGCCCCTGTAAGGGAAGTCGACGATGTACCGGTGATCTCTCCAGTACTTACATCGCAAGACGCTCCTCTTCATCTCAAATATGAGTGGTGGCGCAGTTATCAGTTGTTTGGTGACATGTTAGGGCAGGACGTCTTGGCATATCTAGACAAATTGATAATTGTGAGCAAGGACATGGACACTCACTTTAATAAGTTGAAACGAGTGTTAGAAACCTTAAGGTAAGCGGGTCTGAAAATCAAGCTGTCGAAGTGTGAGTTCCTGAAGTCAAGTGTTAGATTTCTAGGACACTTAGTCAACGCTGATGGCATTAAGGCTCTTCCAGATAAGGTTACTGTCATGATTAACTTCCCTACACCCAAGTCCAAGGATGACATTCGCTCGTTTCTCGGGCTCATTGGCTTCTATAGGAGCTTTCTCCACAGCTATGCTGCTATCGCATCACCGTTAATGGCGCTACTGAAAAAGGATGCAGCATGGAAATGGGGATCATCGGAAGAGAAAAGCTTCAATGACCTCAAGAAAGCTATGACTGAAGCACCTGTGTTAGCGTTCCCTGACAATGCTCAACCTTTCTACATGTGCACGGACGCCTCAGGTTCGGATCTGGGAGCAGTGTTAAAACAGAAGGATGAGCAAGGCAAAGCGCACACCATTGCGTATGCCAGTAGTGCACTAAGACCTCCAGAAAGGAATTACTCAGGGACACACTTGGAGACAGTAGCAGTCGTGTTAGCGTTAAGGCATTTCCGGGATATCATCTTCGGCTACCGGATAATTGTTTTAACTGACCATGCACCCATACGCGATTTGTTCAAAGGGAAGAACCTGCACGGTAAGGTCGCGGGTTGGTACAGCAAGGTGATGGAGTTTGACCCAGAAGTCAGATATTTACCAGGCCGTCAAAATGTTATTGCAGATGTGCTGAGTAGTAACGTTGCTGCGTCATGTCTGAGGATATTCCTCTCACTAGGTATTCCCTGGACACGGCAAAAGCGGAACATGTTCTGGTGCTGAACATTTTTCCCATGATGAGTTGAAGTCTCACACTATTTTTACATACTACATACAGAAATGTTCATTCATAATTAAAGTGTGTGTAATATAGTGTGTAGATAGTCAACCAAACACAATTTTAGTGTAAGTGTGGCATGGGAATAAGATGTTCGTCCAGACGTGCAGAGCTAGCATTTTTCGGGCATAACAGAGAGGATGGAGAAGGTGATAGAGAATTTAAAAAAATGTACATATGTTTAAGTCTTGAGGAAACATATACCCTGTTGGTATATTGAATGTAATTAATACTGCTTTATTGAGATGTATAATGTGCATGGTAGGGTTGTAATACACGCCTACTCATTTATATTCTCTCGTTGTCTTTGAGAAAAGTGGCATCTCTAAATATGCTGACCTAAGTCCGCTCCCAGTATGGGATAGATTGGAAGCAGAATACTGACAATCTTCATAAGAGGGAGACACACTACTCATATACGCTCTCTTGTCGCAGTTGTATTTTTTTCTGTGGAGAATAAAGAGAGAGAAAACACATTTGCTCCAGTTTTTGTTCACCTGCACACTACCATGCTACAGGATTATTCCACCAATATTCCCGCCACCTGTGAGGCAAAGAGCCATTGCGGGAAGTGCCAGCTGGGAAACATAGTGACTTCCATACCAGCCGGAGCATAACACAAATTGGTGACTAGCTGGGGAATTCCTACACCAGCGGCCACAAACAACAAGTCATCTATACTTTGGAGTCAGGCGATGAGACTTGTCTACCTGAACTCCTGGTACCAATGACTCACTCCCACCTTCAACAAGGTCTATATAAGAAACCACCAGGGAAGTACACTGTGTAACAGTTGGTTGTTCCTGCTACTCTACAGCAAGCTGTGCTACAGTTGGTTCACGACGTACCTCAGACGCGACAGATGCATATGTGTGGCAAGAAAGAAGTACTATTGGCCGACCATGAGGAAGGACATAGAAGCCCACATTAGTCGGTATTATTTTACAAGTTCCCAATACACACTTCAGGAATTTTAGCATGATTAACATATACTATATTCCCTAAGGATCATAATGAACCCCATAACCCCATATGGAAATTGATATTTTCAGAGATAATGAATTTCATTTAAAATTCCCAAAAATACATACCTTGGATCTTCACTCGGCCAGTCCATGTAAAAAACGCGTGCGTTCGTACGTGTGTTTCTCTTCCCTTTGACTGCGCATGCTTCTGGTAGGTCTGTAATACCCACTCATAGGCCTACTTTAGGTCACGTGATGGTATTCTACCAATGAATTTGAACCGCGGTCTTTGATTTCTCCTGGATGAAAAATTCAAATCCTTCTCGATATGGCCTCAGAAGAAGAAAGACGTGCTGTGTGTCCTGGGTGTGATATTGATTATTTACGGGTGATTAAGCGTTTCCACTCTGAACCTGAGGAGGCTACTGAGTTTCTTAGAAGACACCACCACCACCACCACCACCACCACCACCATGGTCGGGGTTGGGATGCATGCAAGTAAAAAGGATTAATAAAACTGTGGTATTTCAGGTGAATATCATCAACCCAGACGACGAAATTAGCGTTGGGAGAATGGGGGGTGAGAGACTAACTAGGAGAGTGTATGTGAGGGAGGTGGTAACTAGGATAGTGTATATGAGTGAGGTGAGGAGGGGAGAAGGAGGGGGAGACAGAGGAAGAGATGGAGGGATGAAGGAGAGAGGTATATGAGATAGGGGGTCAAAATTCAGAGTATGGAGGGTGAGAGACTAACTAGGAGAGTATATGTGAATGAGGTGGAGCAGGGGAGAGGGGAGGGGGAGATCGAGGAAGAGATGGAGGGATGGAGGAGAGATGTATATGAGAGGGAGGTGTAAGTTGGGGGAGGGCAGCGACATGGGGACAGGGCGACATGGAGACGATTTGTTTTTGCCACTCCTTATGCGATGACGGCTTCTGGCTATAGATAGATATATAGATAGGAATAATATTAAAGATAAATATTAATTAGCTTAATAAAAACAAGTATTTTATTTCGAACTGGAGCTCAGTGAACCATAGAAGCTTCGAATCCCGTCAGTCACCCTCTAACCGTGAGAGGGGGAGGACGCTCGAGCTGTGAGTCTATTCCCAGTGTTGATAGTGTTTAAACAGCTTGCCCATCTTGCCGAGATGAACAAAGGTAAGCGAGGATATTGTTCAGCAGTTCATTGATACTGCATGTGGAGGGATGGGGAGGAAGGGGGAGGCCTAGGATGAGGTGGAGGGATGGAGTTGAGAGGTATATGAGGGAGGGGAGTGAGCTGGGGGAAGGTCAGTCAAATGGTGGGTGACAGAGCGATTTGGAGGCGTTTTGTCTGCAGCCACCCTTTGCGGGATTAGGGCGTCGGGTTATAGATAGATACAATAGAACAAAGGAGGCCGAGGGATGTGAAAAACCTCTGATCCTCCATCTTCTTATGCATCAACTTCCTATAGACATCAATCCATCAGAAATGCATCTACATAAACAAACACATACTAAATAGTTTTCCTCGCTGTCTTTACATACTATAATTTCCTCGTAGTAATTATCGTTGCTTTATAGAGGGAGGGGAAAGTGCTGTGACTCACTAGGATCCTTTGAGCAGTCCTTCATTTATGCAACAGGTCAACTCTGGAACTGTCTCCCTCTGTCTGTATTTCCTACCTCCTATGATTTCCAGTCTTTCTAAGGCAGTGTGTCCAGGCATCTCGAGATGAACGGATCTTGAATTTGGCTGTCCTTTGTATTGTTTTTTTCTTGGAAGGAACGGTTTGCGGGCTCCTGGCCTTTGGTTCTTTCTTCCTTGCAATAAAGAAAAAAAAGGAGAGGAACATGTGGAATTACATGGAGAGACAGACTGACAAAATGAGGAAGTGAAGGAGCATTGTGGTGTGGATGTGGATCTGATAGGAAGCGTTAGGAGAAACACACCGAGGTGGTTTGGTCATGTGGAGAGGATAGAGAGTGAGAGACTGACGAGGAGAGTGTATGTGAGTGAGGTGGAGGGGGGGAGAGGGAGGGGAAGGCCAAGGATGAGATGGAGGGATGGAGTGAAGAGGTATATGAGAGAGGGGTGTGTGAACTGGGAACAGGGCAGTGAAATGGCTGGGGACAGGGCGATATGGAAGCGATTTGTTTGTGGCCACCCCTTGCGGGATTGAGGCGTGTGGCAATAGGTGGATAGATAGATAGTTATTTATATCTGCCATAGTTAAGTCGTTGACAATGTATGGTTTGTGCATAATACACTAATTTAAAACAAGGAAGAACACGTCGTGGATCAGTGTCTACAAGTACCCAGCTGGCACTATCGCTCTATCTATCTATCGCCAGACACCATTATCCCGTATCTATCCATCTATCTATCTATCGCCAGACACCATTATCCCGTATCTATCCATCTATCTATCTATCGCCAGACACCATTATTCCGTGTTTGGGGGTTGTGTGGGTTCTGTCTGGGGAGTGTTTGGGGGATTGTGTGGGTTCTGTTTGGAGTGTGTTTGGGGTGTGTTTGGGGGGGTTGTTTGGGTTCTGTTTAGGGTGTGTTTTGGGGGGTGTTTGGGGTATATTTTGAGTGTATTGGGAGGTGTATTTTGGGTCTGTTTTATGTGTGTTTGGAATGTGTTTGAGATGCAATTGGTGTGTATAAAATACATCTCAGATACACTCAATACACACCCCAAATACTACCCAGATGCACTCCATACATACACCTAATACACCCATAAAACAGCCCCATACCCCCTTCCCCGAGTCGGACACCCCCGAGGAGTAAGACCTCGGAAGCGAAACTTGGGTCGCTTTATCCGTAGACTTTTCCCCTGATCTGTGGCTAGTATGTCCGTAGACTTTTACCACACACACAGTTGACACGCCTTCATGTGGTGGCACTGGTGAGAGAGAGAGAGAGAGAGAGAGAGAGAGAGGTTTTTGGGGTGTGTTTGTTGGGTTGTGTGGATTCTGTTTGCGATGTGTTTGGGGGGGTTGTGCTTGTTCTATTTGGGGTGTGTTTGGGGGGGTTATGTTTGGGGTTCGTTCTAGGGGGTTGTGTGGGTTCTGTTTGGAGTGTGTTTGGGGGGTTGTGTGGGTTCTGACTGGGGTGTGTTTGGGGGTTCTGAAGGTTCTGTTTGGGGTTTGTTTCTGGGGTTGTGTGGATTCAGTTTGGGATGTGATTCTGGGGTTATGTGGGTTCTGTTTGTGGTATGTTTGGGTGTGTGTGTGAGTTTTGTTTGGGGTGTGTTTTGCAGGTGTTCTTTGGGCTCTGTTTAGGGTGTGTTTGGGTGGATTGTTTGGGTTCTGTTTGGGTTGTGTTTGGGGAATTGTGTGAGCTCTGTTTGGGGTGTGTTTGGGGGGTTGTATGGGTTCTGTTTGGGTTGTGTTTGGGGAATTGTGTGGGCTCTGTTTGGGGTGTGTTTGGAGGGTTGTATGGGTTCTGTTTGGGGTGTGTTTGGGGGATTGTGTGGGTTCTGTTTGTGGAGTGTTTAGAGGGTTGTGGGTTCTGTTTGGGGTGTGCATGGGGTGTATTTGGGGTATATTTTGAGTGTTTGGGGGATGTATTTTGAATGTATTTTGGGTGTGTTTCAGATGTGATTGCAATGTGTTTGGGATGTGCTTGGGGTGTTTGGGGGTGTATTTGAGGTGTATATGGGATGTACTCAATACATCCCAGATACACTCCATAGACACCCCAAACACACACCCCAAACACAACCCAGATACACTCCATGCACACCCCAAACACACACACCAAACACACCCCAGATACACTCCATAGATACACCTAATACACAGCCCAATCCCCCCCCCCTCCGCATCCCCCGAGTCCGACACCCACCTTTGAGTATAATTTCGGTAGTGAAACTATGGGTCGCTTTATCCGTAGACTTTTCTCCTGAACCTTCGCTGCGATGTCCGTAGACTTTTTCCACAAACACTATTGACACGCCTTCACGTGGTGGCATTGATGAGAGAGAGAGAGAGAGAGAGAGAGAGAGAGAGAGAGAGAGAGAGGGAGGGGGATTTTGGGGTGTGTCTCGGGTGTGTGTGAGTTCTGGTTCGAGTGTGGTTGGGGTGTCTTGACGAATTGTGTGGTTTCTGTTTGGGGTGTGTTTGGCGGGTTGTGTGGGTTCTGTTTGGGATATGTTTGTTGTGTGTTTGGGGGGATTTTTGTGGTTTCTGTGTGGGGTGTGTTTGGGAGGTTGTGTGGGTTCTGTTTGGGATCTGATTGACGGGTTGTCTGGGTTCTATTTCGGGTGTCTTTGGGGTGTTGCTGGGGTTTGTTTTTAGGGATTCTGTGGGTTCTGTTTGGGGTGTGTTTATGGAGTTTTTTGAGGGGTTGTGTGGGTTCTTTTTAGGGTGTGTATGGGGTTTGAATGGGGTGTGTTTGGGGTATAGTTTGAGTGTTTGGGGGGTGTATTGTGGGTGAATTTTCAGTGTGTTTGAGGTGTGTTTGGAATGTGTTTGGGGTGTGTTTGGGGTGTTTTGGGGGTGTATATGAGGTGTATTTGGGGTGTAGACTACACATCCCAGATACACTCCATACACACACCAAACACACACCCCAAACACAACCCAGATACACTCCATACATACACCAAATAATCCCAAAAAAGCAGCCCCATAACCCCCCCCCCCGAATATGACATTCCCCAGATAAAAATTTCGGAAACGAAACCTGGGTCGCTTTATCCATAGACTTTTCCCCTGAACCGTGGCTGTATGTCCGTAAACTTTTACCACAAACACAATAGACACGACTTCACGTAGTGGCACTGGTGAGAGAGAGAGAGAGAGAGAGAGAGAGAGACAGGGGGGGGAGGGAGCGTTATTTAGGTGTAGTGATGGTTTGCACAAGGCGGATGAGGGTGTTGAGTGGGGTTTGTCTAATTGGGGCAGCTCCTGCAGCATCTAAGACATTACGAGGGGGGGGGGAGGGTTCAGTGGGTGGGATGTGTGGGGTGGGGTAGATTCTGCCGCTCTGAGTAGTTCGATTGCAGGGCATTTTAGTAGATAATGTAGTAGGGAAAATGAGAGTTTGCGTTGCAGTGTTTGCAGTTTTGGTATTGTTCGTCGATTATATTGGGACGAGGGAAATGTCCTAGCCGTAACCTTCGCATCAGTTAATGAGTGTAGTTGTTTTCTTGTCTGGGATATGCTTGGTTGAGGGCTAATGCTTTGTTTAATATTTTCTTTTGATCTGTGAGTAGCTAAGTGTGACTTCGATATCGATGTGGGGGCAGTTTGTGACTTGTTTGGCAGCGATGTCTGCTTTTTCATTTCCGCTTATGCCTACGTGGCTGGGGATCCAGTGTATGATTATAGTTTTTCTTGCTGATATTTGGTATGCCGTGTTGACAGTGGTGCTGCAGATGTTGATATTGTCGTAGCGGTCTGGTTGGCGTAGTACTTGTATTGCAGAGAGGGAGTCAGTGTGTATAATGATGGCTGGTGATACATAGGTGTTTTTGGCGTCTATTAGGGCTTCACAGATAGCTACGAGTTCAATGAGGAGGGTTGATGCTCCGTCTGTGATTCGCCAGGCTGCTGTCTTGTTCCCGGAGATGAAGGCAGCTCCTGCTTTGGGTGGATTAACAGATCCGTCGGTGTAGTATTTGATGAAGTTGGGGGGAGTGAGGTGAGCGATGAGTTCTAGGCTGAGTTGGCGTATTTCTTCTGTGGGGGTGTTGGCTTTGGCGGAGGAGTGTGGAGTTATTAATCTGAAAGGGGGTGGAGCCCATGGGAGTGGCTGCCGGTATTCTGGGTCAGGAGCAACTGGTTCTTGTTGTATGACGGTGTCGAGGTTGAAAAGTCGGATGGCTTTCACAGTGCAATGGGTCCAATTTTGTTTCAGCAGATCAGGATGAAGGTTGATGCTGGCTCGGACTCGTGTTAGGGGTGGGAGAGGTGTCGCACTGTGGGTTATTTTCACTATGATTCCTGCTGCTCTAGCTTTTATTCGGTGTTGAATGGCTTCGATCTTGCACTCCATGCGGAGATTGCAGAGGCGTGTCCATCTGAGTGAGTTTGTCATGATAAGGAGTGCCTCGTTTTGGGTGGTTTCGAGTTTTTGGATTAGGGTGGGGTTTTGGGTATTTATAGCTAGGCCGAGATCTATACATCCTTGGTGGAGTTGGGAAAGGGTTCATTGAGCTTTGTCATAGAAGGGGCCTCGGTTCACTATTAGAGTTAGATCATCAGCATAGCAGAGGACGCGTGTGTCTGGGCCGATGTTTGTTTGTAGGAGACTGTCCATGAGGGTGTTGTAGAGAGTTGGGCTGATTATACTGCCCTGTGGAGTGCCGTTGATGTGTCTGCGGAAAGTGGAAGAGTGTCCTTGGAAGCGTACGAGAGCTTCTCGATCTCTGAAGAAGTCCTCGAGCCAGCCGAGGAGGCGACCCCCAATTCTCTTGCTGGCAAAGGTAGAGAGGATCGCCTTGGGACAGGCGCGCTCGAAGGCTTTTTCGAGATCGAGAAAGATGACTAGGCTCTTCCCGTTGCATACTTCTGCCATGAATGTGGTGAGGCATTCTGCTGTCCCCCTTCCTCTGGTGTATGCAAACAGATATTGGTGTGGCGTGGGTGTGCTCCATTGCAGACGTTGGTGGACCATCTTTTCCATGTTTTTTCCGAGACAGCTGAGGAAGGATATAGGTCTGTAGTTACCAGCGTCTTTGGGTTTAGGGATTGGTTGAATGGCAGCCTTTTCCTGTGCAGAGGGAAATTTGGCTAAAGTCCAGAAGTGATTTGCTAGGTTGAGAATGGCAGTGGTGGCATTCGGTCCAGCGTGGGATAGCATGGAGCAGGTGATTTGGTCGATACTGGGGACTGACGCTGCTGGATTTGAGTGAACGATGGAATTCTTGGATAGTAAAGGTTTGGTCTGCTTGGGCAAGGGTGTTTTTAGCGAGGTGTATTCTTGCAGTGCACTCAGCGTGTAGCGTGTTGAGGCGGTTTTGTATGTGTCGTGGGGTGCAGAACGGAGAGGTTTGATGGGCGACAAGTGACGCTATTCTTTCGGCCTCTTCCTGAGGGATGGGGTGTGTTGGGGGACGGGATTGATTGGGTTTAAGACGGCTCTGAGTGTTTTCTAAATGTGGCCTAGGTTGGATGTTGGCGCTTAAGGATCTGCACCACTCCAGCCATTTGTTTTCTCTGATGGTTTGTTTTTCTTTAATTGTATGCTGGACGACTGCCTTAAGATATTGTCTGTTTTTTGGGGTGGGGTGGACTTTGAATATTTTTCTGGCACTGTTAGCGCGATGGTTTAGCTATTTGACTCTGACATTAAAATACCAGTAGTCCTTGAAATGTTGCTGTTTGTGAGAGGTTGTAGGAATTGCAATTTCGGCGGTAGTGGTGAAAGCTGCTTAGATTTGGTGTTCGTGTTCGTCTAGGTTGTCTGAAGGTTCGAGTTGGGTTATGATTTCTTCCAGTGAGGCTGTGAAGAGTCTCCAACTGGCTTTTTTTTTGTGCTTGGGTGTCGGGGTAGTGGGGAGGGATTAAGTGTGCAGACGATGGCGAAGTGATCTGATGTCAGGGTTGGGTGGAGGTCCCATTCTGTGTGTGTGTTGCGATTCCTGCGGTTACAAGCGTGTGGTCGAGTCTGCCACCTTGTAAGTGTGTGGGAGTACCTTGTAAATGTGTGGGAGCTCCTTGTAAGTGTGTGGGAGTGTTGGGGTCATTTAGGAGCTATATGCCAGGAGTGAGGGTTAGGAGTTCTGATATGCATCATCCTGCAGGGTTGGTGGGGGATGTGGATCCTAGGCAGGGGTGATGGGCTTACAAGTCACCTTCGATTAGCGTCGGTTCATTGGCTGCGAGGGTGAAGAGTTATGCTAGGTTGAGGGCGGCGCTGGGTTTGCGATAAATGTTGAAGATTTTTAGGGGAACGTTGGCTAAGGTGATGGATACACCCTGAATTTCGACCTCTTCGCCGCAGTGTGGTGGTTGTGGGATTTTGTTTGCCTCAATGTGTTTACATATGAGAATAGCACAGCCTCTGGGGCCACCCCGGGAGTGCGGAAGGAGAAAGGAGTTAAAGTTCTTTAGCTTGAGGGAATGTTGTTCGGTGATGAGGGTTTATTGTAAGAGGAAGATGTCTGTTTTGTCTCTGTGCGCAGCCTCGTGAAGATGGATGAGTTTGTTTTGGTGCCAATGATATTCCATTGTATGATCTTTAGGTTATGTGTTGGGGGTGGTGGGTTTGTTATTTGGTTAGGACGGTGTTGTGGCCCAGTACTAATTAGGGGGGGGTGTTTGGTCCGTATGTACATTGTTTAGTCTTCTATGGCTGTTCTGGAGTGTTCTTTGATCGGGAAATGGGAGCGAGGGCGTTCTCGTTTGTCTAGGCCCGCTGAAATGCTCTGTGGTTTGAGGCATTGGGTTTGTGGAGGTGGGAGGGTTAGGTAGGGGTGATGAGGATTGGGTTTGTCTGGTTGTTTGTGAGAGGAGGCACTCGTTGCTAGGGTGTGTTCTGGGTCGGGTACGGGGGTCATTGTGGATTGTATTGGGTTTTGTCGGTTTGGCTGAGGATTGCTGAGCTGGGCGAGACTGTTGGAGAAGTGTGTGCCTTCTATCCAGGTGCCTGTCATGGTGTCGAGTGCTTTTGTGAAGAGCTGGGGGTTGAGGAGGCAGTGGAGCTGAGCCCCAACACATTTTATGATGGTTGTTCCGAGGTAATGGCAGGAAGATAGTAAGGTTTCTTTGGTTTGTGCTATTTGTTCTGGGTTTGTGACGAGGGTCTGCAGAAGGGATGGTGCTATTGTTTCTGACTGAGGTGGAGGGGGAGCTGTTTGGGTTGCTGCTTCATGTGTTACGGGGGCAGGAGACGGAGGCTGGCCAGAGGCTTTGGTCATACAGTGGGCAGCTTCCTCCACTTGTGGGTGTCGAGTGATGGGGCGTAGGGGGTATTTGAGGGGGTAACCCATTAGGATCACTTTTCGGGTGTTGAGTTGAGGGTCAATCTTCAGTAGTAAAATGGGTTGGTTTCCTGCCATGTCGATCGTTGCTAGGAGGTTGAGGGAGTCTTCGTCGAGTGGAACCATGACCGTGCTGTTGTTCTTGCCAGGTATGATTGTGATTTTTAGTTTGGGGTGTTCCTTTTCCAGGGCCATGACAGTTTCGTAGCTGGTTGGGAAGGGTCCTGTCGTGGAATCTAGAAGCCTGGGAATTTGGATGGGGGTGAAGTTAGAGGTTTCACTGCGAGCATGGGCTGTCTTCTGTTGTAGGTGCTGGGTTGCGGTTGATGGATGGCTTCTCGCCGAAGAAGTAGCGTTTCCCGAGGGTTGTGGTATATGAGAGGAGGGGAGGGGGGTCGCTGTATTATGATGGGGGATCTCAGTGAAACTGCAGCTGTCTTCTTTTCTGTTCCTTCTTTTCTTGGAGGCCGGCTGGAAGACGTCGTCTTTGATGGTTGTGGTGGAACAGGTGGAGGTGGATGCAGTGCTGGCGGTTTCGTCTGGCATGGGGGCAGTAGTTGTTCGTGAAGTGAAAGAGTTTGAGGAGGCGGTTGTGCTGGTTGTGCGTGTTTCCTCTGTTGTGCTTGTGTTCATTGGCTCCTCCTGATTGTGGGTGGTTTGGTTGGGAGGAGTAGCTTGCCAAATGTCCATGGGGACATGAAAGTCATCGTCGTTGGGTTCATAGCTTGATGCTGATGGCTGTGGCGGGGGGTTCTCCTTAGTTCTGTTGTTGGGGAGTTGCTTCATTGCAGCAAGCTGAGGTGTGGGTGGCTGAGGCTTTTTTGCTCTGTTGTCTGCACGTTTCTGTCCTGCTACTTGGTTTTTTCCAGATGAGCTTTGTGGATTGCCTCTGTGGATGGTCTTTGATCCCGATCTCGAGTCCATTGTGTGAGACAGTAAAGTTGGGTGCCCAGGCCTACCTATGCAAGAGATCCTGGGCGCCCGGTTTTTACCTCCCCCGCCCTCTGGAGGACGTCGTAAGGAGGGACCCTGGCGCCTACTCTGGACTGCCCCTTGACGGGGAACCTAATCCTAACAGCGGGGTGCCTTCCTGTTACCCCCTGGCTCCCCAGTCACTCTAGTGACCCCCTTCATGGCAGCCCTAAACGGCCTTCCCTTGGGGTTCAGTTCGTCAGTAGCAGGGGTAACAGGAAGTCCTACAGCAAAGTGGGCAAGGAGAGCAAGGGGTAAAGGGGGAACAGGGTGTACTGAGTGGGTGTGTGTGTGTATGTC
Organism: Coenobita brevimanus; assembly: GCF_032717465.1. NCBI lineage: Eukaryota > Metazoa > Arthropoda > Malacostraca > Decapoda > Coenobitidae > Coenobita > Coenobita brevimanus. The sequence goes on along the minus strand of NC_137036.1, from coordinate 4,692,080 downwards.
TGATGTTGGGGGGAGTATTGGGAGGAGGAGTGAGGCAAGAGGAGAAGTGTGCGAGGATCAAAGCTCTACCTGACTGCAGTATACAATCGCCGAGAGAGGCAGTGTATATCTGCAGTCGAGGTGAAGGAAATCTTGGTAGAGACGATGGTGATAATGAAGGGTCGGGAGGTGGTGTGGTCAGAGTGAGTGAAACCGGGGTAGCAATGTCGGTAGAGTTTGGTGCAAGATGGTTGTGATCAGAGTAAGTGAAACCAGGGTAGCAATGTCCGTAGAGTTTGATTCAAGACGAGTGTAGTCAGAGTAAGTGAAACCATGGTAGCAATGTCCGTAGAGTTTTATGCAAGACTGTGTTGCTGCGAGAGACGTCTTTTCTCGGCAGCTGCTAGACCGGATCTGTGGGAGGTATATGAGAGAGCGGGGGTGAGCTGGGAGTAGGGCAGTAAAATGGTGGGGGACGAGGCGACATGGAGGCTATTTGTTAGTGGACACCCCTTACGGGAACAAGGCGTCTGGCAATAGATAAATAGTATTCAAAAGGGTATATGATATTTTGGCAGGGTCGTGCAGTGATCCTGGCCACGCTCCTCGGCCAGTAGGGAAGGACAGGACAATCGGTAGCACCTGAGATGGAAAGCTTTGGGTTACAGTGGAGACACACTTGAGCCAAACATGTGACCGACAAGAGGAAATGAAGCTCAGGGGCCCGTCCAACGATCAAACTCGGATATTGCAGCGGCTCTATCCCTGTGCTTTGTGTCGTCTTCTCGGTCACATGTTTCGCTCAAGTTTGGCCGCACCCTAACATTTGCTTGCTGCTGCAAAATGAATCTAGATGTAATTCTTAGTCCTGTGGTCTCATCAGCTTAAGTACCGTATGCATTCCTTAAGCTTTCTCCGTAGCAACATCCCAGTACCCCTGCTTGTCGTAAGAGGCGACTAAAAGGGGCCTTTTTGTCTCCCATTTTCCTTTCCTTACTGTCCTCTTCTTCTCCTCTGTCCTACCTCTGTTCTTGATATTTCCTTCTTTCTCCCGGCCTATATTTTCCCTCTACTTCTGCATTGCCATATGGCCATATTATGGCTCGGTGCGTACAATTGATTATTCCTTCCTTCCTTCCGTAGCGATATTTTGTGTTTAGTGCTCCTTGATACTGTATTGTGTTGTCTGCAATTTGTATTTTTGTGATGTCAATAAAGACTGCGCGAATAACATACAAGAATGCATTAACTAACCAGATATTTAAATAAATTGGTAAGTTACAGGTATTAGGGAGTTAGCATGTGTGGTAAGCAGATTTCTGGAGAGTCACTGAAGGGAGGATTGAAGGAAAATGAGAGAGAGAGAGAGAGAGAGAGAGAGAGAGAGAGAGGAGTTTGGGGTGTGTTTGTTGGGTTGTGTAGGTTCTGTTTAGGGTGTTTTTGGGGGGTTGTGTGGGTTCTGTTTGGGGTGTGTTTGGGGGGTTGTGTGGGTTCTGTTTGGGGTGTGTTCGGGGGTTGTATGGGTTCTGTTCTGGGTGTGTCTGAGGTGTGTTGGGGGGGGTCTATGGGTTCTG
>NC_137036.1:4675527-4685527 GCF_032717465.1 Coenobita brevimanus | reverse complement strand
ACTCTAACTTGGCCTAAAACTCCCCTATTTCCGTCCTGAATGCTGAGTTATAGCAATAGATGAACACTGGAAGATGATGCTGGTCACGAAGATGTGCTGAGGAAATGTTGTAGAGCCATAGGAGTGTTCTTTCTGCCACTGAGCTACGGGAAGTCAGCTGCAAAAGAACGAATCTTGGCCAATTGAAAGTGAAAAGAATATATCTCCGGCAGTTTATATATTGTATCGTCAGGCTCTTGTTACAGCTCAGCATTCAAGATGGAGAGATGGCAATTTTAGGCCAAGTTAAAGTGACATTCTGTATCCATTCCATATCACCTTTTCGTGACTATACCGGTCTTCCTCTAACACAGGCCGGTTTTCCATCCCTGTGTAGGTCATTTTACTCATTTCACGTAGTCCAGTGCCAGGAAATGACAATGGTATGGCTCTACATCCTTTACATAGCACTTCTTCGTGACTAGCATCATGTTTTGGTGTTCATCTACTGTTACAACTCAGCATTCAAGATGGAGAGATGGTAATTGTAGGTCCATTTAGGGAAAAGAGAGTATTGTTCTATGTTCTAGTGTTAATGTATCCTTACAGCTCAGCATTTAAGGTGAGATAATGGCAATATTAGACAAAGTGAAAGTGAATAGATTACGGTAAACATCTAAGAATAATTTCTGACTTTATTTGCTACGGTCCCTGATGCTTCCTCTACGACGATTTTCTCTTATGCACCCAGGCCCTTATGACCCAATCCCAGGTAAATAAAATCGTCTGGAGTTAAAAAAAAAAAAAAGTAGGCTACTGGAGTTGTCACGATCATTCGAGGGTTAATATTTACAGCATTAACGCTCTCAGACACTTATAAATAGCTCACAGGTGCATAATAGCCTCTTGTATTAGCTATAATAAAATACTAGAGTTACACTGATGATGAGAGGGTTTCCGTGCCCTCTAGTGGTTGTAAAAGTAGTTGGGTAAAGTTTCACACAAGTTTCTGGGCTGGACAAGCATTGCATTCCATTGGTCAGTCAGTTGCCGTCGGACGATAAGAGGGCGAAGGCTGCGTCGGCTCCGTCTCCTGATGTAAGTGTTAAATTTTACTGTTTTGAGGTTAAATTTCGCTGTTTTTGCCATTAACATGATTCAGATAGGACACAGAGGTATCCTGCTACCAACCAGGAAGTGTCATAGGTCAAATAGATCCAAAAGATGAGTGCAATAGATGTCGTTTTGCTGGTTAGTGGGTGTAGGCTTCTCTTCTTGCTACAAGTGTTGGGTTTTGCTGTTTTTGCCATTAAGGTGACTAAATTAGGACACGGGGATATCTTACGGTCAGCCAGGAAGCGTTGTAGGCCAAAGAAATTGTAGAAAATAAGGGAAATGGATGTAATTTTAATAGTAGTGTATCCGTCACCTAGAGCTAAAGTCCAGATTGTCTAGTTATCTATAGCCAGACGCCTTAAACCCGTAAGGGGTGGCCACAAACAAATCGTCTCCATGTCGCCCTGTACCCTGCCATTTCGCTGCCCTCCCCCCATCGTACACCCCTTCACTCGTATACCTCTCTACTCCATCCTCCATCACATCCACTTAACTATGCTCATTTTACTCTAACTTGGCCTAAAATTGCAATCTCTTCTTCTCGAATGTTGAGTTGTAACAGTACAATATTATGCTAGTCACGAACAAGTGCTGTTTCAAAGACGCAACTGAGACGCGTGAAATAAGCTGCAAATGGACGGAAATTTGGGCCAAGTCAAGATGAAAGGAGTAGAGTACAGAATCCTCCTAGATAACATAAATGTTTCCGGATTAAAAAGAACTAGAGAAAATCATCATCATCATCAAAATCACCACCACCAGCACCACCACCACCACCACAACCATCATAATAGCCATCATCATCATCATCTATCTGCTACTACTATCTACTGCCAGACGCCTCAGTCGTCATCATCATCATCATCATCATCATCATTAAATTTTTGCATAGCTTCTCTTACAAACATGTAGACAATTTGAGTTATACCCTGATATACGTACACAGTAAATACGCACACAGAGCACTCAAACAAGTACGCACACACTGAGAACGCACACAATAAACATGCACACATTGAACACGCACTGACTGAACACGCACGCACTGAACACGCACACACTGAACACGCACACACTGAACACGCACGCACTGAACACGCACACAATAAACGCGCAGACTAAACACGTACACAATGAACACGTACAAACTGAACACGCACACACTGTACACGCACAATTTGACCAAGTACACACTTAGCACGTACTCACTGATGCACGCACACACCGATGCACGCACACACCGATGCACGCACACACCGATGCACGCACTATTCACGCGCACACGGAGCCAGCACACACTAATGCACACAAGTATTCATTCACGCAAACACTGATACCAGCACTGATCAGAGCACGCACGCACACTAATATACGCTCACACCGAATAACACAGGCGCTCATACACACAGGCGCTGATACACACAGGCACTGATACACACAGGCACTGAAACACACAGACACTGAAACACACAGGCACTGATACACACAGGCACTGATACACACAGGCACTGATACACACCGGCACTGATACACACAGGCACTGATACACACAGGCACTGATACACACAGGCACTGAAACACACAGGCACTGAAACACACAGGCACTGATACACACAGGCACTGAAACACACAGGCACTGATACACACAGGCACTGATACAGGCACTGAAACACACAGGCACTGATACACACAGGCACTGATACACACAGGCACTGATACACACAGGCACTGATACAGGCACTGAAACACACAGGCACTGATACACACAGGCACTGATACACACAGGCACTGATACACACAGGCACTGATACACACAGGCACTGACACAGGCACTGATACACACAGGCACTGATACAGGCACAGAAACACACAGGCACTGATACACACAGGCACTGATACACACAGGCACTGATACACACAGGCACTGATACAGGCACAGAAACACACAGGCACTGATACAGGCACAGAAACACACAGGCACTGATACACACAGGCACTGATACACACAGGCACTGATACACGCAGGCACTGATACACACAGGCACTGATACACACAAGCACTGATACACACAGGCACTGATACACACAGGCACTGATACACACAGGCATTGATACACACAGGCACCGATACACACAGGCACTGATACAGGCACTGATACAGGCACTGATACACACAGACACTGATACACACAGGCACTGATACACACAGGCACTGATACACGCATTTTCAGGTACGAGCAACGCAATGATGCACACACACACACACACACACACACACACACACACACACACACACACACACACACACACACACACACACACACACACACACACACACACACACACACACACACACACACACACACACACACACACACACACACACACACACACACACACACACACACACACACACACACACACACACACGCGCACACACACACACACACACGCGCACACACACACACACACACACACACACACACACACACAGCAGAAAAATTAATACAGGAGGAGTTAAGTAGATTAGACAGAGGAAAAGCAAGTGGCCCTGATGAAATTTCATGTTGGGTACTACGAGAACGTGCAAAGGAGTTAAGTAAACCATTATTTTTAATTTTCAAGAAATCCTTGAGACAAGGTAAACTACATGATATTTGGAAAAAAGCAAATATTGTCCCCTTATTCAAGAAAGGAAATAGACAAAATCCGCTCAACTACCGACCAGTATCACTGCCCAGTGTTGTAAGCAAGATATTAGAAAAGCTTATAAGAAAAGCTTGGGTAAATTATCTAGAAGAACACAGTATGATAACAGAAAGACAGTTTGGTTTCAGAAAAGGAAAATCATGTGTTACTAATCTGTTGAGCTACTATGACAGAGTAACAAACACAATACATGAAAGGGAAGGATGGGTGGACAGTATCTATTTAGATTTCAAGAAAGCTTTTGACACAGTACCACACCAAAGACTTTTAAGGAAACTGTACTGTCAAGAAGGAATTCGAGGCAAACTGTTTTGTTGGATGCAAGACTTTCTCATAAAAAGAGAAATGAGAACTGTACTAAGAGGAAACTACTCATCATGGAAAGAAGTGACTAGTGGAGTACCACAGTGTTCAGTGCTGGCACCAATCATGTTTTTAGTGTATATAAATGATATAGACAGTGTTACATAGCCTATGATTTCATCATCCTTTGTGTAATTTTAACGCACAGTATGCTGCATGTTTGATCACGAGCGTGTTCTGCCTCAGTCCCCCCCTTCTACCGTTATAGTAGAGTAAGTCGTCCTTTCTGTTATTCAGTGCGGGATTGTCGATCGTTTGTCCCCATCGCTTCATTTGCGCGTCCCTCTTACAAGTTGTGTCAAGCTCTGCCGGCCCCTATATAATGAGCTCAGTCTCTGCATCATTGCCACTTAGATCTGCTCCTCATTTTGTTCACATCTCTGTCCTCCCCTGTACAGATATTATTATTGTGAGTGCTCAAGAAATCTCCAACTATCTAGCAGCTGTGTGTAATTTGAGTATAACTGTTGTTGTATTTTTTCCTTGTACTGTATAGAATAAGGTGTTGATTTGTAGGCCTAGTGAGTTCTTTTTGTAATTTATGTAAAGTTTTACTATCAGCCATTTTTGATAATAGTTTGTATCTGTAATTATTTATCTGGCATTTACTGAGTATTATCTGGTATCTCATTTTATCAGGGCTGACTTAGATAAATTTGCTCTTGCTAATTTCGTGTTAATAGAGGCTATTGCAGTTAACCATATATTTAACCTGTTTTTGCCATTACATTATCCTTATGAGTTCTGAATGTTTTGTTGTTAGTTTAAGCATTAAACTTTAACTTGTAATTTTACCTAACTCTTTTGTTTTGAACCTGGAACTTTACGGGACAGTAGTGACTCTTCGTATTCTCACTTAAAGTGTACATTATCTTTCTCTGTTCCGTAACATAAATTTGGCGACCTCATATCAGGATATTCAGGATATTATCATAAGGATATTGTTTGATATTTTGTGACTGTGATATATTCATGATGGCTACTATTTCTACACTTGATGAAGCCAAAGATTTTTGTCAAATGTGCAAACAGTGTGTGATATAGAAAACAGAACAAAAGAATGAACTTAAGCTCGTTGCTCAACAATTGGGAATTGCAGTTCACTCTCATCATTCTAAAGATCAAATTGTTGGCATGATTAATAAAAGCTTGTTTAATGTAACTCCTCCAAATGAGCAAACGCAGATTGAATTAGCTAAGTTACAGCTAGCTCTGCAGGAGGCTCGTGCTAAAGAAGCTGAATTTCAGGCAAATGCTAAGCAGGCTGAGTCTCAGGCTAAGGAGGCGGAATCTCAGGCTCGGATTCAGGAGGCACAGATACAGGCACAAGTTGAACTTGCTAGGATTCAGGCAGACCATGAGTATCGCATGAAACAAAGTGGAACTGGATCATCTAGCTCTGATGATTTTGATGTGGCTAAAAATGTTAAACTTGTCCCTCCTTTTTATGAATCTGATTTAACAAAGTATTTTCAGTTGTTTGAGAGGGTAGCTACAGGTTTTAATTGGCCTAAGGAGTATTGGCCAGTACTCCTTCAAACTGTTCTCACCGGTAAAGCTCAAGTAACTTATGCATCTTTGCCTCAGGATCAATCTGATAATTATGATGTAGTTAAGAGCTTGATTCTTAAGGCCTATGAGCTTGTTCCTGAAGCCTATAGAGTAAAATTTAGGACAACTTATAAGCAAGATAAGCAATCCCATGTTGAGTATGCAAAAATCAAAGAAGATCTGTTAGAGCAGTGGTTAAATTCTAAGAATGTGGATTCTGATTTTGGTAAATTTAAGCAGATGATTTTGCTGGAGGATTTCAAAAGGTGTATTAGTAAAGATGTAAGCCTATCTCTTGATGAGAAAAGAATAGATAATTTGTCTGATGCTGCAGTTTTAGCTGATGAGTATGTTCTCACTCACAAGAGATATTCTAGAGAAAAAGGGAAAGCTGAGAGTAAGTACGTTGCCTCTACTCCAGAGTACAGGTAACAGGAAAAGAGAATAAGGATGATGTTTCTCAGGAAGTAAATACCAGCTTCACCTCTAGATTTCAGAAAAGTAAATGTACTTATTGTAGTAAGCTTGGTCATACTACGGAGAGATGTTTCAGGAGACAGCGTGATGTGAACAAAAAGGAGTCTTTAAATATTCAGATCAATTGGTTTAGTGTCCACTCTTGAGAGTTCCCAGAATTCTTTAACTGAGTTAACTGAACCTGCTTTGAGGGGTAACTTTAAATTCTCATGATGGAGCTCCTCTTTTGAGCAGTAACGTGGGTGACACTCTCCAAGAGTTCATGTGCTAATTTCCTGTCTGATGGTTTTGTCAGTCCTCTGGACAGTAATGACAGGAAATCAGTTAAAATATATCGTGATACAGGTGCTTGCCAATCCCTTTATGCTGACCAGTGTTCTAGGCTCTAATTTTAATTCCTCTGATGAAACTGTAATCTTACAAGGTGTAGGGAATAATTACTTCTCTGTTCCTCTGTGCAGAGTGAATTTAGAGTCTGGTTTTGTTAATGGTTCCGTTATGGTTGGGTTGGTTGAGACACTCCCAATGTCAGGTGTAACTTTCTTACTTGGAAATGATATTGGTGGAAGTCAAGTGTGTCCAGCTCCTCAGTTGTCTAGTGAGCCAGTGGCTGCGTCCCAGGATTGTGATGTCCCTGATGTGTTCCCTGCATGTGCTGTCACTAGGGCTAAGTCTAAAGTTACTGGTGATTTAGAGGATAATGATGATGATGATGTTATCCTAGCTGACACTTTTCTTGCTAATTTGGACCACTCACCAGATGAGGCAGTACCCCGTAGTGTTGATAATTTGTCTCGTCAAGAGTTGGTTGAGTTGCAGGTTGCTGACCCTGAGTTGAAAGGTCTAGCTAACTCTGCTTACAGTGAAGAAGAGTCAGCCGGTGCTTCTCCCTTTTATTATGTAAAGTCAGGAGTACTTATGAGGAAGTGGAGACCCCCAACAGCATCAGCCGACTGTGAATGGGAGGTTGTACATCAAGTTGTCATCCCTCGTGTTTGTAGGCAGGATATCATTAGAGTGGCTCATGATTCCAGTTTGGCAGGACACCTTGGAGTGAGGAAGACTGTGGCACGCATTTTGAAACACTTCTACTGGCCAGGTATCTTCAGGGATGTTTCCTGGTATTGTAAGTCTTGTCACACCTGTCAAGTTGTGGGGAAGTGTAATCAGACCGAAAAGGTTGCACCTCTAGTTCCCATTCCTCCTTTTGAGGCGCCTTTCACCCGTGTGTTGGTGGATATTGTGGGCCCTCTTCCTAAGACTTCTTCAGGATTTTCTTATGTGTTGACCATGATTGACATGGCTACTCGTTATCCTGAAGCCCTTCCACTTAGAAACATCTCAGCAAAGAACGTGGTTAAGGAAATGCTAGGGTTCTTCACAAAGTTTGTTCTGCCCAAGGAGGTACAGTCAGACCGAGGAAGTAATTTCATGTCAAATGTTTTCAAGCAGTCGCTGAAAGAGTTGGGCATCTCCCAGATCACGTCTTCAGCTTACCATCCCCAGACCCAAGGAGCGTTGGAGAGATATCATCAAACACTCAAATCGATGCTCAAGAAATACTGTTTGGAACATCAGAAAGACTGGGATAAAGGTCTTCCATTCGTTGTGTTTGCTGCAAGAGAATCTCCAAATGAATCACTGGACTTCTCACCTTTTGAACTACTGTTTGGCCATGAAGTAAGAGGACCCCTTAAGCTACTCAAGGAATGCTGGCTGTCGGAGGAAGATGACGTCAACCTGCTGGAGTATGTGATGAAGTTCAAAGAACGGCTGTCCACTGCTTTACAGCTGGCGAGAGAGAATTTAGGAGCTGCTCAGGAGAAGATGAAGACTTGGTATGACAAGAAGTCCAGGTTACGCCACTTTCAGCCAGGAGATCAGGTTTTGATTCTGCTACCAGTTCATGGGCAACCTCTTCAAGCTAAGTTTAGTGGCCCTTATTTCGTGGAGAAGAAACTCAGTGATGTCAGCTATGTCATCGCCACACCAGATCGTAGAAAGAACAAGCAACTATGTCACATCAACATGCTAAAGTTGTATCACAGGCGGGACGAAAATAACCCAGTCTGCACTGTAGCTGTTCCACCCGAGTCTGCAAGTGAAGCTCTCCCATGCAGTATGAACCTGAGTGATAGTTTGGGGAAGAATCCTGATATCATGAATGATCTCCAGACTAAGCTTTCTCATCTACCTCCCAAGGAAAGGCAGGAGTTTTCGGCATTACTGCAGGAGTACCCGCAAGTGTTCCGTGCCACTCCAGGAAGAACCACTGTGTTGATGCATGATGTCGATGTTGGAGACGCAAAGCCAATTAAATTGCCTCCTTACCGTGTGAACCCAGTGAAAGTTCCTCTCATCCAGAAGGAGCTTGGCTACCTGTTGGACCACAAGATGATTGAGCCCTGTCAGAGCGAGTGGAGTTCTCCTGTCACTCTAGTCCCTAAGCCAGGTGGGTCACAGAGGTTTTGCATCGACTACAGACGTGTTAATCAGATAACCAAAACAGACACTTACCCTCTCCCTCGTGTGGAAGATTGCATAGACAAGATCGGAAAGGCTAGGTACATAAGTAAGTTTGATTTGTTAAAGGGATACTGGCAAGTACCTATGACTGAACGTGCTAGGGAGATCTCATGTTTTTTAACACTAGGAAAGGCTTTTGCATGTTCAGTAATGCCGTATGGTATGAAGAATGCACCAGCCACATTTCAGAAGCTCATGAATGTTGTAACAGAGGGTTTGGCAGGGTGTGTTGTTTATATTGATGATGTATTGATCTTCAGTGACAACTGGAAAGATCACCTATGCCATGTCAGTAAATTTCTTGACCGTTTAGTTCATGCTAATCTTGTAGCTAATTTATCAAAGTGTGAGTTTGGTCAAGCTAAAGTTCAGTACCTTGGGTATGTAATTGGTGATGGACATGTTGCACCACCAGGAGCTAAGGTTCAGGTTATAAGTGATCTTCCCAGACCTAAAAGTAGGAAAGAGCTACAAAGATTTTTGGGAATGGTAGGTTATTACAGGAGATTTGTTCTTAACTTTTCTATTCTTGTATCACCACTTACAGACCTACTGAAAAAGGGAGTTGAATTTGTCTGGACCGATAACTGTGAATCCTCTTTCAACAAACTTAAAGCTATTCTATTAAGTCAGCCAGTGCTCGCTACTCCAAATTTTGCTAAGCCTTTTAAGATGGCTGTTGATGCAAGTGATACAGGAGCTGGGGCTGTTTTGCTGAAAGAGGATGATCAGGGTATTGAACATCCTGTATCTTATTACAGTAAGAAGTTCACTCCACCTCAAAAGAACTACTCAACTATTGAGAAAGAGCTTTTGGCCTTGATTTTGGGTTTACAGCATTTTTCATTTTATTTGTGTTCTGGTTTTGACCCCATAGTCATTTATACCGATCATAACCCACTGAAATTCCTTAGTAAGTTTAAAGATAAAAATCAGAGATTGACAAGATGGAGTCTACTTCTTCAGGAGTATTCATTAGACATACAACATGTCAAGGGGAAAGAAAATGTTATTGCAGATTGCTTATCTAGACTTTAGACAGATTGTTTTAGAGTAATAAGAAATTTCCTTTGTAAATTTCATTTTCTTTGTGGGGAGGTGTTACATAGCCTATGATTTCATCATCCTTTGTGTAATTTTAACGCACAGTATGCTGCATGTTTGATCACGAGCGTGTTCTGCCTCAGTCCCCCCCTTCTACCGTTATAGTAGAGTAAGTCGTCCTTTCTGTTATTCAGTGCGGGATTGTCGATCGTTTGTCCCCATCGCTTCATTTGCG